>NC_043709.1:12238310-12365542 GCF_006229205.1 Suricata suricatta | reverse complement strand
CATAATGGTACAACAGTATTGGCAGCAGCTCTAACCATCCACACTGTTCAGAGCGTTCGTTACTTTTGGCGGGACCCAATTACAACATTTAGGGTATCTTTGAAATTAACCAATTACAGAGCGAGTTCGGGGTCTTGTTTGGTGACTATAAGGTTAACTTTAACACTAGGTAACAGGGGCTTATCTAAAGTTCCCATTTGCAGGCCTCACCCTTAGGAATGTGGGGTGAGGTAGCTGGGCTATTCAGATTAGATACCCCCGGGCAATGTATGACTGTCAAATGGCCAAATGGCCAAATGGTTCCGAAGAGACTGACCTTAGACCTTTTAGCTTAGAGGGGGAAACAGCCAGTCATGGCATCTGTTAGGTTCAGACTCGTGTTTTTACAAGCCCACAGGGGACATTTTGTATCCAGACGAAAACTCCTGCCTTACTCTTGTTCTGCTGCCCCTTCCCCCTCCATACCTGTAGGTCTTTAGTTCTGGCCATATGGATATTGCTAAATTCCTCTGATAATACCAAGCTCTTCAAGCCTCCATGACTTAGTTTCTACTTCCTAGAATGACCTTGTAATGCCCAAGATTTCAATATCACCCCCAAAACCAGAAGCAGCCAGGGAGACCGAGTCACACATGTAAAAGCAAAGGGCATTTATTATTAAGGCTTGGGCTCGCTGGGCCTAAGTTCGGGCTCACAGACTTTACCAGCGCAGTGGATCCGTACTGAGAGCCCCGAACAAGGGCTGAGTAGGGTTTTTATGGGATTTGGAAAGGGGGAGTTACAAGAAACTGTGACATAGATACAGTGACCCAATCATAATGGTACAACAGTATTGGCAGCAACTTTAACCATACACATTGTTCAGAGCGTTCATTACTTTTGACGGGACCCAATTACAACATTTAGGGTATCTTTCAAATTAACCAATTACAGAGTGAGTTCAGGGTCTTATTCGGGACTATTGGGTTTTAACATTAGGTAACAGGGTCCTATCTTAAGTTTCTATCTGTAGGCCTCACCTTTAGGAATGTGGGGAGAAGTAGCTGGTCTTCCCTGATTGGATACCTCAAAGTGGTCTCTTCTGCCTCGGGCAATGTGTAACTGCCTAATAGTTCCGGAGAGACTGACCTTAGACCTTCTAGTTTAGAGGGGGACCTCTGTCATGGAGTCTGTTAGGTTTAGCCTTACAACCTTGTTCCCTGTTTTCTCCATGGCTTCACCCAATGGGTTATCATGTATTCATGTCTAAAAATTCAAAACTCCCTACATCCATGAGGCCTTTAATGACCCTTTTCACCCCTCTCTTCTTTGTTCCCCTACTTCTCTTGAGTAGGCTTCCATCACTGCAGCTGTAACACTTGAGTGCCATTATTGTGGTCTTTCCTCTTACCACATTGAAGCTTCAGAAGACAGGATGTTTTGCTGCCTAAGATGCCACCATGTTGCAAGTGTCTGTGCTAATCCATTGTGTGCTAACAACCTGCTCAGTACTCTCATAGATGAAGTACTAAGTGGCCTAAAGGCCATGGGAGCGCCCAAGAGGGAGTGACTAATCCTGACCTTGGAGATGCATCCACAGCACCATTGCTCATTCTCCACCTATGGGCTGAATCTAGCAGAAACATGGTTTGGTTGACGCATACAGTGTTTTTAAGAAAACCCAGAGGTCCCAAATTCACTACAGACCTACAATTTTCTTTCTTTCACTCAACACCTTCACTATTTTTTTACCCACCTGATTCCTGAATCAATTTAAAGACTTCTAATTTAGACCAAACCAAGATGAGGGCATATAAAGGACAGGAAAAGGCTCTTCTCTGTTGTACAGTGTGATGAGGTTTTGGGGTGATAGTGGAGTTTGTGGGGTCTGGAGCCAACAGCCAAGAAAGAATTCTTGAAGATGTCTTGGTGCAAAAAGGTGATTTTACTAAAGGACAAGTACAGGACCCCTGAGCAGAAAGAGCTGCCCCTGGGGCCATGAGGAAAGACTTGTTATATCCTAAGAAGCTGGGGGAGGTCAAGTCCTGAGATGTTTCCAATGAGATTTTCATATGCTAAAGAAGATTCTCCAGATACCTATACTGGAGGCCTAGCTACTGTCAAACTAAGGTAATTTCCCCCTCTAGCAAAGCATTAGCATTAAGACAGTAGAAATTCCTGGAGAAATACTTTACTCTGCCAGCCTTGAGTATTTGTCAATGGGCTGCAGGTTATAAGGAAATTTAGTTTTATCTGCCATTTCCTTCTGCCTTTGTTTCCCACTTCTGAATGGTTTAAAAGAGGTGACATTTTAAAATCAAACATCCTGTGCTTGAGTCAGAGATACCTTACTTACTAGCTACATGTCTTTAGGCAATTTATTTTCTCTTTCCAGAGCCTCAGTTTTCTTCCATTGTAAGCACAGGGATACTGAAAGTACCAAAATCATTGTATTGTAATAAAGACTAAACAAGTAAATGCATAGAAAATACTTAGAACAGCACACTCAATGCATGTTAGCGACTGCTATTATTCAGTATTATTCATTGGACAGAGGAAATCATAGCAGCAAAGGATTCAGAGTTTGAAAGAATTTTGCATATTTGGAGAAAATTAAGCTAATTAGAATGGAGTATAAAATGAATGGGGGATCACAAGGGGTAGAGATCGAGGGCCTCATTGCTTGTTTTGCCCATACCTAGATGTGGGCCAAAAGCAAAATTGACATGCATATCTTAGCATGGATGGATGACTGAGGAAATGCACAATGTGCCCAAGCTCTCATTGGTGAGCGAGTCTGGTTACCATGTGCCCAGATAATAATTAAAGAGATTCATTCATGGATCATGTTTTGAAATCCTCTTCTGCTCCAGGAACTGGGTACTTGTGAGATATTATTGAGCAAAACGAAGATCTTCTGGACCTTACATGCTAGCTGGCAAAGAAGATAGGAAATAAATAGTATGCATAACAATGAAGTGACTTTTATGCAATGTATGAAGTTTATATAATTCCCCATCTGTGGGGAATAGATGGAGTGGGAAGGGTACAGGCAGGGGAGAATCCTATAGGACAGCGCTGTGGGGTGATTCAGGAGAGGGCGGTAACAGTAACGCAGGGGGAGGAGGATCAGGCTTATCTTTAGTCTTTATAACCATTCAGTTTTTAATTATCAGTATTTTATGATTTTTTCCATATTGTTTGGGCTATTGTAAAGATGTAAAATTTATAAATATATTTATATTAGAAAGTATAACATTTTCTTTCTGAAGAGATATCATCAGTTTTTAGGATATGGGAATAAGGTTATACGACACTGTGATTTGTTAGAAATATATATTTGGTTATCTGAATGATCTAATATATATTTCGAATATATCTTTCTAATATGTATTTGGTCTTTGTCCAATGTTCCTGACTCACTCCTAAAACCCTGGGAATTTCCTGTGATAAGGGTCATAAAAGCATCTTTTATGTTAACAAGGCAACATTTGGAAAGCCCTTAAGTAGCCAGAGGGTGAGGGTGGTGGCTTAGCGAACCAACCGTGTGATTGGAGGGTTGGGATGTACAGTTCCACCCCCTGGGCCTCCCGGGAGGTCAGAGGGGCAGGAGGTTGAATCAGCCTAAGGCCAGGGACTTTGTCAATCGTGACTGTGCAAGGAAGCCTCCAGAAAACCCCAAAAGGGCTAGGTTCTGGAACTCCCGGGTTGGTGAACACGTTGGGGAGCAGGGACAGTGTTGTCACTGGAAAGGGCATGGGAGCTCCACATCCTTTTCCCAGAACTCACTTTATTCACACCTTCCTCTGGCTGTAGATTCATATCCTTAATCATATCCTTTAATAAACTAATCTATGTAAGTAAGTGTTTCCCAGAGTTCTGTGAGCTGCTCTAGCAAATTAAAAGAACCCAAGGAGGAGGTGGTTGGAACCGGAGATCTGTAGCTGGTAGGAAGTGCAGGTAGGAGTGGGTGGAGCCTGTGACTGGTGTCTGAGTTGGAGGTTGAGCTGTCTGTTTTGTAGGACTGAGCCCTCATCCTGTAGGGTCTGGTGCTGTCCCCAGGAAGACAGCATTAGAACTGAGTTGAAATCTTTAACACCCTACTGGTGTTAGAGAATTTCTCAGTGTTGTAAAGGAAAGCTCCCTGACATTGAAATTGGGTTTGGGAATCCTAAAAGAGATTGGACTTCTGTTCTTATTGTTACTTATTATAAAAGAAACAAAATAATTTTGCTTCCTATTCCCATAAACAAGTATGCCTTGTATCTTCTTGGATTTCCATAGGGAAAAAATTTTATTCCAAATTTCAAACTGAAACACCTGAGGAAATCCTAAGACCTTACCATTCAGACACTCATTTCCTGTAATAACTGTAGTCTTTAACTTTTTAATGAAATTATTAGAAGTGTGGAAAATTGCTTATGTTATGCCCAGATCACAATATCCCCAAAAAACCAGAGACCACCAGGGAGACCGAGTCATGCATGCAAAAGCAAAGGGCGTTTATTCGGGCTTAAGCTCAACTATCAGACCTCACCAACGCAGTGGATCCATGCTGAGAGCCCCGAACAAAGGCTGGGTAGGGTTTTTAGGGGGTTTAGAAAAGGGGGGGTTACAGGAAATTATGACAAAGGTATAGTAATCCAATCATCATCGTAGAACAGCCTTAGTATCAATTCTAACCATACACATTGTCCAGGGTGTTCATTGCTTTTGGTGGGACCCAATCACAGCATTTAGTGTTCCTTTGAAAATAACCAATTACAGGGTGGGCTAAGGACCCCCACGTGGGGCGAGTAACTGGTTATTCCAGCATTAAGCAACAGATAACTATCTATAGTTTCCATCTCCAGGCCTGTCCTTAGGAATGTTAAGTGTGTTCGCTGGCCGCTTTTGATTGCGTGTTGCGAGGGTGGTCGCTTGTTGAGCAATATGTGCCCCTTTCCCGTTATTGTCTAATGATTCTGGGAAACCGAAACTTAGGCTTTAAGCTCAGAGGGGAAACTTAAAGCCTGTCATGGAGTCAGTTTGGTTCAGACCTGTGTCCTTTCACTTAGAGTACTTGTAATGGGTTAAATTAATAAAACCAATTTAATCTTACAAACTACAGCTTTTATCTACTTGTAGTGTGTTTATTCAATCATAACATGCATCTATGCAGTGCCTGAATCTGGATGATGTCAATAACCTGAGTTTTCTGAACTGAGAGTTCACATTCTTCAGCTTTGAAGGAGGATTTATTAAAAAAAAATGGTGGAACAGAGGGTGGGCAGTTGCAAGTGAAGTGTGTGTTTGTGGGTGTGTGTGGATTTGTCTCTGTGTGGGTGTGTCTATGTGTGGGTATCTATCTGGAGTGTGTGTGTGTGTGTGTGTGTGTGTGTGTGTGTGTTAGGGTTTCTCAGCCTAAGCACTATGAATGCTTGGGATCAGATAATCTTTTACTGGAGAGGGCTGTCCTGTGCCTGCAGGATGTTTAGCGGACCCCAGCCCTCTACTCACAGTAGCTGGTACCACCCCCCTCCACTGTGACCATTAAAAGTGTCTGTAGGGATTGCCAAATGTCTGTGGGAGGAGTAGAATGGGTCCTGGTTGAGATCCACTGCCCTGTCTCATTCCCCTGTTGAGCAGTTAGCACTGCTTGACTCTATGCCCCATATTTTTTACCTGGTCTGTCCTCTGGACTGTAAAGTTCTGCCATTCCATTAGAGTGAAGCTCTGTAGAGGTAAACACTGCCCTTCTTGTTCACTGTCATATCCCAAGTCCCTGGAACAAACTAGAAAACCAGTCGATATTTGTTGCATCTATGAAAGAAGTCTTTCTGGGCGATTGGGTGGCTCAGTCGTTTAAGTGTCTGACTTTGACTCAGCTCATGATCTCATGGTTCATGGGTTTGAGTCCCGTGTTGGGCTCTGTGCTGATAGCTCAGAGCCTGGGGCCTGCTTTGGATTCTGTGTCTCTCTCTCTCTCTCTCTCAGCCCCTCCCCCACTCACTCCCTGTGTCTCAATCTCTCTCTCTCAAAAATAAATAAACATTAAAATTTTTTAAAAAAAGAAATATTTTTCAAAGGAGACAAATCTGAAATGTCACTTACCAGGCAGACTTTGTATGGCTTTGGTTAATTAAGTAGCTTAACTCCCTTGCTTATCTGTGTTCTCATCTACAAATGGACATAATGGTACCTACCTTGTACCAATAAGCCCTTGTGGGCTTGTTCTGGGGATTAGATGTAGGGCGACCATACATTCTGATTTGCTTACAACCATTCTGCCTGGTGTCCCAGCCGCATTATTAATTATTATTTTCACTCTCCAATGTGTCCTGATTTGGCTGCTAATCATAAGGCAACTATTTTGTGCTGTTCTCAGCCTGTCGATAACCACTGCTGTGATGGGACCAGCCCTGAGGTTCTCATGATGCGGATGTCCTTGCAGTGACCCTTAGGGAAATGGGGGTAGAAAATAAGGTTCATTAACTACGAGGACTGGAATTCACGCGGCACGCTTCGGGCCACATGGCCAGGTCACGGGGAGAGAGAGAGATGAAGAATGGGCCTGGGGTTCTGCTATTTATTGGGATCCAGTTTGGGAGCCTAGAGTTTCTCAGGCTGATTTTTTATTGGTGAATTTAAGACATAAGGGTGGAATTTGAAGCCCAGGAAGAGAAAAAACCAGGGGCCCAAATGGTCAGTTATCAAATCAAGTCAGATCTCTACAACAAAGAAGACAGGTGGGGGGCTGGCTCCTTACCTAGTGCTGCTGGCAAGGTGTTTCTGGAGGTAGCTCCCTTTGAAGTGGATACCTTGACAATCAAAGCTCAAGTCCAGGTGCTGGTATTACAAAAGGCTGTTGTCAGGGCTGACACCACTGCAACTCAAGTTTTAGTGCCTGTACACTGCTTAGAAAAGTGGCAAAGAGATCACAGTCCTTAGTTACTCTCTGGGCTGCCCTCCTGATTCCAAGTGCCCCGCTTGCGGTTAGTATGATGTCCAGTTGTGCTCACTGGCTTCCAAGGTCCTTCATGATCTCACTGTTGTGGATACTCTCTCTTCTTCACTCATGCCTGCTCACTTTGAAAACTTCAGGTTCTCTAGCAAGTCATGATCTTCCGCAACCCCAGGACATTGAACTGGCTCTTTTTTCACCTGAAAAAGAAGGCCTTCCCCAAACTCTCATGGGTCTAACTCAGACTTGTACTACAGCTTCTGGCTTAAATGTCACTTCTTCCTGGAAGCCAGCCCTTAATCCACAGACTAGTTTCCTTGGTTCTGTTGCCACAATATGGTACCTGGTACCCCAGTTTATGGTCATTAATATTTTATACTCTGTCTTCTTTTTTTATTGGGCTGGAGGCTGTGTGACACTGTGGCTTGTGACTGTATTTTTCTCACTGTTGTATCTCATGAAGCATCAATAGTTATTTATTTATTGGATGAATAAATTAATTAGTTGACATCAGATCCAGTCTCTGACCTTGCCTGTGAACTTGCGCCATTTACTTAACGCCCTTAGAGACTCATATTTCTTATTATGGTAGTGACTACCTCATCATTTTAAGAAGAAATTGTGTACGGTGCCTTGGACATAGTAGGAGCTCGATATATATAAGCAGAAAGAGACTACCTCGTCTAAGGCAAACCTTCAATTCCTCTCAGACTCACCACTGCATTCCTCCTGGTCGACCTCAAGAAATGGGAGATGACCTCAAATTCTCCCTAATCGCATTTGAAGGATGAGATTCTGATAATGAATGAAAGATGATTTTGTCATAATGGGGTTTCATTTTCATATTGCTAGGTTGGAAAGCAATTTAAATGGGGGAAAAATGTCATGTGTCCTAAATGGTTAATGATCCTCAGCAAGCAATCTGTCCAGCATGAGAAAGACTTCTTTCGCAATCTGACAGTTGATCTATAATCAGGTTCTGCTTGGCTGCTGTCCTGACTCCTCCCCTAGCTCTCCATGGGGCTCGCTCAACACCCTATGGAAGAAAAAAGCCCAAACCTTTTATTATATGCATTTCTGATTTCCCAGAAGCTACTCAACAGAGGGGGCTGCAGATGCCTGCCAGATGTTGCTTTATCTTGTGGGACAGGAATGCCTTCTCCAAGTATTTTGAGATTTATGCTTGTAAAATTAGAGCTGATGTATTCTTTCTCTTCTTTCTTTCCTTCATTCCTTCAATAAACATTAATTTAGCAACTACTGTCTCTGGGACCATGAATGCTAAGATAAGCTACATAGTCTCTGCAATGCAGAGTCCCAATTTAATAAAGTATATTGAGCAATTAAGCAGACCATTATGATAAAGAGTGGTTCTGCACTGAAAAGAAGAAACCCGAGGGTGGGTGCCCAATAATGCATTCTGTGCTGCGGTCAGTGAGGGCTTCCTGAAGGAGGTGTCAGCAAGAACACTCACAAAGTAGGGACGTAGAGGGATTTTAGGCAGAAGGAACTGCATGTGAGAAGGCACAGAGACTGAAGTAGCCTAGCATACGGTGGAAATAGTAAATTGCTCAGGAGAGGAGTGTTATTTGCCAACCAGAGGGTAACAGAAGTGAAGACAAAGAGGTAGATAGTATCCAGGTCAGGAAATCCTTAGATGTCACATTTAGGTGGTTAAGCTTACTTTAAGACTTTAAGACTATAGATAACATTATTCGGGTCTATCTATCTATCTATCTATTTTCTATCTATTCATCTATTTATTTATCTATCATATATTTATCTGTCCTCACTGTATACCTTGCTTTTTTACTTTTTTAATATTGTCTTTTAATTAACAGAGAATTTAATTTTAACTTAATTAATTTATCCAAATGTTTTCCAGTTAGTTTCTTTGTATCTACTTTATGTATTTTTTTTTATTTATTCACTTTTTAAACGTTTATTTATTTGAGAGAGACAGAAACAGTGCAAGTGGGGTAGGGGCAGAGAGCTGGAGAGAGAGAATCAAAGCAAGCCCCATATTGTCAGCAGAGCCTGATGTGGGGGTTGAATTCATGAAACCTCTAGATCATGACCTGAGCCAAAACCAAGAGTTGAACGCCTAACCGACTGAGCCACCCAGGTGCCCCTTTATGTATTTATTTTTAACTGCAATATAGATGACCTATATTACTTTGTTAGTTTCAGGTGTACGACATAGTGATTTGACAGTTATATACATTATGAAATGCTTGCCGTGATAAGTACTATCGGTCACCATACCAAGTTACTACAATGCTATTGACAATATTCCTTGGTTGTGCTTTCATCTCCTTATTTATTTGGTAACTTAAACTTTGCACCTCTTTTTTTTTAATGTTTATTTATTTTTGAAAGAGAGAGAGAGAGAGAGAGAGCGTGAGCAGGGAAGGGGTAGAGAGAGAAGGAGACACAGAATCTGAAGCAGGCTCCAGGCTCTGAGCTGTCAGCACAGAGCCCGATGCAGGGCTCAGACTCTCGAACCATGGGATCATGACCTGAGCCGAAGTCAGATGCTTAACCAACTGAGCCACCCCGGAGCCCCAAGTTTGTACCTCTAAATCCCCAGCATCTGTTTTACCTATTCCCCCACCCGCGTCTCCTCTGGCAGCCACCAGTTTGTTTTCTGCGTTTATGAGTCTGTTTCTGCTTTTATTTGTTTGCTTGTTGATCCATCTGTTCTGTTCTTTAGATTTTACATATGAGTGAGATCATATGGTATTTGTCTTTCTCTGTCTGATTTATTTCACTTAGCCTAATACCTTCTAGGTCCGACCATATTGCCATGAATGACAAGATTTCATTCTTCTTGATGAGTGTATAATATTTCATTATATATATACCGTCCCTTCTTTATCCATTCACCTACTGATGGACACATATCTACTTTACGTGCCTATCCCAATGTCATGACTATACTTCATATGTTTTCCTTTAGACTTATTTTTTTAATCTTTCACATTTAGATTTATTATCCATTTAGAATTGATTTTCTAAATGAGTAAAAATTGTATTCAATAGGTTATAATTCATTACTGTCATTTTTTAGAAAAATTTTTATTTAATCATCTTTAATGCAGTATAATTGGCATAGGATAAAATGAATGTGATTGAAGTGTACATTTTGATAAGTTTGACTTAGGTGTACTCCCATGAAACCATCCTAGTAATCAAGAAAATGAACATACAGATCATTTCCAAAAGTTTATTAATGTCCTTGGGAATCCCTCCTTCCCAAACCTCTTTAACCCCAGGCAGCCACTGATCTATCTTCTTTCTGTCACAATACATTAGTTGGCATTCTCTAGTGGTTTATATAAATGAAGTTGATGGTATGTACCCCATTTTGGCTAGCTTTTTAAAAATCAGCCTCATTATTCTGAAATGTATCAATGTTGAACATGTTCATAGTTCACTCCTTATTATTGAGTTGTAGCCATTTATATATATAAATAATTTGTTTATCCACTCACATCTTGATGGATATTTGGGTAGTTCTCGGTATGAGATGACTACAGGTAACATGTTAAGATCATTAGTGTACAAGTCTTCCCATCGATGTATACTTTCTTTATATTGGTAAATGTCTAGGTATTGATTGTGTAATTTGCTAATCCTTTTTTAAACATTATAATTTTTAATGTTTATTTATTTTTGAGAGAGATGGAGAGAGAGCATGCATGAGTGGGGAAGGGGCAAGGAATGAGGGAGACACAGAATCAGAAGCAGCTTTCAGGCTCTGAGCCCAGCACAGAGTCCAACGTGGGGCTTGAACCCACAAATGCAAGATCATAACCTGAGCCTAAGTTGGACACTTAACCGACTGAGCCACCCAGGTGCCTTGTAATGTGCTAATCTTTATTTCCAGTCAGTCATTTGCCTTTTTATTGTTCTAACAAATATCCTAATTTTAATTTTTTAGATTTTACATCTAGTTCTATCTTCTCTTAGAGTTAATTTGGTGTGTGTGCAAAGTAGAAATGGGAGCTCTCAAATATATAAATAGGTAATTGCTCTTGTACCGTTTGTTAAAAAAACTATACTTTATCCACTGAATGGTTTTTGCAATTTTGTTGAAAACCAATTGACTGTGTGAGTGCCGATCTATTTGTAGAAAACCTGTGCCGATCCATTGATCTGTTTGTCTAGCTTTGCACCAGAACCACGCTGTCTAGATTTCTGTAGACTTATAATAAATCTTGATATCAGATAGTGTGCACCCTTCAGACTTCATTTTCAAACTGGTTTGGCCATTTTTGGTTCATTGTATTTCTATATGAATGTTGGAATCAGCTACAAAATAATTGTGAGGGACTTTTTTATTGGTAGTGTGTTGCATTTGTAGATCAATTTGGAGAAAAACATCTTTTTGAGTTAATAGGTTTTTCCATTTATGATGCATCTCTTCATCTATTTACGTCCTTTTCATAATCTTTTTTGAAGTTTTCTAATTTTCCATGTGCATGTCTTGAGCAACTTTTGCTGGGTTTATCCCTGGGTGTTTTCTATTTTTGATGCCATTGAAAATAACATTGTTTCCGTCATTTCATTTTTTTTGGTTGTTAACTGCTGGTATATAGGAATAGAGTTGATGTTGTGTACTGATATTGTATTGAGCAATGTTGCTAAATTCACATATTTGTGGTGGTAGTTTTATGTAGTGCGTGTGATTTTTTTTAAATGTAAATGATAATGTTATTTGTGAATTCCGGGAGTTTTACTTCTGTATCTCTGACTGGGATTTCATTTATTTCCTATTTGCATCATACTGGCTTGAATTTTCAGTACAATGTTGAACAGTGCTGAACATGGACAACTATCTTGTTTTTTATTTTAGAGGGAAATCATTTAGTCTTTCATAGTTTTTTTTAAGTTTATTTTTTTTATTTTTGAGAGAGGAAGCATGAGTGAAGAAGTGACAGAGAGAGAAAGAGACAGGGAATATGAAGTGGGCTCTGCCCTGCAGTAGAGAGCCTGATGCGGGGCTCAAACTCACAAACCGTGAGGTCATGAACTAAGCTGAAGTTGGACATTTAACCAACTGAGCCACCCAGGTGCCCCCTAGTCTTTCACTATTAAATGTTCCATGTAGATTTTCCATAGATACTTGTTATCAGGTTAAGAAACTTGCTTTTTATTTCTAGTTTTGCTGAGGGACTTTAAGTTTGTTTGTTTGTTTGTTTGTTCATTTGTTTTTTAAATCAGGAATGGATGTTGAATTTTGCAATGATTTTCTTTTTCTTTTCTTTTTTGGGGGGGGATCATGTGAATTTTCTTTTTTAATATGTTTATATGTGAGTTCTTTTCTTGATTTTCAGATGGTTAGGGCCAGCTGATGAGCAGTTTTGATTTCATCTGTAACCTTAATTCCTCTTTGCCATATATACTACTTTCTTATTACTGCTGTAAGAAATTACCAAAAACTTAGTGGCTTGAAACAACATTTATTCTTTTACAGTTCTCTATGTCAGAAGTCTAAAATGAATCTAAAAGTACTAAAATCAAGGTGTCCTCAGGGCTGGTTCCTTCTGGAAACTTCTAGGGAGAATCTGCTCCTTGCCTCTTCCAGGTACTGGAGGCTGCTGGCTACATTACTCTAATCTCTGCTTCTGTTGATACAACACTTTCTCCTTTGTCTCTGACCCTCTTGTGTCTCTTCTATAAGGATCTCTGTATATACAACAGCCCTACCTAAATAATCCAGAATTATCTCTCCCATCTCAATATCTGTAATTTAATTGTATCTGCAAAGTCCCTTTTGCCATATCAGTTAACACTCACAGGTTCTGAGGATTAGAATATGGAAATATTTGGGGGCCATCATTCAGTTTATCACATCATGCTACATAACATATCCACAGATGATAGAGACTATGCCATAAACTATTGTTTATGGGGACTATTGTTCTGTCTACCATCCCATAACCCCTTGACCAATGATTGTTCCTTCTGATTGTATTAACAAACAGATAATAGAAATTCTATATCTGTTCTTCACACCTCTTACCTCTTCTCTCACACTTTTCATGTCTTTGTCCTATTGGACTGTATTCCTAGGCTAATTACTTGGTTCAGTCTTTTAGCTCATTAATTGACTCTTCAGCTGTTCCTATTCTGCCATTTATGTATTAATATATTTTTTCTAATTATCCTTCTTTTATGTTCCAGAACTATGGTTCTGTTTCATAGCAGATGGGTTTTTAATCTCCCTGAGGACATAACTATATTTACTCTGAAGTATTTTCTCTATATCCTCAATTATATTTGTTCTTTAGTGGGGAGGGTTAGTTTTTCTGACATTCGGTCCTGATTCTTTTACAAGCTGCATGTCTGTTCAGATATTTGACCTTTCCTGGATGGTCCTATTTGCAGTTAACGGGTTAACTGAACAATAGTGGAGGCTGGCTCACCCTTTCTTACATCAAACATGTATCTCTATTTACTCACCAGTGAATCTGCATTCTGGATATTCAAAGAGCACTTCATCAGTAATGACAAATGAACAGAGAGTGCATATCTCAAGTTTTTATGCTCTATCATCTGGGTGTTGTATCTTGTTTCTCTGGACAGAGAACATGTTAAGTCTTCCAAGATATACCCATACTTCTGACTATTTTTTTGGAGACTTTAACTGCAACCAACCCTTTCAAAAACAAAACTTCCTATTTGTATGTATGTATATTCTTACACATTTACCTTGAATTCTGCTATGTCTATTTCTCCAATGCCAACATCCATGCTAAGAGCCCTCCCAAAACAACTCATTTGCTTGCTCTATACTGGTCCTCAGGGCTTTTTCCTCGAGGGCAAAAGATGGCCACAAGATGTTTGAGACGCAGGATGTGAGCAGCTGTTCCAAATTTAGTTCTTTAATTAATTTCTCTGATTATTTTCCCTTGATCCCTGCAGATCTTTGTATTTGGTGACTCTTAGCGTGGCATTTCTCTGGAGATTCTGTGGGAAAATCAGCATTAACATCAGTAGTTGTTTCTCTCCAGAGTTGGGTTTTTCTGTTTTTGTTTCTCCTTTAGACCAAGCCAGTCTGCCTTATTTTTCTTTCTCTTTGATGTTTTGTTTTTCTATGATTTATATCCATAAGTGGAATTCCTGGGTCATCAAGTATATTCATCTTCAGCGATACCATAATAAATATTGCCACACTGTTCACCAAAGTGTTTGAAATAGTTTCCATTTGCACCACAGCATATAAGAGTCCCCATTTATCCACATCCTCATAATCCTTAGTATTGTCATTTTTTAATTATTTTATTTTATTTTTTTATTTTAAAGAAATAGCACACACATGCTCATGAGCCACGAGAGGGACAGAGGAAGAGAGACAGAAACAGACAAAAAGAGAGAGAGAATCTTAAGGAGGCTCCGTACTCAGCTCAGAGCCTGATTCAGGGCCCCATCCTACAACCCTGGGCCTATGACCTGATCCAATATCAAGAGTCCATTACTCAACTAACTAAGCCACCCAGAGGCCCCAGGATTGGTCTACTTCCTAGATTTTGCTTAGCTGGCAGGTACCTCATTGTAGTTTTAATTTTCATTTTTCTGGATATTGGTGAGATAGAGTGTTTTCTCATATTTTATTGGGTATTTTAATAAAGTTCATTTTTTCTTAGTTAATTTACCTTTTTATTAATAAGGAGTTGCTTATATGTTTTAGTTAGTAAATTTTTAAGCTAGTAATTCTTATTTATCACATTGAAATGTGGCAATTTGTGGTCTTTTTTCTTTACTTACATTAGCTCTGATTTAAAAAAAATTTAACGTTTATTTATTTTTGAGAGACAGAGCACAAGCAGAGGAGGGAGAGAGAGAGAAGGAGACAGAATCTGAAGCAGTCTCCAGGCTCTGAGCTGTCATCACAGAGCCCAATGCAGGACTAGAACCCATGGACCGTGAGCTCATGACCTGAGCCAAGGTCGGACACTTAACCAACTGAGCCACCCAGGCACCCCATTGCTTTGGTTTTTTTTCTTTTTAAGATTTATTGTTTATTCATTCATTCATTCATTCATTTCTTTTAGTAATCTCTACATTCAACATGGGGCTCAAACTCACAACCCCAAGATCAAGAGTTGCACATTTTACCAACTGAACCAGCCAGGTGCCCTCATTAGCTTTGATTTTAAATTATTGATTTTAATGTGGTATAATGTAAGTTTTCTTTATGCTCTGTGTTTTGTTGTTGTTGTTGTATTATTAAAATAGAACTTTGTGACCATGAGTCTATATAGATAGCCTCCTCAATGTGATACGTGTGGTAATAGTAATTTGGGGAAATTTGTTAAGACTAGCTTATTGCTCTAGTAGTTATTAATATTTGTAACTCTTTATTCTCAAGAAGAATATATATTTTTTGAGTTGCAGACTAGATTCTTATAAAGACTGACTCATTCATCAAATCATGTTTGTCAAATTATTTAACTGTTGTTAAATAGTGTTGTTTTCTTCCTTTATGTACATGGTTTTTTTGTCTGTTTTTCCTATTGAATACTAGACGTGGTATATTAAAACATTCTATAGCTCTCCATTTTAATTTTTGTTTGTTTTTCTACCATAAACTATGTATGTATATATATATACATAAACATAATGCGCATGTAGCTACATAACATGCATACAAGTTCAGAATTGCCATATATTCCTGGTGACGTTTACTTTTTATGATTATATAATGATCTTTTCTTTGTAATCATTAAGCTTTGGTTTTGAAGTTAATTTTTTATTCTGCTATTACTAAAATGCATGTTCTGTGTGTGTTTCCCCCCCTGAATTTACCTAATACATCTTTATTCTAATCATTTTACTTACAACATTTGTGCTGATTTTTGAGGTATGTATGTATGTATGTCTCTTGTAAAACACACATAACTGAGTGGTTTGGTTTGTTATGGCGGCCATATCAAAGAAGAATCCACTGAGCGGCTTAAACACAAAAATGGAAAGTCTCATCTCACAGTCATGGAGGCTAGAAGTCTGAGATCAAGGTGTTGGGAGCTTTGGAGGAAGAATCTGCTCTGTTCCTCTTCTCTAGCTGCTGGCTGACGTGATGGTCACTGCAGTGTTCCTTGTCTGTAGAAACATCACCTGATTCCTGCTGTCATTGCCACACATGTTCTCCCTGTGTCTACGCCTCTGGGTTCACCTCTTATCCTTTCTCTGCAGACACCAATCATATTGGATGTGGGCTCACCTACTCCAGTGTGACTTCATCTTAACTGTTTACATCTGCAATGACCCTATTTCTAAATTAGGTCACTATCTTAGATACTAGGGATTAGGACTACAACATGAATTTCAGGGGAACACAATTCAACAGGTTGAATTGTCTGTGGGGCATGCAACTTTGGCTCAGGTCAAGATCTCATGGCTCAGTTTATGAGTTCAAGCCCCATATCAGTCTCGCTGCTGTCAGCACAGAGTCTGCCTCAGATACCCTCTCTGTCCCTACCCTGCTTGTGTGCATGTGCAGGGACACTCTTGCTCTCTCAAAGTAAATATATAAACTTAAAAAAAAAAAGAACCAGTTAAAAAGAAAAAGAAAAAGAAAAGTTGCTTGAAATGAACAAACAAAAGTTCAACCTAAAAAAAAATTTTTTTACTGTTTTTATTTATTTTAGAGAGAGAGAGATACACACACACAGCATGAGCAGGGGAGGGCCAGAGAAAGAAGGAAGCACAGAATCTGAAGCAGGCTCCAGGCTCTGAACTAACTGTCAATACAGAGCCTGATGGGGAAGAGCACTGGGTGTTGTATGAAAACCAATTTGACAATAAACTATTTTTAAAAAATAAAAAATAAAATACAGAGCCTGATGCAGGGCTCGAGCCCACAAACCGTGAGATCATGACCTGAGCCAAAGTCTGACACTCACCTGACTGAGTAACCCAGTCGCCCCATAAAAGTTCAGTCTAAAAATACATGTGTAAAAGCTTCTGGGTAACTCAATCAGTTGAGCATCCAACATCATCTCAGGTCATGATCTTGGGGTTCATGAATCTGAGCCCCGTGTCAGGCTCTGTGCTGATGGCTCAGAGCCCGGAGCCTCCCTCAGATTCTGTGTCTCCCTCTCTCTCTCTGCCCCTTCCCAACTCATGCTCTGTCTGTCTCTCAACAATAAACTTAAAAAATTAAAAATAAATTAAAAATAATTTAAATACATCAATAAATACATCAATATAAATATTATCATATTATATACAATATTGTAAATAATTTATATATAGCTATGTTGTATATAAACACTATATATTTGTAAATATGTATATACTTTTATCCACTTTTTTGCTTTCTATTTTATCTATTTTATACTTATATTTCTCTTTTCCTGACTTATTTCTGATTGATCAAATAGATTTAATTCTTTTTTCTGTTTTTACAAGTTATACACTGAATTTTGTTTCTTTTTGTGATGATCCTTAAAATTTAATTAAGTGTGGGGGAGCCACGTGGTTCAGTTGGTTAAAGCATCAAATGCTTGATTTTGGCTCTGGTCATGATCTCACAGTTTGTGAGACAGACCCCCACATCAGGCTCCACACTGAAAGCACAGAGCCTGCTTGGAATTCTCTCTCTCCCTCTCTGCCTCTCCCTGGCTCACACACTTTCATGTGCATTCTCTCTTTTTCTCTCTCTCTCTCAAAATAAATAAACTTTAAAAGTAAATAAATAAAGTGTAATTAAGTGTATAATCTTTTTTCAGAACTACTTAAGAAACAGAAATTTGGTATCACATTCTCATATTATTTTTATTATCACCTAGTATATTTTTATTTACAACTTGTTTTTAACATACTCCCAAGTTAGTCACTATTATCATTATTTCATGTAGATAATAGTTCTGGAAACCTACACAACATTTATCTGTTGCTTTACTCAGTGTCCTTTGTTGTATCTAAGTCCTCTCTCTGCACTGGAGTTTTTTTCTTTCTGACATGTTTTTTAGACATTCATTTAGTAAGGGAATTTTAATAATAAACCCTTATCTGTTTTCCTGAAAAATTAGAAGTTAGTAAGCTTAGACTGAAAGCTGTTCTCTTTTCCTCTTGACTGTGTTAGCAAATTCTCTCAAGTCTCTCAAAGAATTGGATTCTTCAATATGTGCTTGGATGTGGATTTATAAAAAAAAAAAATTATCCTGATTGGCATTCATTGTGCTTCCTAAATCTGAATATATGATTTCTTCATCATTCGTAGAAAATTCTTACCCATACATATCTTCAATAATTGCCACACACCCCATTCTTTCAATTTCTGTCCTAGAAATCTAATTGGATGTGTGTTGTAAATTTCTCAGTTTCTTCTCTATGCCTGATATGTTCTCTCTCTTATACTGTCTGTCCTGTGTCCTTAGTAAGTTCCTAATATATATTCTGCTTCAAACATTTATCTATTCCCTTTTTCAAATCATTTACTAAGTTGCTAATTTCAATAATCCTATCTTAGTTTTAAGAAGATCAGTTTGGTTCTTAAGTCAACCCAGCATTGTATTTTTATATTGTATATTGCTTATTTCTTGTATTTTCAAGTCTGCTTTTAATTTTCCACCTATTTATAGTTTGAATTCAATAATTCTATTAGCTGAGGATACTAAGGGTATAATTTTGATATTTATTCTTCCTACTGAATCTTGCTCTCTGACTTAATTTCTCATATTTTTATGCTTTCCCTTTGAACTTAGATATCTTTGTCAACACATCTGCAGCTTTGAAAACCCTATGAATCCTGGGCTGAGAGCTTTCTTTCCACTCACTGTTGAGAAGGGACCCTGATGTGTTTGGGGTTTCTCAGTCCCCCAGCCCCTCAGAAGGGGCAGCCTATGGTTATATATATACAAAGAAGACTTCTTTTCAAAGCCCCTGCTGAGGCAAACACATTCCCTTGTAGCCTCCTTTGTTACAGGACATGCTATTTCTATGACATTATTTTACCTACAGTGAAGCCCCTTGAGGGTCTGTGGTTTATGCAGAGGTTCCCTTCCAACTTCCACCTTTAAAAAGTTAAAGGTCTTGTTTTCTTCTGTAACAGCCACTAAAACTCAAACCTCTTGGCTAATAAGCATAGCAACTGCTTCCAGGAGAGTGGCTGCATGGGTGACAGCTTAAAACTAGAATTTTCATGTCTCCCTCTGTTTCAGGTCCCTGCAGATTTATCCTTTCTTCTCCAAAGCTATCCATTTAAAAGAATGTTTGTTACATTGTATTGTTCATTTCCAGTATTTCTTTTTTATGCAGGAGTTTTTCAAAAAGTTTGTCAGATAGCAAACATAGTTGGTGAGCAATTTAAGACAAAAGTTAAGTAATAAGACTGGCTACTTGGGAAGATAATTCTGTGGGCCAGGTAGTGCAAGGAATGAGGGAATTCCATGTCACTCTTAGCTACTTATCAGCCCAGAGCAGAAAACAGAGGAAAACAAAGGAGGGCCTTGCAGATGGCTGTAAAGGCTTGTGCTTTTCCATAAGATGGGAGTCTACCGGAGAATTTTACCAGAAGAATGAGATCCTTATGAAGTTTTAAAGGAGCACTCATGGCCATATGGAAAATGGAATTATGGGAGGGCAGGAATTAAAATGGAAAATAGCACGTTGCTGTGTACTCTGTTGCCTTTATTAATGAAGATAGAATATTTGGGCCTCCTTGGTTGAAAGCAAAGGTGAGGAATATGATCAATCCAATACAATCAATTTTTGAAGGACCAGCAAAGTCGAGTGGTCCACAGGTGACCATATTGTCTTTCTGAAGAGAAAAGGAGGTAAGGAGAGATCTTGGTGAGGTGGAAACATGGTAGAGATCAAGTGGATGAGCATCAGTGATAGGAATATAAATCACATTCCCTTTGCTAATGTTTATATCCCATACTTCAGAAATTCTCCAGGGAGCTGGAAAAGAAGGGGTTTTTCCACTTGGAAATATTCTACGCAAATGAAAATGATAGACACCTGCAGATTCATGTTCTGTGGATGCTCTTCCATTTAATGCTTTAAACACCTCTGGGAGACAAGTATCACTACCCCAGTTTATAGAGAGGAGACTAAGGCTTCCAGATGTTAACTAATCTTAAAGCCAACCACTGGTAACTGGCAGTAGCAGAGATGGAATTCAGAGTTTTATGGCCCTGAAAGTGTACTTTTTGAGGATACCATGCTGGGAAGAAGGCCTTGTCTTAATCAAGGTGAAAATTGTTCTGCCCTGGATTGGAACTCAGAGGGGAGCCCAAGAAGATTGCAGGGGCAGCCCAGACCCATTCTGGAGGTGGCTCTCATGCTCTGTAATGTTTTCAAGTGTGTCACTCTGAGTCAATACTCCCTGGGCCTAGAGGCAGTTCCTCCTCCCAGAATTCAAGTTCAGTTCTAATTCTTGAGCCTCTTTTTTCCTCCCGTGGGTCAGAAGCCACAGCTCCTGAGGGTGTCCCAATCTGTTCTCATCAAGGCAGCTCTGTGTGCCCCAGGGGCCCAGGCTATTCTGAACCCTCACCTGCCCTTGCTGTTTCTTAATGGTGGAGCCTGCTGATTCCATACTGGGAGGAATGCATTTAGAGGTGTCCTGGGGCTCTGTTAACCAGCTTTTTGTGCTGGGGCAGGGATATGGAAATCACTTACTTTCCCTCACAGTACACCTTGAAAAAGAGAGAGAGAGAGAGAGTCCATTTCTTTAGGTAACAATATCCAACCATCTTCTCTTTTGCTTCTATTTGTTCTAGAACTCAGAGTTCAACATTGTGTGCACAAAGAGAAGAATTGAATTGACTTAAGAATTCCACAGGTCCAGATAATTAGGCAAAAAACAAAACAAAACAAAACACTGAAGAAAGGAAGGATTGGGGGGAAAAAAGTCCAATTCCATCAGCTGATGCTATAAATAAAGTAAGAAAGCTGTAAGATCATACATAAAGTCTGTCAATTCCTGCCAATAGGATAGGTTTCATTTACATTTACTGAGCACCTGCGCTGTGTTGAGTGTGGAGTAAATGTTTTCTTCTGGCTTTCATCATATGTAATACTCATGCAAACTTCGGGAGTGAAGGCATTGTTCTCTGCCTTTTGCAGATGAGGAAAGTGACATCCCCAGAGAGGAAATGACATGTCCAAGTTCCTTCAGCTCTACATATCAGAAGCAGGATTATAACTCAAGTGTTTCTAATTCCTAAGTTTAGGGCTCTTTTCCCATGATCCTGCTGCCTTTTCCAAGAGTGGCTGGAAATTGGAAGTGGATTGAAGAAACAGTGAGCTCCTATGGAAGGGAAAAGAGTGCATGAAAATGGTTGAGTCGTGTCATTTCTCTCTGTATCCACTGACACTAGATCTGGCACATGCCATTCATGAGCCATCTCTACTTTGTGATTTTGTGTATTCTCCTCAGGGGCATCCTCCTACAGGTTCCCAGAGACTGTGTTCTGCTTTCATTGGGGCCTCCTCTTAGTTTGCCAAGACCCTGGAAATTCAGTTCTATTCCTCAATAAAGCATTAAGTGCCTACCATGTACTGACCTCTGAGACACCAGGGGATACAAATATGGCCACAGCTGAGAAGGAAAAAGGAGCAAGAGATGGGATCAAGTCTAGAATCTGGCGTCTGTCTCAAGTTTGGTTGGCAGGCACATAACCAGATGCACTCACTTATTCTATATGCTGGGCACTGGGTCTTGGGGTTTTTTGGGTTTTTTTTTTTTTTTTTTTTTTTTTAGGGCTCTTGCCAAGAAAATAAAATCTCTGTTCTTTGAGTTTATCATCTAGTGGGAGGAGTTACACAATAAACAGATAAAACTGTAGAATGTCAGTTAGGAAGCAGTGCACAGGTGGAAAATAAAGCAGGTGACAGGATGACAGCTATTTGGGGGGTTTGAAGAAGATGTGTGTGGAGAGCCGTGTGTGAGAAGGAAGCTGAGTGAAATAACAAGGAACCACATGATTATCTGTTGGAGGAAGCAACCAGGGAGACCCTGATGTGGATGCATGCCGAGTGTATTCAAGGGATGGCAAAGAGCCTTGGTGGTGGAGGTGCTGGGGGAAAGAGCACTGGGTGTTGGAGATCAGTTCAGGGAAACAGCACGAGCCAGGATAATGTTGGGCCTCAGGCCAATGTAGGGCTTGGGGTCTTAATAAGTCATATCAGGAATAATAGGGGAAGCCATTTGAGGATTTTAAGCAGAGAAGTGAAATACTCTGACATTTTCCAGAAGAACATCTCTCGTAGCTGTTCAGAAGATGGCTGGTGGGGGGACAAGACCTGAAGTCAGAGGATCACTTAAGCTCAAGCAGCCTTCCAGAAGAGAGGTGGCCTTACCTTAGACCATGGCCATAGCCATAAGAGTGCTGGAAGATGTTGGGATTATGGGTATACTTTGAAATTAGAAGTTAGAACTAACTGCATTTCCAGCAGACTGGATATGGGACTTTGGATAACACGTAAGGAATGATTCCAGTATTTTTGGCCTCAGCAGCTGGAATAATGAGGTCACCAATTATTGAGATGTTGGAGATGGGGAAATGAAGATCAGGATTTCCACTCTGGACTCATTAACCATAGGACGTCTATTAAATTAGCAATGTAAAGGCTGAGTAGGTTTGGATATATGGGTCTAGAGAGGACAGAGGAGGTCTTGGGTGGAATTATAACTGGGGATATGTAATCTCGGGAAGCATTAGCTATAGTCATGAAATGAACTAACCTCACTGGAGAATTGATTGCTGCTGGAGAGGAGGTCAAGAACTGAGTGCTAAAGCATAAACCTACCATTTAATCCCCAGGAAGTTGGGAGAAACCAGAGAAGGATATTAAGAATCACAGGTGAGTGGCCAGAGGTGTGTGTACAGGAATCAAATGAAAAATGGCCTTCAAAAAAGAAGACATCTCTTTTCTCATTTTTTATTAAAGTGTGCTTGACACAGAATATTATGTTAGCTGCAGATGCGCAACGTAGTGAGTTAGCATTTACATACATTACAACATGAACCTCATGAAAAGCAGAAAAGAAGGCATTTCTACCATTGCTTTGTGAACCAACCTATTGTGATGTGCAGAAGAATAGAACCCAAGATGATAGAAGAACAACATTATTGGCGTAGTGTTACTGTCCACAGGGCTGACTTAGTCATCTGTCTCCATATGGCTTTCAGAAAACCAGTGGCAAGGCAGGAGGAGAGCAAAAGCAAAACTCAGAAGGGATCTGAACAGACAGTGGATGGTGAACCCGTGGGGTATCTCCTTTCAAGATCATGTAAAATAATTAGAAACTAGCTTGAAGGGACCCCATTTATAGTAATCAAGCCCCTGGGGACTTCATTTGAAAATAAAATTGTAATGTGTTGAAACTCTAAAATTGTAATTCAAAGGAGACTTGATTACCTAAAAGTGTTTACATTTTCTGCACATTTAAGAAAGAAACATAAAGAATGTCAAAACACTCTGCAGGAAAATTGCACACCTCTGAAAAGAAAGGGTTAATTTTTTTTTTTTTTTACCATACCAGAAGCTCTATGCCAGAGAAAGGTGACAACCAGTCTGAAAAATGAGCACAGGATAGCAACATACACCTATAGAAAAAGAAATGTAAATGTCTGATCAATGAAAAGATGCTAAATCTCATTTGTAATTTAAAAATACAAATGTAAGCAATGAGATCTCATTTGTCACCTTTCAAATTTACAAATATTAAAAGGATTGATAATATTCACTTTTGTCAAGGGTACTGAGCAACATAAACTCTCTTACATAGTTGGTGGAAGTGTATATGAACACATTTTAATGGGGTAATTTGTCAGTATCAATCAACATTTTTTATAAAGTGTTTTTTAAGTCTATTTACTTATTTGAGACAGACAGAGATAGCACGAGTGGGGGAGGGGCCTAGAGAGAGAATCTGAAGCAGGCTCCATGCTGCCAGTGCAATGGTCTTGAACCCACGAAACTGTGAGATCTTGACCTGAGCTGAAACCAAGAGTTGGAGGCTTAACCAATTGAGCCACCCAGGTGCCCCTCAATCAACTTTTTTTTACAGTTATGAGTAATCTTTTATTTTTTTATTTTTATTTTTTTTTTAATTTTTAATAGTTTGTTGTCAAATTGGTTTCCATATAACACCCAGTGCTTCTCCCCACAAGTGCCCCCAACCATGACCATTACCTCCTTCCCTCCCTCCCCCTTCCCCTTCAGTCCGTGGTTCGTTTTCAGTATTCAATAGTCTTTCATGATCTGCATCCCTCACTCTCCCCAGCTCTCTTTCCCCCTTCCTCTCCCTATGGTCCTCTGTTAGGTTTCTCCTGTTAGACCTATGAGGGAAATGTAGCAAGGAATAAAGGTACCAGAGACATCACTACAATCATGCACTCTACAGGGAACACAATGAATCTAAACCCACATTTTTCAATAATAACACTGAATGTCAATGGACTGAATGCTCCAGTCAAACAACACAGGGTAGCAGAATGGATAAAAAACCAAAACCCATCTATTTGCTGTCTACAAGAGACTCACCTTAGACCTGAAGACACCTTCAGATTGAAAGTAAGGGGATGGAGAAATATCTACTATGCAACTGGACACCAAAAAAAAGTTGGAGTAGTCAACATTTTTAAACAAATGTTCAACTTTAGAGTTATTTTAGATTTATAGAGAAATTAAGAAGACAGTACAAACAGTTTTCATACACCTCACATCCAGTTTCCCCTATTATTAACGTCTTACATTACTATGGTACATTTGTCACAATTAATGAACCAATATTCATCTATTATTATTAAGTAAAGTCATTACTTCAGTGTTTACCTAATGTCCCTCTTCTCAGCTAGGATTCATCGTGGACACCATATTATATTTATTCTTTATGTCTCCCTGGGCTACTCTTGGCTATGAAGTTTCTCAGATTTTTCCTTGTTTTTGATGACCTTGACAGTTTTGAAGAGTCCTGATCAGGTATTACAAACTCTACCTAAAAAGACTATCCCTCAGTTGGGTATTCTGATGTTCTTCACATGTATCAACTGGCATAATATGTTGTTGAGAGGAAGACCAAAGAGACCAAATGGCATTCTCATCCCATCCTAGTAAGGGTACATATTATCACCATGAATTCTTACTGCAGATGTAGTGTTTTCCAGGCTTTCTCCTCTGTATTCCATCTCCCTTCTGTACTGGACTCTTTGGAAGGAAATTACTAGGTATGGTCCCCACTTATGGAGTAGAGAGATGTGTTCCAACTCCCTGTAGGTGGGTTATCTACATACATTATTTAGAGTCCTTCTGCATGGGGGATTTGTCTCTTCTCCATTTATTTATTCAATAATTGTTTTACATCAGTATTAATTCATAAATTTTGATTTTATATTTAGAGTCAAATGCTACATTATTTTGTGGTTCAGATTGTTCTGGTATTTCCTTTGGGAGCTCTTTCACTGGGCTTCCTTCTCTATCCCTTTGACATATCCTCATCATTGTACTTTAAAACAATTTATTTCCTTATTTTCTGAAACTACGAGATGCTCCAGGCACATCTTCTAAATTCACTGCCCCAGTCCTAGAATCATCCATTTCTCCAAGGAACACTGACTCCTTTTATTAGAAAATGTTATTAGAAACAAAGATCTGGGTACAAGGTATTCTTACTACAAAGGTGACTTGGTTTCTAGGCCCTCTTCACTGACAGAATGAGTATGCTAATTGCTTTATAGATACCTATCTATAAATATTTCTATATGTAAACAACTGCATCTATATTAGACAGCACATTAATTGATACGGATGTGTCCGATTCTAATCCATTACAGCATGAATTATTCTAGTCTTCCCCTCTTGCCTGTTTGTAACATCACACTCCCAACTGCGAGGAGCCTGACTCCCATCATCCATTTACTTAATTGCCTGTATGTATAGTAGTTCCAGAATCGTTATCCCATATCTCCTGGGGAAAAAACTATCGACTAGAGTAGAGGACTTGTATTGCAGCTTACATTGCCTTCAATCTTAGAGACTCCATTCATTCCCCAAAATTAACTTAAATCAACACTTCTTTCAGTGAGACAGTACACTTGGAATACAGTTAGATTATTTTTCTGCCACATTCTGCATTCCATTCTGGCATTTCCTGACCTCCTAAATACATTTTCTTTCAAATTTGTCTACATTTGACAAATGCCAATTGTCATATAGCCACAACTGCAAGATCATACAAAATAGCTTCCCCACCCTAAATAATCCTGTTTCTCACCTAGTCAACCACTCTCTTGGCCAAATGGTAACAAGCACTGATCTACTTCCCATATCTATAGTTTTACATTTTCTACAATGTTCTACAGATATCATACAGCCTGGAGTGTTTTCAGATTGGCGTTTTGAACATGACAATGTACTTTAACATTCATCCATATCTTTGTGTGGCTTAATAGTTTGTTCCTTTTTATTGCTGAATAGTATTCCACATATGGATGTGTCAGGGCTTATTCATCCACTCATCTATTGAAGAATATACTGACTGCATCCAGGTTTTGTTTATTATGAATTAAACTGCTATTAAAACTTGCATTCAGAGGTGTCCCTAAGTGGCTCAATTGTTTGAACATCCAACTTCAGCTGAGGTCGTGATCTCGCAGTTTGTGAGTTAGAGCCCTGCATCGGGCTCTGTTCTGACAGCTCGGAGCCTGGAGTCTGCTTCAGATTCTATGTGTCTCCCTCTCTCTTTGCCCCTTCCCTGCTCATGCTCTGTCTCTGTCTCTCAGAAATAATTTTTTTAATTAAAAAAATTTGCATTCAGGGTTTTAGGTGTATATGATGTTTTAAATCAGTTTTGGAAAGACTAGAAGAATGAGTTTGAGGTTTTTGATAACAGTATGCTTAGCTTTGTAAGAAACTGCCTGTCTTCCAAAGAGGCTGTACCATTTTGCATTCCCACTAGCAATGAATGAATGTCCCTGTTGCTCTATGTCCTTGATGACAGTTGATATGTTAGCCTAATAAGTATATGTAGTCATATTCCATTATGGTTTTAATTTAAATGATGTTGAGCATCTCTTCTATTTCTATGCCATCTGTATATCTTCTTTGGTGAGGTGTTCTGATCTTCTGCCCACTTTCAAATTGGATTATTTGTTTTCTTATTGTTGAGTTTTAAGAGCTCTTTATATATTTTGGATACAAATCCTTTATCAGATGCACTTTTGCAAATATATTCTTCTATTCTTTGCTTCCTCTTTGTGTTGCATTTCTGTCTTTAACAGAGCAGAAGCTTTTAATTTAAATACAATTCAATATGTCAATGTTTCCCTTCATGGATTGTTCTTTCGATGTTGTATCTAGAAATTCATTGCCAAATTCAAAATCACATTGATGAGGAAGCATGGTGCAAGCTGAGGGCAAAATACAGGCTGACATACACACCCCATCCCCACTCCCAGTAGAATATGTGTGATATCTCTTGGACACTCCTGGCTACCCAAGAACAAAGGAAAGGGGTTTAAGTGCTTGCGATGGTGATGTAAGAAACTAAGGCAAATGAAAAACTAAATTCCTTTACTGCCTACAGCCCATTGACAAGTCCTTGAAACTGGCAGAGTGACCTTCCTCTAGGAGCTTAGCCACCTTGATGATGACACTTTGCTGGGGGCAAAAGAGAACCTTAGCTTAATATTATCTCAACCTTGAGAATCTGTAAGTCCATTTCCTTTATTTCAACGGCCCCAAGATACATGCTGGCAATCTTACTTCAAACTTATGGTCCCCCAATATACATCTGAAGGGTCTCCTTACTGAGGATTTATTAAATGGTGATAAATGATGTGTCCCTAGCAATAGCTAGCCCCTCAACGTCCTGGAAACCTTGCTTCCAAAATACTTTAGAGAATTGCTCTCTCCCTGACCTTTTTCCAACTTGAGGGCATATAATGAGTTAGTTATCCGCCACAATCCTAGTGCAGCTCTTCCTGCCTATGGGTCCTTTCCCCATGCTATAATAAAATCACCTTTTTTTGCAACAAAGATGTTTTCATGAATTCTTTCTTGGCCATTGGCTCCAGACCCCACGAACCCACCAGCACCACAAAACTTCATCAACATCAATTATCTCCTTTATTTTCTTTTAGACATCTTTATAGTTTTACATTTCACATTTAGGTCTATGATAGCTTTTGCGTTAATTTTTGCTTAAAGTAGAAGGTCTGTTTCTAGAATGTCTAATTATTCTAGCACCATTTGTTGTAAATCCTATCTTATCTCAATGAAAGTGCCTTTACTCCTTTTTCAAAAATCAGTTGACTGTATTTGTGTGGGTCTATTTCTGGGCTCTCTGTTCTTTTCCATTGACCTCTGTGTCATCTATTCTGCCAACACCACTGTTTTGGTTACTGTAACTTTATAACCACGTCTTAAAATTAGGTTAAGGTGAGTCCTTTGGTTTTGTTTTCCTTTAGTATTGTACGAACTATTCTAGATATTTTGTATTTCACCATTAAACTTTTGGAGAAATTTCTGCAGTTTGCCAATGCTGCAAAATAACTTGTTAGAGTTGGATTGCTATTTGTGTTGTGTCCATAAATCCAGTTGGGAAGAATTAATAACTGCATTGAGTCTTCTGATTCATAAGCTTGGTACACATGTGTCTCAATTTATTTAGAACTTTAATGACCCTCATCAGTGCTCTACGGTTTTTTGCATACAGATCCCATACACATTTTGATAGACTTAAACCTAAATATTTTATTTTTGGTGATTTTATAAATTTCAAATTCCAGTTATTCACTGATGGTAAATAAGAAAACAATTTACTTTCTTACTGACCTGCATCTTTCCATCTTGCTGAGCTCACTCATTAGTTACAGAAGATTTTTGTAGATACTTTGGGATTTTCCACACAATCATGACTTCCCATAGCATAGTGATTCTCCTCCTGGGAATTTTGTGCTGCAGATACTCTTGCATAAGGTACACATTTTATATACAGGGGTGAAATGGTAAGATCTGTTAGCTGAGACATGAAGTCTGAATCTGGGCTTCTTTATTGTTTAATAAAGAGATTTGCTGGCCTTTGTCCTTTTTTCTGGGATATGGCCTCTCAATTCTTGGAATTTCTTGAGTACTAGGGGTGTCTTTGTTATTCCTGGAGAGGGCCTCTAACCACACCTGACAGTTATGCTAAGAAGGTCAGTCTTGATAGACCCCTAGATGCTTTATGTTAATGAGATTGCTCATGGTAGGGGCTGCCAAGTGAGAAAGACCAGCTTAGTGACTAAAAGCGATGGGGGCTCTGGTGCCCTGTGATATCACCCCCACCTCCAGAAGGATGGAGCAGCTAGAGATTCAGTACCAGTGCATGGCCAGTGGTTCAGTCCATCATGCCCATGTAATTAAACCCCAGTGAAAAGCTCTAGTGAGTTCCCTTCATTGATAATACCCAACAATACATCCAGAGGGTACACATTCCTGGGGGTGACAGGCAGAAACTTCCCATCTAAGACTCCCACATTTCATCTTATGTTTCTCTCCCTTTGTATCTTTTTTTGCTATAATTATAAGTATAGCATTTTTCTTAGGTTTGTAAGTCATTTTAGTGAATTTCCAAGCCTGAGGACTCAGCGGAACACATGAGTTTGCAGACAGCTAGTGAGAAGTGGGGATGTCTTGGGAACTACCAAACTCATGGCTGATGTTTGAAGTGAGGGTGGTCTTATGGAGGATTGTGAACATACCCTGTGAAGTTTGGCTTAACTCCAGGTAGTTGATTCAGAAGTCATTATACTCATGTTCCTAAGAGTCCAGAGTCTTAGAGAGGAGTCTGAAAAGGCTAAGGTTAGGACAACCAGAGGTATACCCTGCTTTATATTTCCCCCCAAAATCCAGCCCTCAGACAAACCAAACCAGCACCACTTACTACAGTTTCCCAAGGGTCCTGGCCCATGATCCATTCTCTGAAACATCCTGTAAAAATTCCTGGTGCAGGGCATCAGACAGCAGTGCTTTTTTTTTTCCTCCTGGGTCAAGATTGGTTATTTTGAAAGCAAGATAAAAATCACTCAGTCATTTCTCTCATGCAGGCAAATAAAGCAGGCAAGAATAAAAACCATTTCACTTCTTGTCTTGGGTAATTGCTGGTTTGCTTTTTGCCAACTAAATTCAGGGATTACTTGAATGCTGGAATGAGTTGGCAGCCAAGATGGCTGCCTCTTTGCAATTCAGGAAATCAGGCTTGTTCTGCTTCATTTTTCCTCTCTGGATCAGCAGGCAATTTTTAGAAGTCTTTTCCTGAGTTTGCTTGGTGCCCAAGCATGAATTCTGAAAGACAGAGAGAATGGAATGGCTAAAGAAAAGTTGAGTTGTGATATCAGAGGGAAGAGAAGTACAGGTGTGTAGCAAAATCCATTGGTCTACACACAGGAAGCCAAAGGTTACTATTTTATTTATTTTGTTGTTATTGTTTGTTTATTTTTTAAGAGTATACCTTGTAATGACAAGGTCTGGAAAATGCAGTAAAAAATGGGGTGAAGCTGCTTCAGGCTTCTAGAAGGAGAGGGGTGTCTGACTTAGCCTGGCTCAGTTGGATGCACTAAGCTTTCCCTGGCAGGCTAGTCCTTTCTAGAGCATCCATCCCCTCCAGCCAAGTATGGAGGTAGTTCCACAGCTCTTGTCTTATAGCAGGAGAGCCTGAAGAGAACTCTGGACATTTGTGGGTGTTAAGGGAAGTAAAAGTTTTGTTCTTAGAGAAAAGATTAGACTGATAGGGAAGATTTTCTTCTCCTTCACAATTTATGTGAGATGTAGCCTACATCATGAAAGACAACTGAGGAGTTTAATTTATTTCTGAAAGTATCTATGGAGTAGGTGCAATGTAGACCTGAGACTGAGCTGAGAATAAAGAACACAGAACTAAGGCATTTCCCAGCAGGTCATAAAGAAGCAAGTGAAAAATGAGCATCTCATACGATAAGAGCTATAGTAGAGAGATATGCATGGGAACAGAGATGAGAACCTAATTCCAGAGTGGAAACAATTGAGAAAGAAGAGGAAGCAACATATGACTTGGAGGTACTCTGACAGCTTGGGAAGGACAGAGGTCTTAAAGACCATCAGATAAGGTGCAAATTCCTTATCCAGCTCTGTGACCCTGGGAGTCATGTTGCCTTTCTGAGCTTGCATTTCTTCACTATGATATAATATGATACCCACCTCAAGGAGTTGTTGTGAGAATTAGATGAGATCATCTACACTGGTCATCTAGAGTGGTGCCTGACCCATGGTAAATTGCAGCAGGTGGTAGCTCAGTGGTTGGATTTAAGGTCATGTTGGGTTTTTCCATTTTAGTGCAGTGGCTGTAGGAAGCAGAAGATGACTCATCTCTCACTTGGACAACTAAGCAGATACTGAGGACAAACAAAATTAGGTTTGGAGAAGAAGGAAGAAAATGAGTGTGGTTTGGAATGTTGCAGCTGACTTGCCTTTGGGACACTGGGGAAGGAGGATCATTGGGAAGGGACGCCGAAGGAGGAGGCAGGAGTTGCTGACTGACTGCAGTAAGGGTACTCCAACCATCCAAATAGCTCAGAACCTCCTCTGCCTCCATCTTTGCACTTCCTGTCAGTGGAGCAGATGACCCAGTCTCTCTAATGACTCACTTCATTTTGACTCATCTCCCTGAACTCTTTGGGGACAGCTGCAGGCAACCATGAGTCCTTATTTGACTCATTCATTCAATCATTCATTTTCAGTAAATATACTGAGGTACCTACTATATAGCAGAAGGTATACAGAATCTAAGGAAACCATATTGAATGAAGTGGTTGCATTCCTTGCTCAATGATATGAACTGTACTTGCATGTATATAATGTCAGGCATGTCCATGCCCCACCCCCCACCAACTGACAGTTTAAGTTCCATAGAGGAGGGCATGTTTCCTTTCACATCAACTCTAGATGACTTTGTGGCAAAATGAAAAAGAAGATGTAAAAGGGAACCATCTTGGATGGACTCTTAGAAATTATAAAATCCAGTTTCCTCCATTCAACAAATACTTATTGAATGTGTATCATGTACCCAGCACCCAGTAAAAGAAAACTAAGGGATTTTATGAACTAATTGTTTGTGTCCCCCTACTGAATCCATATATTGAAACTCTAACCTCCAGTATGTGGAGATGGGGCCTCTCAGGAGGTCATAAGGGTGGGTAGCTCATCTGATAGTATTAGTGCCCTTATAAGAAGAGCCACCTGAGGGTTTGCTCACTCCACCCAACCCTTTACCCTTATGCACGGGTACTGGGAAGATGTCACGTGGGCACATAGCAAGAAGATAGCTGTCTGCAGGCCATGAAGAAAGAAAAGGGTGCTCGCCAACACCTTGATCTTGGAATTCCCAGCCTCCAGAACTGTGAGAAAATAAATGTCTGTTGTTTTATGTTCTCAGTCTATGGTACTTTGTTATGGTGACCCATGATGGCTAAGATAGGAGGATCAATATTTTGCCTAGGATCACCCAATGAATATATAAAAGGGCCAGTGTATTACTAGTTAGCTATTGTGATCTGACAAGCCATTCCAAAATTCAGAAATGTAAACCTCAATCATTTATGATTTAAAATGTATCTGCAGATTTTCCAGAGCTTGGCTAGTCTGGGCTGGCTTCTGCTATGGATAAGTTTGTTCCATGTGTCTCTAATCCTTCTCCTGGGGTCAGCAGACTAGCCTGGGAAGGTCCTTCTCATGGCTATCACATAAGTCAGAACAAGTAGGAACATGTATAAAGTCTTGCAACTGGCACATGGTCACTTCTGCCTCATTCTATTGGCCAGACCAAGTTTTGGAATTGGAAAATGGTTATTTCCACCGCATTCTACTGGCTAAGGAATGTCAAATAGATGAGCCCAGAATCATAATAGGGAGATAATACAAGGTTTCATGATAAAGGGTGTAGATACAGGAAGGGGCACAAAACTGGGATCATTAAGGCAAGTTAACACATCCAGGATTGGATCCAGGTCTTAAGCCAGAAGTTAGGGGGAGCAGTGATCACAGCCAGCCCTTTCAGTGTTCTTCCCCACCTAAGCCCAACCCATAATCTCATGCCATTCTCTATACCTCAGGCTACCACTTCTATACCAGGACCAGGGTCTTTCCATACTTTGAAGCCTGGGGTATTGAAATTTTCTTTGCTTCTTCCTACTTCATGAAAACCTACTCTCTGGGGGCTAAGCTGAAAAAAAAATCTAATTACTAAATCAATTAGTCTAAGTATTTAATCTGTATGTGGCTCTGTTCCGGGTACTAGGGTATTAGTCTTAGAGATAAATCATAGAACCAATCCGCAAAGAGTATGCACTCCAGTGAGGAAGATAATACATGCAAGTAATTGTTTTCATCCCTGTGCAAAAAATTACTGAATTGAGTGCCAAATGCTACCTTCACGGAACAGACATTTGAGCCCTGGTCTCCAGATCGCCATGCCAACAACCTTTTTTGCTGTCCTATAGCATGGAAGAAGGTAAAAGGGCGCTCTCATCCCCAAGTTATGGGAAATCTGGAAGGCATTTGAAATAGAAAGTCTATGAAAGATGGGAGTCTCAACTGGATAAGCAATGCTAATAATAATAATAATAATAATAATAATAATAATGCATGTCTCCATGTCTTATTCATGCCCAGTCCTCTACTGAGAAGTCACTTTCCTTTTCCATCCTGTCTACCTAAAATACACTAATTCCCCCAAATACTGGGTCAAACCACATTCCCTCCATGACCATGTTTTTAATACTAAGTGTATTCCTCACACATTGCTTCTGGTGTCTGCTTCTCCATAGCAGGAATGGGAATTGACTGTAAGAGAGCCGGGAGCCAAGTTTGTGCTCACTTGTGTTTTTTCCTAATTGTTTTATGTGGAAATGTTTTATCTTCATGATAGCAGAACACACTCCTTGAGGAAAAAACAATATGTCTTTTATTTATTTTGTCCCCTAATGATGGTTAATATATGTAGGCAATGCTCAGGAAATAAATGCTCATTCGCTATACAACACCGTGGTTTGTGCTAGACTCTGCAGGTAGGGAGATGAATGAAACACTATTCCACTCTCCAAAAGCTGCTGATCTACTGAGAAGTATATGTTTAAAGAGATGGAGAGGAATCCTGTTAGAGAATACCTTTTTGCCACCCCACACTCTCCACCCCACACCTACTTCACCAAAGAAGGTGCCAAAAAATAAATAAAATAGACTTGCTGGAGTCTGAGGTAAAGAGTAGAGATGCTCAGAGTTAAAGCAGAGGGGAGGAAACAGCTGGGCACCCTGAGATCACTCTGTGGGGTCCCTTATTTCAGACAGAGTCTCTGGAAGCTGTTCTCAGATGATCTGACCCTCTGTGTGTCATGGTCCTAAAATAAAACACAACGAGCTAGAGAAGAAGACCGAGAGGAAAGGAGAATGAAAAATCCTTCTAGGGTCTTGACTGGACTCCACGCACTATCCTGACTTGGAATGTGCTTGCATGGGTGGATTGAAGGACATTGTTTCCAAGCCCATGGCAGTAACCAGAATGGAGAGCCCAGCTTCCTCTCCAGTGTCCCTGGTCTGCAGGGAAGGAGAAGCATCTAGTCAGCTCTACTTCCCCATGCCAGGGGATGTTATGTGCCAGTGCCCCCTGAAATCCCCTGACTTCTTGGACACAGCTCACCTGGGATGTCTTCCATCACTGCCAGTGGTCTCCTCGAAGAGCAAAAAAGAGAGAAGGAGCCAATCTGGACTTGCTCTGAGATGCTCGGTCATTAATAATGGCACCATTATCACCACCACAGACAAGCCAGCTGAAGGATGTTACCAATAGGAGCAGATAGGTTTGAGCCTCTGTAGGCTGAAGACAAACCAGGATGCATTAGCTGTGCCCCTGTCCGATCTCCAATTGCATGTGATGTTTGGGAAGAACACTCAGTTATAGAGCAGTGGAGAGAATTTTCAAGTCAAATTTCTTGAGGTAAAGTTTAGATACAATAAATTAATGTACCCATTTTAAGTGAGTAGTAGGAAATATTTTGCCATATGTATACACCCATACACCAATACCCCATTCAAGACATGGAAAATTCCCATCCTCCCAAAAGGTTCCCTCCTGCCCCTCCCCAGTGAATTCCCCTTGCTTTCCTGCATAGACAACCGCTGATCTGATTCCCATTATGGTTAGTTCTGAATGACTTGGACCTGTCCTTAAGATGGAAAACCAGTAAGTCTAATATAGCATGATTTATAATACTGGGAAAAGTATGTGGAAACGTGGAAGTACATAGGAAATGCTTTCTTAAAGTGACATTGAAGTTTAAGTTTTAAAGATGAAGAGGAATTATCCAAGTAAGAAGGTGATAAAGGTTGGGCAGAGGGAACTTCTTTCACAACAAAGCAGTGACAAAAGGGGCCTGACCCTATCAAAACACTATAAGAAGTTCAGTGTGGTGGATTATAGGGAAAATGGGATAAACCCTGAAAGAATTAAATAGGAGCCTTGAAGGCTTGATAACAAGGCTTTCTCACATCCCCATTTATCTGGTGTTATGTTTATAGTAATTGCCTCTATCACCAGAATATAAGCCCCATGAATGTGAGTTCTTTGCCAATTTTGTTAACTGTTGTATCCCCAGGACCTACATCAGTGCCTGGCATTCAGTAGGAACTCAATAAATATTTGTTGACTGAATGAATCCATTCATGAATCCCCAAATTTGTCCCTATTAAATGTACTATAAAGATTAAAGGATAACAAAGCTAAGTCAAGATGTGAGCCCTAGGAGGCTGGCCAGACTGTCCACTGACCCTCATGTGCTAACCTATTGATGTGAGTGATTCAGTCAAGTGCAGGGATAGTCACTAAGTCCTCTGTTCTGAGGGTGGCCTTTCCAGGCTTCTATCTGAGGTGCAGGGGAAGGTTTCTGGTCCCAAGTTGCTCATCAGAATGAAATGCACTAATAGAGCAAGAGGAGAACATGGAAGTGGAAGAGGAAGTTAGCAAATTTTCCCTGCTCCAGTTCTTCACTCAATAGAATAAGAGGAAGTCCATAGTGGCAAACCCTTCTGGCATTACCCAACCATGATGTTTACAAAGTTACAGACTCTCACTACGTCCCAGCCAGATGGTCAAGGTGATTCATCCCATTTGGCAGATGGGAAAACTGAGGCTTAGAGAGGGGTATCATTTTGCCCACAGTCACATAGCCACCCAGAGTAAGGAAGGGATGACATTCAGGACTCTTGACTCAGTGGCTAGCGTTATACAGGTCAAGCTTCAACTTCTTCATGACCTTTCCCCTCTTCCCTTCTAGAACTGTCCACTTTCCTCTGTGTCACCTTCCTGTCTGGATTTCAGTGAGCATCTATAACACTTGTTTACAAACCTGTCTTCTGAATGTCAGGAACAGTATATTCCCTCCTTACCATGGTGTCCAGCATATAGTAGGTACTTGATCTGATGACCCCTTAATATTATAGCAGTTAAGGACACAGGAATCAGAGAAAGCTGGATCTGAATTCCAATCACATTCTATGAGCTGTAAAGCATGAGACAGTTTGTTTAATCTCCTGTGCCTCAATTCTGTCATCTGTAAAATTATGCACACAGAAGTCCAATGCATAGTAGGTGTTCAATAATTATTATCTCTTATCACTATTAATAAATATTCATTGGCTATCATCTTCAGGCAAACATGCTAATTCCCAAAAGGCACAGCCATTTAGTGACCCTGACTTGGTGGCCCAGAGTCCCATTGGACTCATGTTGGAAAGAAGTTGGAGGAAAAAAGAAATTATTGGACAATGTGTGCTAACATGTGGGGGGCAGAGAGAATTCAGCCTTCTGCAAATGAAAGTTAATCATCTTGGCTTGACTCTGCAAGCAGGCAGCAAACATGTCAGCTTGCCCACTTCCCAGCCACTGGCAGGATTACTCAGGAAATGAAGAAAGAAGATAGGATTTGTTGGAAGAGGCGGCCCCACAAACCACATTCTCCTCATCAGATAAGGGCATTATCAACTTCTCTCCTTCCTCTCTCTTGCTGCTGAGCTACCCAGGGTGACAGGCCCCCAGCACAACAGCCTTGTGCTTCCAGCATTGTTACTTCTTAGATTAATCTGGTTCCAATATGTTCCAACAATACATACTTTATCTACGAATGCTAAAAAAAAAAAAACCAACCCTATCTGTTACAATTGGAATAGAGTCTAAGGCATTAGATGTATCTGCTAAAAATGTCACTGCTGAGATAAACGCACATTGCACACATCCCCTTAGCACCTCGGAGAACATTTTCCTGAATGGATGGTAGTCCATTTCCTGAGCCTCCTTCTCAAAATGATTAATAGAATACCACAGTGCTTCTTCACATGCAGGCAGAGCTGTTTACTCCTTGTCCTAACCACTTTGCAATGCACCTTCAGCCCTGGTGCTGGTGACAATTGTGTAACATGGGTGGGGCTCCTATCGATATATGTATTTTTCACAGAGGGCAAAATTAGAACACAGAGTTTTTATCTGGCTTGGCTAAAGTCATAGCTACAGCCAGGGGCATGTTTTCCCATCCTCCAGATCCAGTTTTTCTACAGCAATATGGTAGACACCTGTTACTTGCCCAACTTCCATTCCTCTTTCTTCTCACTAAGAAAGAAGAGCATGCCCAACTGACAATACTCACCTCTCCATATTTTCCTGTGGCTAAGTGTGACCATGTGGGCCTGCATTGACCCCGTGAGGTGTTTGGGAAACTAGTCAGTACAGATTCGGTGCATTGCTTCACCATTGTGACCCTTTCTTATCATTTTTGCCTGCAACATAAGCACAGGAGTCTGGAAGTGCAACAGCCATCTTGGGGCCATGAGGTAACTAACTATGGGACAAAATGCTAAGAATGGCAGAGAAGATGATGAAAAAACATCTAATATCATATGGCATTGTGAAGCCATTACCCCCACGGCCCCCCACCCCTCCTTTTGTTTGTTGCAACAAGTCATAGTTTGTTGAGTTAGTTGCTGATGACAAACATGAGTCCTAGTGGATCTAGAACACAATATTTCCCTTCTGACTGGAATGTCCACTTATTTCCCTATCAGTTAAATATAGTCCTACTCTTCTTTTCAATCTCTGCTCAAGTCTTCCCACATATGTGAAATCTTTCCTGGATATCCCAGAGTAATTTAGGGGATCCCTCCTGTGGGCATCTATAGTGCCCTGTAGACGTGTCCTCGGTTACACACATTGTATTCAGTAGCTATGTCTTTGTACGTCTGTTCTCCCCTAATAAACACCTACAAGGACAAGTACTAAAACTTCTAGCACCAGGCCTGTTGCTTAGTAGGTGCTAGAGGCATATGAAATGTCATATGATTAATTGAGGCACCTGTATGGTGTCATCCACTTCATTTTGTGCATTTTTGTTATTGTTTTGGAGATCTCCTGGCCCAGTTTTTAAATACTCTTGTTTTCCAGAGTCACAAACTCACCGTTCTTCTGATTTCCTTCCTTGTATGATCTTGTTTAGCCTAAGTTCATCACACTACCAAGGTACTGGTGCCTCCCAGCCCAGATTTCTGCTGCAGGACTGGGGATCTGTGCCAGAGCACCATCCCCTTATAGTTCATGTTTGTGTGCTCCCGTGGTGAGGAGCACAGACTCAGGGCCCATATGACAGGGTTCCACTTGCTAGATGTGACATTGAGCAGGTTACTTGAACTCTCTGTGACTCTCTTCCCTTCTCTGAAATCCAGGAGAGCAACCATACCTATCTATGTAGGGCTGCTGTGAGAGCTAAAATCTTCACTATACATGTCTAACATGTAGATAAGTGCCAGGCTCCAAGCTAGTGCTACAGGTTATGACAGCTGCCATCAGACATGCCCCCCTGGATGCCCCACAGACCCTTCCTCTCAATATGCCCATTCTCCATTCATCTCCTCCCTCCTAAACAAAGGAGCTTGCTCACACTCCTACATTGTCTATCCGGTTAATGCCTCCGTCATCTCTTCAGTCCCTCCACACCCCCAGCCGGAACCCTAGGTTTGACATTGCCTCTTCCTCCATCCCTCATCCAGGTACAGGAAAAGATCTGTCAAGTAGTCAAGTATATACCCTGAATATTCTTGAATCCATCTTCTTTGCAGGCACAGAGCATTTTGTTTGCTTTATTGAGATAGTCTCTAAATTGTGCCCTTGCTGTTTTTTATCCCCATTAAATTCTTTCAGCACATTTTGGCCACAATTGTTATTGTAGGGAATGTAATCATGCCACTTCCTTACTAAAGCCCTTCAACAGCTCCTGTTTGCTGCCAGGATAGTGAAAACAGCCCCTTGTCAAGCAGTGTTTCTTCTTTGCCTATTTTCTTCTCATCTGTGCAGCCTCATATCCTGCCAGCTTCTCCAACATGCTGGCACTGTCGCCATCTTGAATTTCTCCTGTGTCTCAGATCCACCATTGAGTATATTCCCCCAAGCCTTTGATTATATTATTCTTTTTTTCTAGCCTGCTCCCCCACCTAATCTATAGGGCGAATTTCTACCTTATTCTTCCAGTTTTAGTTGGGCTGTCCTTACTTTTCTGGATTCCTCCCAGATTTCTCAGACAGATCTAGAAATCTGCCAAACTGCAAATCTCATTGGATTGTAACTGGTTTCTTGTGTGAATGTCTTCTCTGGACTATAAACTTCTTGTGAACCAAAACAAGGTCATTTTTATTCATCTCTAGAGTCCCAATACATAGCCTAGTACCAGAAAAAATTGATAATAGTTATGGAATACATAGCTCTCTATCATAAGTGACACTGTTTGGTCCAGAGACCACCCAGGCTGGAGTAGATGTTATTATACTCATCCCACCCCTTTTATTTCACATTAAGGCACTCTGAGGTTCAGAGAGAGAGAGAGAGAGAGAGAGAGAGAGAGAGAGAGAGAGAGAGGGAATGACTTGCCTAAGGTCACACAGTAAGTTAGAGACAAAGGATAAAGAAGGTTTCCTGATGCCCAGTCACAGGTTCTTTCTTCTATCCTGCCATTTTGCATGGATGATATTTTGGTAAGGATATATTTTGGTAGGGCTATGGGTTCAGTGTGTATATATCAGAAATCTAAAATAATGAAGACTAAACAAGAAAAGATTAATTTTCCTTCCACAACAATCTGCCAGTGACAAGTCTGAGGCCGGCATAGCTCCCCATGGTGATAGGCTCAGGCTCTTTTAGTCCTGTGGCTTCACCATCCCTCAGTGTTGCTCTCATCTTCCTGGTCACCACACACCTTCATTCCAATCAGTAGCTAAAGGAAAAGGAAACTATATCCGCCTTGAAGAATGTGACCACAAGTTGAACACAACACTTCTCCTTACATGGAACTTGGTCATGTGGCCACACTCAGGTTCAAGGAACGAACACACTGTCAACTTCAGATGACTGGGTGCTCAGATGAAATGAAAACTGATTTTGTTTTGTTTACTTTAAATGTTTTCTTTGAGAGAGAGAGAGTGCACGCATGCACATGTGTGCTCAAGTAGGAGATGAGCAGAGAGGGAGAGAGACAGAATCCCAAGCAGGCTCTGCGCTGTCAGTGCAGAGTCCAATGTGGGCTCGAACTCATGGACCACAAGATCATAACCTGAGCCGAAATCAAGAGTTGGATGCTTAACTGACTGAGCCACCCACGTGCCCTGAAATTAAAACTGTTTTTATTTGATACTAACAATAAGCCCATTAAAAGGTAGGGTTATTTACTTTTTCCTGCTTCATGGGTCATAAAACTGCAGCCCCATGATTTAAGGATACTGTTTTGTGTCAACAGATATCTGTTTGAACCTGACTTTGCCATTTACTGCTTACTGGATTGGGGGTCAACTGTGCAAACTTTCTAAGCTTTAGTTGTCTTCCCAAGTGACATCTTTCTTCTTCAGAGGGTGCTTGTGAAGGCTAATTACGTGAAAGTACTTGACACTGGTCCCTGGTACAGAGTTCTCACTGCTGTTATTATGGGGCAAGCTCAAGGTCTCACCTGAGAGCAACAGGCTCACCTGCTTGGTTCAGCTCAGCATTGTGTCCTCACACCTGCACAGTCCCTGATGTAGAGTTAGCCCTAGGTAAATATTTGTTGGAAGAATAAATTAAGTTAATTAGTCAGAACTGGAACCCGATGGCTTAAGCTCCATGCCTCATGCTGTTTCTCTGCTGCCTGAATGGTAGTTCTCCCTATCATCTTTCCCTCTGGAGATAGGGTACAAAATCCACATCCAATCTGTCTGGATTCTGCCTTAAAACCATGTATCAGCCAGTAGCACCAGAAGTTGGAGCAAGAGAGAGGGCTCTAGGGCTGATTCACTGCCTTTCACCTGTGCTTGGACTGAGGCAAAGAACTTTTGAGAAATCATGTCCCTCATGTTTCCCAGAGTTGGGTGCATGACTTACCTCCCATTATCATCAAAGGGCACTGAAAGCTCAGGACTGAATCTGGCTAGCTGTCCCCCACAAACCCATTTGCATTTCTTCTTCCAAATGAGAGGCCTCCTCTGTGTCTGCTTTTGTGAAGACCCTGACCCCTCCTCTTCTGAGTTTTCCAGTTTGTGCCCTTTGTAAGATGGGCACACGTATGATTCATCTTTGCTTTCAAAATAAATCTGCCATCAACCAGTGATGAAATCAAAATGCTTGTTTAGCAATAGGAATGGGCAGAGGGAGAGCAGGATCTGGTGAAAACAAGAAGTGGCAAGAAGACGTGTTTATCCACAGAAACTTTGCTTTGAACTTTCACTATTCAGAGCCTGTGGTCTGAGCAGGTCAGGGAAACTCACAGAGCCTCCCTGGTACCATTTGCATAATGGGGATGAGATACTCTTCTCACAGATCCTGCAGGATGAAGGAGGCACTGCTTATGAGACTGCTTCGGAAACTGTTGGGTTCAGGACAAATAAATAGTGATTTCCCTGAGAGCTAGAGATTTGGACTGCTACACGCAGTGTGCCTTCCTCCTACCAACCACTTCTCCTTGCCTATCTGATGACATTGGCTTAAAATGGGTATCACTTTATTCATATATCGGAAAGGTTGTAAGAGAAATAAATGTTAAGCTGGTTTACTTAACTTCAGAAATTACACTTGTGGCCAAGAACACATGGAAAGAATGCTTATGGTCAGAAATGTTGACACCTAGGAGTGCTGCCCTGGAAGGTAATGAGCTCCCCATCACTAGAGACCCAGGCACACTGGTGAGGGAGGTCACAGTATTTATGCCTCCCTTAGGGACTTCCACTCCAACACAGTTAGAGCCCTGGGCATCTACAGCTTTTTTCTGTGTCTGTAAGTGCGACCCACATGTCAGTGAGGGGACCTGCTCTTTAGTCTGAAAGACTGACTTTTATTCTCATCCCACAGAGTGACTTTAGGTGAACTCTAGACTTTATTAAGTATGTACATTATGATTGCTAGGGTAATTCTTAAATAATAGAAATAAAGGATATAACCTCCAAACACTAGAGGAGAAATATATAGTATGAAGGAGGAAATGGTGCCCCAAACATTTCTGTAACTTGAACGTAAATGTCCAACCATGATGAATGACTCATTACCTAACCCCCCACCCCAGTCTCTTTTCTTCTCTCTACACTAACAGTCATTTTAGAACCTCCCTTCACATAGGAGTTCCTTCGACCTGCAACTAGAAACCATAGGATCTGTTTTTATATCATAATGAGAAGACTGTAGGTGGGCAAGCTGTGATGGAGAGATGGCTCCATGGTACCCTCCATCTTCCTATCTTACCACATTAGCTTTTCACTTCTTTGCCTTCTGATGGCAAGATTGCTGCTGAACTTCAGACATCACATCCATGTTCAAGCAGGAAGGATAGAGAAATTATGGCACCTGAAGTATTTATCTTCCTTTGCTAGAAAGGTGAAAAAGATTCCCAGGAATCCCAGCAGATTCCAGCCAATGTCGTATTGCCTAGAACCACTCATCTGTTTAAGCTGGCTTATACCAACTTTCAAGAGTTGCTTGTTAAATTCTTAGGGGCTTTGTATGCTAGCTGTTAACCATTGGTGGCTTGATATCAACCATGGTGAAAGCATTTGTATCATGGAAATAGGTAAATGCTACATATTTTATTAGGGTTGTTATTCTTGTTTTTAGGAACTATATCACAGACTAAGCCTGGTTACATGAGAGGCTAAGATAAACGTCAATGGATATTTGAGAGGGTTGCTATCAAAGATTTTTAAATTATATTTTATTAAGGCTTGCCTAGTTAAGATGTCTTCAGTGCATGCAGTTTCATTTTCTCATTAGCCCAAGTCATAAAATAGGAGGGAAGAATCATGAGTCAATGAGTTGGTGAAGCAAGGCGTTAGGGGAGGAGGTTCGGTGTACATGACTATAATGCACTTGAGCCTGTGATCCTCTTCACACTATTCAGGGAAGCCATCATCCTTCTGCAGCCTTTCTGAAAGATGGTTCAAAATCTGGTCAAAACAAGGGAGGGGTAAAGGGTCCCTTAACCTGTGGTTTTATACAGGGATAGTTCTCACTGTGCATCTAGATCTTAAACTCAAAAGGAAACTCAAACAACAATCCTATTTTATGAATGCACAGATCCATGGACAAGATTTTTTTAAGCTGATAGAAGAAAAACCAAACAGATTCTTGATTTGACAAAACTAATCTAAACATCTTTTTATACCTGATGGGCCTCCAGGTGCAAACCCTCTTCTGGTGATTGGTTCTTTGCAAATTTGAATTCATCTCATTTATGCCATTGAATGCCTAGCAAGTCTGGGAGATTGAGTAGCAATGAGTATCTTGACTTAGTGGATGTAGATCATATCACCTCCAAGTATAACAGACTAGTTTATAGGTGGATAGATAGCCCCAGGCAGATAGCCCAGGATGAAAGGATGCCTGATCCATTCAAGTCAAGCTCAGTTCTATCTCTTTTCCAGATTCTCTGAGACTGTCATGTGTCTGTACATCTACGTGAAGATATCCTGAGGGTGGTTTTTTTTCAGTTGCTTATTTGTTTTGTCTTCTGCTCTGTCTATGATCAGGATTTTTCTAGGAAAGCCATTTTCCCTTCATCTGATTTGCTCTGTTATCTGAGGTGTAGGATGGACTTACTAAGAATTCAGTAAATATTCACTGAGTGGTATTTCTCTTCTTGTAAAACAAGACAAAGCCAGTGGGAAGTGAGCCAGTCTTTCAGCCAGCATCCTTTGAATGAAAGTGGTAAGTGGAGAAGCTGAGATCTGAACCCAGAATTTTTGAACCCAACACCAATACTCTTTCTCCTATGTAATGGTACCTACCGATCAAAACTACATTTGCTGCCATTGTAACAAGAACCAATTTAGTGTACTCATGGAGATCTACTCCATTCTTGATCTCACACAAAAGAAAACAGATATCAGCTGTCAAAATGCCTCCACCACCAAAAAACTTTAAAAATCCAACATTTACTTGTATCTCTCATAGGATAAAAGAAAATCTAATTTATAATTCACAATACTTGCTAAAATTTCCCTCTGTTTAATTTTTTCACATCCTATAATACCTTTAGAGCAACACTACCTAAGTTTATTTATTTATTTTGAGAGAGAGAGAGAGAGAGAATGAGCAGGAGAGAGGCAGAGAGAGGAAGAAGGAGAGAATCCCAAGCAGTCTCTGCACTGTGGTGTCAGTGTGGAGCCTAAGGTGGGACTCAAACTTCTGAATCATGAAATCATGACCTGAGCCAAGATCAAGAGTCGCATGCTGAACTGACTGAGGCGCCCAGGTGCCCCCAGAACCACACTATCTAAAAGAATTTTCTGTGATGTTGGAAATGTTCTACATCCCACTGTCCAGGACAGTAGCCACTGCCCACATGAGGCCAGTGAGCATCTGAACTGTAGCTAGGGTGGCTGGGAATGCGAATTGTTACTTTTATTTAATTTTACTTAATGTAAGTTTAGATTTAATAGGTGGTGGTGTCTGGTGGCCACTGTATGGATGGCCCAGCTGTTGGGTGTCTCATCCTTACTCCTACACATTCTCAGCCACATCCCTGTCCTGTTTTTGCTCTCTCCTCCGCCCTGAAACCATCTTCTCTCTGGAGGTTTCTTGCTTCACCCACTGCTTCACAGTGAAGCCTGGAAGCTGAAGAGCAAATGTCTCCTTTCCCCAGTTTCTCCAGTCCTCAAAGTCTCCTTCCTCACAACTTTATTAAGACTTGTTTAGTGACTTCACACCTGATTTATCATGGAGCATTTTTTATGTGTGCTTGAGAAGAATGTGTATTCTGTTACATTGGGAAAGAATGTTCTCTTAAGTCCATCTGTTCTAATGTGTCATTTAAGCCAGATGTTTCCTAATTGATTTTCTGTCTGGATGGTCTATCTGTTGGTGCACATGGGGCATTTACATATCCTGCTAGTGCATCACTGGCTATTTCTTTCTCCAGGTCTGTTAGTAATTCTTTATTTATTTAGATGCTCCTATGGTGGGCGCAAAGATATTTACAAATGTTACATTCTTGTGTTGCATTGATCTCTTTAGGAATTTCTGTATTCATATTCTTGATTCTGCATAGTAGAATCTGAGCAAATACAGAACTCCTTTAAAAGGTGGGGAAGGAGGAAAAAGTTAAATGAGAAAATTCTCCTAAATGAGGAGCAGGCATCAGAAGGAGAAATGAAATGCTAGGGATTCTCAGAAATAAATACATCATACCTTATCACACTGCAAGGATGATAATGCCAATAAATTGTACAGCATATAGAGATTCAATTTTGCCATATATTCACTTTTTATTTTCATTGTGGATGAGGTGGTCTCAAAAAATGCAGTAGGAAGAAAGCATAAGCAGAATGGGGTCAGTGGACCTTGGAACAATCCATGGGTGGGCAGCCATTTTTTGTCAGAAGTAAAGGTGGAGCCTGAATCTGAAAGCTGCTTCAGGGCCAGAGGAAGCACAAAGAAGGTCAGTGAGAGCTGATTCTGGGGGCATGTGTGGTTTGAGTCAAGTTATGATCAGTTCATTCGGCTATGGCTTGGTCCCTTTGGGAGGTCACACACCTGCCCTCATTTGCCTGAATGCAGCCAACCTCTGAGCCAACACCTGCTCTTTGCTAAGTGCCATAGGGGGAATGAATGTTAGGCTGGTAGAGCACAAGGAAAGATGTTTGTGGTCAACCAGAGGTGATGGCACCATAAGCATGAATCCACTGCAAGCAGCACAGAGCAGGAGCTTCAGAGAAGCCCAGGCAAGCTGCTGCAGGAGCAAAGTAGAAGGGGGTCATCTGGAAGAATGATGCACTCATTAATATTAGTGACAAGGCAACAGGGTATTTTTTTTTTCCTCTCTCACATTCTAGTTCACATCAACTACCTTCTAAAATCATTTGTTTCCAGATATCTTGAGGTAGTGGGATCTATTACACAAGTTCTTTTTATTCCATCTTATTTGGAGAAGTAAAGAAATTTATCCAAGGGGTATGTCCCACCTGCAGATAGATACTGGTGGTGGAAGAGAGAATAAAGGTGTATAACAAAACAGCTGCAAAACTCCAGGAATTTAGAGAGCCTTGGGGGAACCAGGAAAAGGTAAGTGACAGGGGAGGGAGGAGAGATCTAGGAGTCATGTAAGGACACCATTGTGGGGGAGTACAGCCAGGATGCAAACCCAGGAACCTGTACTTTTTACAGAACCAGACACAGAAGCAGGATACACGGGCTGAAGAATGGGGTGAGCAACCACCAGTGTGCCTCCAGCCCTGCTTGTGCTGGCCACTCACAATTGTCCCATGCAGATGTTCTGACTGTCACTCTGCTGGGGCTTCTTTCTGTTTATTATTTTTGTGTCTCCAGGCTGCGATGTTTCTGTCAAATGGTGATGGGGTGTCAGGTCAGATTACTCCCAGTATGATGTGAAGAGACAAACACTGATAGGAGGTACCACTTCCCTGGTTTAGATGTGCACACCAGTCACCGGCAATTAATGCTGCTCCATTGGGCTTGCCTTCCTATGGGAACAGGCCTAAGTGAGCCAGGAAGGCATGGAGGAAGCAGTTTCCAGGGCTAGAAACTTACAGGCCACACAACTCTGTGCTGGCTGCAGCCATGATGCAAGAGTGAGAGTATAGTAGAGCGAGAGGAAGGGATTTATCCTTGTATGGCCCGGCACTGTGCGGGGGGTCCACATCCCTTGTTTTATTTTTTTAATGTTTTTAATGGTTTTTTTAAAATTTATTTTTGAGAGATAATGAGAGACAGCATGAGCAGGGGAAGGTCAGAGAAAGAAGGAGACACAGAATCTGAAGCAGGTTCCAGGCTCTGAGCTAGTTGTCAGCACAGAGCCCGATGCAGGGCCCGAACCCACCAACTGCAAGATCATGACCTGAGCTGAGTTTGGACGCTCAACCAACTGAGCCATTCAGGCGCCCTCACATATCTTGTTTTAGTTCAGCATATTGGCGATGAGGCCACTCTTTAGGTTGGATAAACTGATTCTGGATTCTGAGTCTGCCACTTATTGCCAAGAGCAAGTTACTTAATCCCTATGAGCCACCATTTCCTAATCTGTGGAACTGGAGTGGGTACAGCTACTTTACAGTTTTGTGTAGGACTAAATAAAACCCCTCATTTATTGACCTAATACATATTCAGGATATATTTATATATACCCTTCCCCCTCACTGGGGAAAAAAAAATAAAATTCCTACCTTCATGAACTTCTATCCTATTGAAAGGAGACAGTAAGTAAAACCAATAAATAATTATAATGTATATAAAAGACTTGGAATTTCTGGCACAGAGAAGATGCTTTACAAGTGGTGCTATTTAGTCTTTATATCATTTCTATGAAGCACTGTTAACTCCAGTGAGGGATCTGAAGCTGTTTAAATAACTCGCTCAAATCTTGTAGGCAGATCTTTGTTCAGTTTGGAATGCTGGGGGATAAAAGGAAAGACAGATGCATGCACATCACAGGATCCCTTTACTTTGCAAGACAGTGAAGCCATGAGCTGGAAAGAAAGTGAAAAGTTCTCAAAGAATCATTCACAAGTTGTTGGATCATCTTTGAGCATGTGGGTTGGACTAGCTCATATTCATAGAGATGGCTAAGAAATGCCTGCTCTAGGTTGACCAGCTGTCCCATCTACATGGGACAGTGGCATTTTCTACTGTAGAGGACCTTCAGTGCTAAGACCAGGACAGTCCCAGGTAAACTGAAACGAGTCGGCCACTATGGCTCAAGCCCAGGCCTGGTTTCATTTTTTAAGCCACATAATGAGGTTCAAGTGTTTCCAAAGGCAGCAATAGACAGAGAACACCAACAAACTGAACAGAAGAAGTAGAACCACGCAAGAAAAGCAAGATATCTAAGGAAGTCTGTTCAGAACCAAAGCTGCCAGTGCCTGAGTCACCTTATTTTACCAATTTCTTTGTTGGATCCCGTTCTGGAACATGTGAGCAATGAATAGTGACCACATGGTTAAGCGTCTTGTAACCATCTCAATGAATATGGATGGCTAGTCAATAATTGTTTAAATAAATGCACCTCTTGGGCTGTTTGTTCTCTGTAACAATAATCCATCCTTGAGCTCAGTCTCAGTCCATTAGAGTAACAGGCACCAAAACACTGGAAGAAATGCTGAACTCGGCAGTTGGTGCCACAGTCCTGCTTCTCAAGAGCTAGGCGCCCTTTCCTCTAGGAGTTTCAGATCCCTCATTTGTAAAATGGAGACAAATTATTACCTTCCCTATAATGAGAATGGATTCACATGAGAATCAAGTTAAACAAAGTGTGTTCTTTTACCTTGCAACTTTGACTTTGAGGTTCTAGGGAGGGCGTGCTGAACTTGGGCCACCTACCCTCATATCCAAGCCAAACTTTAATCTTTGTTTTCTTTCCATAGAGCTAAATTGTATGATTATTCCCTGCCTTGTATCATTCTTCTTTTATCTCTTATCAAATGCAATGCAAAGCATTATCCAGGTATGATCTGCATGTCACCTGTCTTCTGCCTGCAGATGTTGGTTTTTATCCCCGAATATTAAATAAATCAATATCTCTATAAGACTTATTGTGACAGGGGCACTTGGGTGGCTCAGTAGGTTAAGTGCCAACTTCGGCTCAGGTCATGATCTCATAATTTGTGAGTTTGAGCCCCATGTTGGGCTCTGCACTGGCAGCTTGGAGCCTGGAGCCTGCTTTGGATTCTGTGTCTCCCCCCCACTTCTCTCTACCTCTCCTGTGTTCTCTATCTCTCTTTATCGAATATAAATAAACTTTTTAAAAAGACTTATTACGACAAACTAGTTCCTCCCCCTGTTCTGCCCGTCCCAAATCTCCTCATTCCCAATACTCTGGTTTCTCTTCAGATCGCACAAATCTTTCACCTTTTACCAAATCTCCTCATTCCTTTTCCCCAGAGGCAACCATTTTTAACTCCTCTATTTATGTTTTTTTGTAATTCACTTTTGTATCTCAAAATAATGTCCCTATATTGCAAAACCTCCCAGTTTCAGTCATTGTGTATTGATTTCCTCACTATTAGAAGATGCAGATTCATCCCATGATGATATTACAGTGATTGTGTAACCACATTTAGAGTCAAACAAGGTAGAAGACTCTGCTTTCATCTCCTTTCCTGTTTCTGCCCCCACCCCCTACCCTGGAAGTAACCATTTATTTCTCCTTCAGGTTTATAACTTCCCATGTTCCCATCACGGATCCTCAAACTCCCATTCGTGTGTAAATCTCCAAGGCACTCAGATGCCTTGGGTTTTATCAGCCTTGTCTTCCTGGAGACGTCTTTGCTGAAGTGCCACTTCAGCCCACGCCTGCCATCACACTCATCCTAGGAACCCACCTTTCCTCCCTACCGTCGGTGCACCTGTTTCTTAGCTCCTGCACCTGTTTCTGGGTTCACTCCCTTATTTTGGCAAAGCCTTTTTCCAAAAATTTCCTGAGGAAGATTGCAGGGGAGGGAAATCTCGAGAACTTTCCGTATCTGATAATTTATGATACACTCATACTTAATTGGTTCTTTTGGCCGAAGATAGAATTGGAAATTTGTCCAGCATTGTTAAAACCTCTTTACAATCATAAAAGAATTCTTGGGTGGCTTAGTTGGTTAAGAATCAGAATCTTGATTTCAGCTCGGGTCATGATCTTGAGGTTCCTGAGATCAAGCCCCTCTTTATCTTTTGGTGTTATTTTTGTACAACTGGATGTCATCCTCCTACTTGGTCTTTTAATTATCTTTTTTTTCTCTCTAGCAACTTGAAAAATCTCCTCTGTTTTTCTCCAGAGTTCTGAAATTCCATGACGTTGGTGTTTTTCATCCATTAGGCTAGACAAGCAGTGAAACTTTTGGTCTAGGAACTCAGTTCCTGTGGTCCTGGAAACCTTCCTTTTACTTAAAGATTTTATAAATAAATAAATAAATAAATAAATAAATAAATAAATAAATAAATAAATAATTTCCCCCTCTTTATTCTGCATTATCTCCTCCCTAGAACTGCTGCTAGTGTCTATTTCTATCTTTTTTAATCTCTATTCTGACATATTTACTCACACTGATCTTTCATACTCACTATTGAGTCTTTTGTTTGTCTTGTCTTTAATTTTCCAAAGTTCTTTTTTGTTCTCTGAATGTTTCTTTTTATTGCACCTTGATTTTGTTATATGGATATACCATCATTCCTGATCTGCCGGAGCAGTCCATTTTCTTCTTTGTCTTCTTTGGAAGGGGCCTCTCTTAAAAGGTTACTGTTTTCATCTCATTTCTTTCCTTTTCTCTTCTTTTTTGTCTCCATCTTTCCAGGCTTTCCTTGAACATCTGGTGACATTTATATGCATATTCATATTAAAAGAGCCTGGTATTAAACTTGGGAGCTGTGCCCCAAAGGAATCTACTTGACCACCTGGTTAGGAGACCCTCTATAGTCAGAACTACTAAAATAAAATTAAGTGGAGATCAGACTTGAAAATCTCCCACACAGACAAAACCATGTAAGCCACATAAGCAAAAGCTAAAACTTGTTTATTTCATGCACATGACTGAAACTTAACCTACATTATTTCTTGTACTGCCTCTGATAATCATAAATGAAACTTGGGTTGCCTTCCTACAATCATACCAAGTAATCACTTTTAACCATCCCCTGCATTTTGGAAGCCCCCATTGTAATAATCAATCACTGTAAAAAGTTGAACAATTTCTTCATTTGCCCAGTTATAAGCCATACTGTAAACTCACCTCTGAATTTTATACTAGTTTTGAGTTTGAAGTATCCCTGTTTGTGAACCATTTGTTTCTTGTGCAATAAAATATTCATATCATAAAGCTCTTTTGGTTTTTCTTTTGACAGTATCTTTAAATATTTCTCCTGAGCCACCCAGATTCCTGAGAAGAATCATTGTCTCTCCTGCTCTGAGGTGTAGAATGGCCTGGCTTCCAGCTCATAGGGTCCAAAAGTCAGAATGGGGGACAGCACATGATCTAGATTCTCCCTCAAGCCCCAGGTTTCCTGAAGGCACCTGTCCCCTGCTGAACCTTCTATTCCACAGGCCAGAATCTCTCCTTCACCAGGTGGAAACGACACTCTTCTGCCAGAGTTGGGGAGAGTTGGGCACTGACTCCTCCTTACACAGACTTTGGTCATCCCTCTGTTGGCAGCCCCACACTCACTCCCGTGTTTGCTCTGACTGTCCATGCTCTGAGCCTTTCTGGGGAAATCCATGTACTTTCAACACACTGTTTCTCTTTAGTTTTCTTGGATCCACTGGATTCCCAGCTCACAATAGGCTGTCCTTTTATACTTTCTTTGCCTGTACAGATTTAAGCTTTTTTTAAAAAAAAGTCATCCTCAGTTGAGTGCGGTGATGGAGGAAGCAGAAGTAATCACACATGTTCAATAGCCCTTCTTCCCCCAGAATCTCTATGAAGGTGGGAATCTTCAACCATGTGGGCAGCAGAGCTCCGGAGCTATGACTGATTGCAAACTGCAGATAATCCAGACCCTCATGACACAAGTCACACCTTATGGGAAATCTATTTAGAATCATCTTTTGTCCTATTTAAGTTCAAAAAGGGCATACATTTCTTCCTAACGTAACAAACAAACAGGACAGACCAGTGAGCATGCTTGCAAAATAAAGGGAGGGAGGCACGATAAACTGGAGGTTGCAAACACTACATGCTTTTCTCCCATGTGGCACAGGGGTAATGCATCTTTGAGATGGGCAACCAGAACCTGGGATGCCCTTGCTTACAAATAATCGGTAATAGCTACAGTCTGCGTATCTTGCCAAAAATCCAAGAACAGGAAAGATTACAACCAGATCAGTAAGAGAGAAATTAGTAAGAGTTCATTGTATACAAAAGAATGATTCACAAACTGGGAGCCTTCAAACCCAAAACCAATATGAAGCTCAGTGGTGATGTTACAGAATGGCTTAAATAGGGAAAATGAGGAAATTCTTCAATCTTTACAGTGAGTAATTATTACAATGGGATTTCCAGAAGGCAAGGGCATGGTTAAAAATGATCATCTTTTACCATTTTAGAAAGATGTGTTCAGTTTTGTTTATGATTATCAAAGGTATTCACAAGATACAGCCTCGGTAAAATGTCGCTCATGTCCTTGAAAGAAACAAGATTTAGTTTTGTTCAAGTGGCTTACATGGTTTTGTCTGACTGAGGGATGTTCAAGGTTCCATGTTATTCTAACAGTCTCATCTGCTTCCCTGGGAGGGATAAACATTAGCCGGCAGCTTCCAGGGGGACAGGTGGGTCTTAGGCTCCATGTAGGGAGCTTTCTAAAGGGTCTCCAGGTACATTTGATTTAAATGTATAGGTTTGGATTTCAAATGTACAACTCACCAGTCACACCTCTTGGAGGAAATAGTTTAGTGTCTCTGAATTTTAGTTTCCTCCTCTTTAAAATAGAAATAAACACACAGAACTGCATGGTTGTTGCACTAAATGAGTTACATTCTAAGGATCTCAACACCTGCACACTGGCAATGAGTCGTAAGTTAGTTTCCTAGACCCCTCCTCTGATGGCACAGCCTGGATGAGGATGCTGCTCACTCTCACACATATCACATTTTTTTTTAAAAAAAATCATGCTTTCCTTACTTAAAAAGGTTAGGAAAGAAGCGAGATCAATTGTCAATACAGGGGAGGTTGAGGTTTATTGTTAGCATTTGGTTTGACATTTTTCATGGAAATAATTCTTAAAGGAAGTAAATACATATTTCCTTGCTTTCTTAAACAGAGGTTTGAAACACATTTTCACTCTTCTTGGTTATCCTTAGGTTTTTTGTTCAATGCCTATGTATTTTGTTTGATTTTAAAATGACTTCCTTTGCAAAATGAAAAAGAAAGTTTTTATTACAAATGTAATCTAGTCTTACTGAATAGAAATAAAAATTGCCAGTTAGGAAAACAATCCCACCAGCACAGGAACAATCAGAGCCTTCACACATATACCTCCATACCAGAGGCTTGGAGAAAGTGACTGATAGATTGACTACATAGAAATTAAGTTTCTCCATGTCAAAATCCACATAAACAAAATAAAAAGCAAATAACAAACTGACACAATATTTGCACTAACATGACAGATCATATGGTTAAAACCTTAAATATGTAATTACTCCCTGCTTTTCAATCTTGTGTCTGCAGCCATATTTGGAGCTGGAAGGCATAGGGATGCCTTTGGTTTATAGTGACTCTACTTCAGGGGTATGGCATCTCTCCTCTCTAAATTGAACTGGGTTGAGTTGAATAAGGCTGGATTTGAAGTTTGTTTCTAGTTCTGCCTCACAATGTCTCATTTATTGATTCTCAATAAATATTTGCTGAATGAATGAGTATGTAGAGAATAGAAAGGCATTTCTTCCCAGTGAAGTTCTCTTGTTATATATTGGGTTTCTATAGTCAGTAGAGTTATGTGTCCCTCTTGACCTCTATGCCAAGCCATCAGCTGTTGAATCTCCCACTGTCATTGTATCTCCCTTCTTCCAGGGTGTTGTTTCTAATCTCTTGGCCATAGGAAATCAGAACACTTATTATGTACCAGGCAATATGCTCATAATAAGGATACAGAAACAAACACAATCCACAGCTCCTTAAATAACTCTCCATCTTAGGCTGCAAGTGGGGACATGGCTCAGCCAACTGTGATTGAATGTGGCCTGTGGGAGGGAACAGAGATGCATACTTTCTACCAAATGCCTGGATTGAATGGGGGGAGGCAGAACATGGTGAAAGAATTGTATATTCAAAGATGGCCAGTTTGGCTCACAGCAATGATCTGAATAACATACCAAAGGAAAAGAAACCTAACTTACTCATCACCTGCAGTATTCCCCAGCACATTGGCAAGCACCTCACACATGCGATCTAATGGTGCTGGTGATGGCTCCTTTAACAGAAGAGTCAACTAAGGTGTTAAGCAATGTGATCAATTTTCACTTTCAGCAATGAAGAGAGGGTTCAGGACTCAAACTCAGATCTGTCTATTCCCAAAACCCTCATGCTTTCAGGAGATCCTTGGAGAACTTTTCTTGCTCAACTCAGATGTGTCCTTAATAGCTGTGGATATAAAGACAATGAACTTAATTCTGATATCTTTTGTTTCAACAAGAGGGCAGGTGAAGTGTCAGGCCCTGGGCTGGGTGGGCCATATGCTCATCACCATGCAGGACTCTAACTCTCAGTAGGACAGGTTCCACTTCGTGTTGGAAGCTCTTTTCCTGTAAGTGCTCAGGGGAGCCCGATATTTAATGACTTCTCTGATCTGAAGGTGCTGCTAATCTATTATCAGCCTCAACATGACACTGAGGCTATTTGTTTGTTTTTCAGAAATTGGCTGCATTGATTTCTGCCCAACGTTAAACGTCACCCAGCTGTCTGGGAAGCACCAAGGAGAGAGAAGGCAAGGGCTGATCAAAGGTAGAGAGGAATTTCCTGACATGCCAGCATTTGAGGAAAGGCACAAAAGTCTGCCCCAGATATGCCCTGTCTCCTCTGGCCTTACACAGGGCCCACGGCTCCATTATGAACATCAAAGTACTTTCAGAGCTGGAGGAGCCTGCAGAGAACTTTCTCTAAACACCTTGGGCAGTGGCCCATGAGTCAACTGAGAACTGCTGGGTGTGGGGTTGGGGGAAGTGGTTTCCTGAGGTCATCCAGGGAGGTACAGGAAGCAGTTTCAGCCCTTAAGCTCCAGGGGCAGAGACTTACAAGTGGCTCACTAATCATTTCTGTATGTGCCGATGGATTTGTAGACACAGCACTTTCAAAGGAATATAATTGTGACTTAGTTGGGAATTCTTAGAGGAGGAAATAATCTAGGGAAGGTCTTAGAGTCAAGAAAAGGAGGGGTTCAGGAAGAAGGAGAGCTTAGCAGAACACTGGGTAGTTGTAAGTTTTGCTTTTAGGTTCCCGGACCCAATTCTAACATGGGAGTGGTGTCCCCCACACAACACTTAGCAATTATCAGTCATTCAACTCAATCCTAATGGTATCTACCCAAAGACAGTACCAGATCCCACAGATTGAGGGTTCAGTCCTACAAGATTGCCTCCCAACCCCCATTTCAGCTACAAGTTCCCCACTAGTACCTGTGCTTCTGATCCACCTGCTACAATCTGGGTTCCAACCACCTCCTCTTTGGGTTCTTATAATTTGCTAGAGCAGCTCACAGAACTCAAGAAAACATTCTCATACATACCAGTTTATTAAAGGATATGATAAAGGATATGGGTCAACACCTGGATGAAGGAATGCATAGGGCAAGGTCTAGGGAAAAGATGTGGAACTTCAGTACCTTCTCCCAGGGCACCACTGTCCCTACTCCTTTGAGTGTTTACCAACCAGAGCTCCTGAATTTCATCCTGTTGGATTTTATGGAGGCTTCAATGCATAGTCAAGATTGGCTAATTAGGGCCTCATGGTGACTAATTAGGGCTCTGTAATTGTACCTCTGCCTCTGCCCCTTCATCTGGTAACCCCAGAACTTTTGATCATAATGACAAGTGTGACTACACTCCTCTTGACATCTGCTATCTTCCTTGAACACAGCAATGTTTGTTCATTCATTCATTAGCATATGTTAGCAAATGTTTACTCAGTGTCTATGCATGTCAGGCACTGGGCTAGGTTCTGGGGATTCAGAGACAAAAACAAAGCTCCTGACCTCATAGAACTTACATTCCCATTGGACATAACACACATAAATGAACAACAGCATGATGATGAATTGTTCTCTGTGCTCTGAAGGAAAAGCAGAACAATGTGGTACGTACTAAGCTGTGGGAGAGATACTTTAGATATGAGGGTCAGGAAAGACCTCTCTGAGGAGGTGACATTTGAACTGGGATCTGAAAACACACTGTGGATCCATCCATGCAGAGAGATGGGAACAGCCTGGCTCAGCTGGATGAGGCCACACATATAAGACTCTAGCCATAAAAAAATAAGAGAGACTCAGAAATGACCCAGGTAATCTCAGTCATGGATAGAAAGAAATCGAGATATCACAGGTAGTGGTCTTGGGGCACTGGACAAATTAAAAACAGGACCGATCCAAGCTACAAAGTAAGTAAAAAGTCCTCTAATATCTAGGTTAAGCGCAACAGTTGTCAGACTTGAATGAGCATATGAATAATTCAGAGAGTCTGTTAAAAAGGCACATTCTGGAGCTTCACCTATGAGATTTAGAAAACTTTTCAACAAACACCTGAATTGGTTTTGATGCAGACATTTTCAGAACACATTTGGAGAAACACAGAATTAAAGGGTAGGAAGGAGGCCTGTGGTTGGGCACAGGAGAGGTGTTACGGGTGTGGGGTGTGGTGGAGGGGGGAAGCACTGAATCAGAGGAAGGGTGGAGTGTGTACTATCAGCATCCTTCTTCACGCTTCTCCATGACATGCTTGTATCTGGCTTCTTTGTGCACAGATCAGCAAGATGAGTCATAATGACAGCAGTGAATATAGAAGAACTTGATTCTGGGAATCTTGGAATCCCTGAGGACATCGGAAGGACAATTGGTATGAGATGGAGAAAAATTCTTCCTAACGGGACCCCAGTAATGGCACATCCACATTTCCCTCCACTGCATCCTCTCTGAAATTCAGGTGAGAAGATAATCCCTGGCTTTCCTAGGAGGATAAGGAATTAAACATAATGCATTGTCAACGGGTTTGAGGTCCCACCGGGCCAGCCAGATGTCATTGTTAGCATGGCGTAGGTTGCTGAGGAGCTCTTCAAAATAGGGCAAAGGCAGTGGCAAAACAATTGGCTGTGTCATTCCAAACCCATCCGGAGCAAATTACACAGAAAGCAAGCAAGAGTTATTATGATTTATATAAATATATGTTGCAGATTTCATTAAGATTAGGCCAGCTTTGCAGTTATCACTTGCTGGATTGTTTCCCTGGTCCTTAATCTTCATTTGCAAATGCTGATTAGCTTCTTAAAGGACTCCTGGTGGTCAGGAGTAAACCCAACCCTCACCTCGCTTTTTTCTTTCCGGGACTTCGGCCAAGGAGTTGCCAACCTGGGGACACAGCGTGGAAAAGTCCTCAAAATAGATCTTCTCAAGGCACCTGAAAGCAAAAATGTTGCAGACGTAGCAGTATAAAAACCTTCTCAACTCAGTCCTTGCTGGGGCTCCAGGCAGGGCAAAGGACCAGATTGTCCCCTCTCTGCATTCCTGCCTACAGATGAGCACTGAGTCAGGGGGACAGTTGGAGGGGGTAAATGGGATGATAGTGGGTCTCTAAGTCATCTGAGCATTCATTCAACAATGCATTGAATTTCAGTTATTAAGCCAAAGGGGCAGGCGGTGAGATAGACATCAGGGGCATAAAGATAAAAACTTGCAATGCTGCAATCCCTGCCCTGGAAGAATGTGTTCTTAGAGACTACAACATAAACATGATCACGGGTTCAAAAGAGGCAAAGATATCATCATGCTGCACATGTCAGAGTGATCTGCGGTTTATGCAAGCAGGCTGGAAGTTTCCAAGTCTTCTAAAAACATTATCTTTAATTTTTCCAAATGAGGTCTATGCAGAGCATCATGCTGTTTCTGGAACGATCTTCCCAAAATGTCAATCTGGCCATATTGCTCCATGGCTTAAAGCAAGGGTCTGCAAACTCTTTCTATAAAGGGCCAGAGAGTATATATTTAGATTTTGGGGGCCAGACAGCCCCCATTGAACCTACTGAAACCAACCCTTACAGAGCTAAAGAAACCAAACCCAAGTAAGTGAATGGCCATGACTGTGTTCAATAAAACTCCACTTAAAATACACAGGCAATAGGCCAGATTTGGCTTGGGGGTTGCTTTAGAGTCACGAACACGCTCCCGTCTCCTTAGTATAAGATACTGTTTCACAACTGAACCCCAGTGCCCAGTTGGCCCCTACCTCATCCTCTGTCCCAGTCAAATGGAAGTTTGATGAGGGGAGAAAGCAAGGCTATGGATTAGTAAGTGTTACACTAGAAGGCAAGGGTCATGGTAACTACAGCTTCTCAACCAAGCCTTGGGTGGCAGGCGGGTGAAAATCAGGATATTTTTCCTTGATGAAGTGATATCTGAGGCAAAGTCTGAAGGAGGAAGACTAAGTGGGAGTTAGCCAGTGGGCAGGGACAAAGAAAGGATTGGGCAGAGGGAGGGAAGGAGCAAAGACCTGAGGTTAAGGAGAGTAGTTATGTCTCAGGGAGTTTATGTTCAAAGTTCATGGCAAGTTTCATCGATGCCAACATTGCTCTCCCAGGGGCTGAATCTGGTAAGTGCCCCCCCCCCCCAGCCCCACCCTACCACCTGGAAATCTCATGAAGGGACAATACTCTGAGTCATTCCCGTGGAAGCCATATAATTCCAAGCAGCCTGGATCAGAGCGGACTGGGCTACAGTGCAGATCCTAAGCGCAGGGCCAGTAGTTCATGCATTCAACGAATACCAGAGAGCCACTGTCATGTGGGGGGAGAAGCAATGGTGAGACAGACAGACTGGGAGGGCCAGCTTTTCAGAAGCCATCAAGCAGGCTGCTGGGTTTGGGGCAAACTCAGGAGTAAGTTCTAGCACCAGCTAGAATCCATCAGAAATAAGGTGGGAAGGAGGCAAATCATGAGACTCTTGTGAAACTTCATGGCAACAACAACAACAAGAAATAAGGTGGGATGAGGAAAATAGAGATGCTGTGGGCACTGGGGCAGCAAAACTTCAATTCCAGATGCCACCCCTGGCACACTGGAGCTCATCACTATTCTGTTCTGCTCAGCCTGGGTACCACTGATTCTTAACGTCAGTGTTGCTTGGCATCATCTCTGATGTTATCTGGATGTGTCGTTAAATGGCCCTGAAGACGATCACACTTACTTGGCCCATTGAAGAACTCCAAGCCTCCAAGTTCTGAAACCTGCTAGACAGTAGCTTTCATTAGGGTCAATTCTGCCCATGACAGCATCGGGCTACCCTTCTATCCTTTCAATTGAAAGGCAAAAAACCCCACTATAATCAAAGTCTTTTCACTAAGATCCCTTTTAGCTTTCTTCTTTAACCTTCAATATTCTCTCCATGGACACCTTGCAGAGCCTCCTTAGAAGGCTTTTGGGCTTCAGGGTTAGAGTTCAGCCCTTAATTGAGCCTCCTTACACCAAGAAGAGACAACAAAGGCTGTCTGCCAGGGAGGATTTACATATTCAATAGTGCAGCTTCCCCTTCTGTCTCCATTCAAGACCAAGGGTGCAGAAGCCTTGATCTCCAAGTGGTCTGTGGCCAGGAGGTAGAGAAACTGAACTGCTTTGTGGAGGACCCAAGGGAAGAGCAAGCTGTGGCTGCCTGAGCCCTACCAAAAGAAAAATGGTTACAGCACTTAAAAAAATGAAGTGATGTAGGAAAAAACTTTTTAGGAAGAATGTGGAATTAAATGTGATAAATATGCTGAGGTTCGAAGAAACTTTATCTCCACTACATCAACCCATCAAATTTGGGGGGAAACTGGCAATTACTGGAAGGCACAAATTCAGTTTGTTCTTATGTCGACAGTGCTCCTGGCATCAGGGACAGGATGCCTCAGTACACACTGCAGTAAATACGATTCCAAATTGTGAAGAAGGGCCTCTGGGGACCCTCATGGATGCTGCCAACAGGGACCAGTCCAACACTCCCAACTGGTGGGAATGCCGAGCAGCTGGGGAAGAGGTGAGACAGAGTGAGCAGGTATCCTCATGTGCCCTTGGTAGGTTGGCATTTCTCAGATTTGGGGCTGGATAGTATGTGGGGAAAAAACTAAAATGCACTAGTGTGGTGTATCCATAAAAAACAACAACATAAAGTCAGTTTTGTTTTCCCTAAAATGAATGTTAGCCATTTTAGGGGGTAATTTTTACTCACCTGTATGTGTAAAAACACACCCGCTCACTTACCTAAAACTGTAATAACTGGGAGAAGGACATGTCATAGTCATGGGACAGCCACCAATCAGGCAAATGTGAAATTCCATTAAGGGGAGGGCAATGTGGGTCTTCAAAAAAGCTGTGCTGTCAGGACCGCAAGGCAAGTCAGACCTGCTGTCTCTCTTACTAGCTTAGTCTATCATGTTCGTCAGATGCCAGGTACTGGGTGTCGGCAGAACCAAAGCCGCCAGCACTCCATTTGCCAAAGCTATGCCTTCGCTAGCTGCTTCATGCTGGCTCACCACATGTGAGCCTTTAAGTACTGTTTTACCACTGGGTACTATACTAGTTTTCTGTTCTCTGACGGCGATCAGGGTTTTACCACCTTCAATCCAGCCAGGTTATATAACCTCTCTCAGATTTTTCTCCTTGGGAGTCTAATGCCTACAGTCATTTCTGGTACCAAATATTGTATCCATTGGGGCTGACATGTAGATGACAGGATTCCTTTAACAATTTTTGAGGGACTTAAAACAGGGAATCGCTGGAGGAGCCAGAGGAGCTGGCTGTGGAACCAGCCTCTGAGACCGATTTCTAGGATAACACTGGAAAATGGCTCCTAGAGGAACTACCGACTCTATCATAAGGAGAATGCTGGAAGCCAGGAAGGCACTGCAGGGGCTCTTGTGCCCAAGGTCATATAGAGACTGCAAGGTCAATACCAGCAACACAATGCCTCCTATGTTATGACCTTCCATGCCTAACTTGGGACTGATTCAAGTCTCAAAGTCTCTATGTATACAAAACATAGAATATATAATCAATAATTACCAAGATTTATAAGGTGAGGTGGGTTATTTAAAATTTAGACATGTTTATTAGTACACCTTGGTAATATTCAGCCTCTCTTCTCATATTACATATAATTTATTCTCTCTATGCAATACTGATCAGTGGTATCTGATTACACAACCAAAATCACATCTGAACTTGTAGCTTCAGGGTGCCTAGGATATGCCATTTTTAGTTTTCCAGTCTCCACAGCACAGAAGAAAGGATACCTGAAGGAAGTGACTGGCAGATGTGGAAGGATAAATCTAGAGTATTTACTTCCCCACCACCATGACTTCCATCCAGGTTCTCAAATTTGAACTTGCTACGTGTTTGATGAGATCTTTCTGCACACAAAGCACTTTAGAGGGCACACCGATGTATGAGGTGTGTCTAAATAAAGGTGTTCCCTGATTTCACAAAATACCTGAATTAATGCACCTGAATGACGTTTCTCCTTCAAAGGGGAACTTTTTGCAGAACTTACACGATAAAGTCTTCCTTCAGAACTTTTCTGTATCTCTGGTGATGGCCTGAACTTTATGAGCACACACTCATATGTGTGCTTGAAAGTAAGGATCACAATTGTAAAGTCAGATCTTCCATAGTACTATCTCGTGTTTACCATGTGCCAGGCCTTGTGCATGTTCATTACATACATTATCTTATTTCAGCTGCACAACAAATTGCACTGGAAAGTAGGTGCTGTTAACATTTCCATTTTACTGTAAGAAATAGAAGCTCAAAGTTAAGTGACTTTCCTAAAGCCACACATTTTTGAAGTGTCATGTTAGAGATGAGAATTGAGGGCTTCACTGCATCACAGACCTTTCTCTTCCCATAAATTGCATTCTATTTCTTAAGAGAATGGAGCTTTTCTTCTTGTCTCCTAGCCCACCAGGTACGGATCCACACAACTTTTGACTCTTTCCACAGAGGCCATCCTTTTGTAGTGCACAAAAATGTCTTTGAGTTGGTTGCTCTTGCTGAAGAAATTCAGGTGAATGTGTTTAGGGATGTGTAGCTGTCCTAGGGAGAAGGAGCAGGAATGTTCCAAATGATGGCTTTGTTACTCTGGTATATCCCAAGCTTCTCCAGGTGGCTAGCTGGGGCAGAGAGAGTAATCAGCTATGTATACTAAACATAGAATATGTAATCAATAATTACCAAGATTTATAAGGTGTGCTTATTTAAAATTTAGGCATGTTACTTTGTTAGTACACCTTGGTAATATTCAGCCTCTGTTCTCATATTACATATAATTTATTCTCTCTATGCATTCTTCTTTCCCAATACAATGTAACTTTGAGCTCAGTTTACTTTAGATTCCTGGCTCAGCTGCTTGCTAGTAGTGGGGACTTGAATTGACCCTCTTAAGCTTCATTTTTCTTCTTAGCAAAATTGTGATAATAGTAGAACCTACCACATAAGGTTATTCACAGAGTTGTTGAGCAGATTAAATTTGATGACCCATTAAAAACATTGGCATACTCTCTGGTAAACAGTAAACACTGAGTAAATGTGAGATATTATTAATAATTCATCATTTACAAATCTCTGTACTAGATGCTCTGAAAGTTCTCACCTTTGCGAATTCAACAAACATTTACTGAATGTTGGGGATTGAAGAGGAATCAGATATGGGTCTCAGCCCTCTGGTTGCACCATGTTGGGGAGGAGACAACAAATTAATGGAGGTTGCAGTGTAATTTATAAATGGTGCAACTGCTCAATGCAGTTCCTAAAGTTTTAATATTTTATTAAAGATCATTACTTAACACCGGACAAGTGCTGCCCCAATGTGGGGTGGTGAAGGGACACGACAGGAGGTAAGTCTATAATCTGTAAACAACAAATTAATGGAGGTAAGTCTATAGCCTCCATCGTGGGACATATCTATCGTGGCTACAATGCCAGTATTAGAGTGACTGGACACTTGTATTTGGCTAAAATGTTGCAGAGACTTTGAAAAGGTGATGCTACAGATAAGTTTAGAAAGAGGGCTTCCAGAGAATGGAAATAAAGGGACTTTCAGGCAGAAAGAAAAGTAAGAACAAAAGCAAACTGGGGCACCTGGGTGATTTCACTTGTTTAAGCATCCGACTCCTGATTTCAGATCAGGTCATGATCTCACGGTTCATGATATTGAGTCCTGCATTGCACTATTAGTGTAGAGACTGCTTGGGATTCTTTCTCTCCCTCTCTCTCTCTGTCCCTCCCATGATCTCTCTCTCTCTCTCTCTCTCTCTCTCTCTCCCCACCCTTTCTCTAAATAAACCTTTAAAAAATGAATAAAAGCAAACTGACATGAAGAGAACAATAGGCAGGGGGCAAATCACAGGCATTAGGTGAGAGGCATATGGGGGTAGAGTCTGGTAAGAATACAGTGTCCGCTAACACTGCTGTATGAACTACATAAATCCCCATGCGCCATGTGGCCCAGTCCCTGTAAAGAGTCACATTCAAAGAAAGGACCTAGTTGCCAAGAGTAATCAGTGGCAATAAAATATTTCCCAGCAATCTTACATAAAAATACCAAGGGGTAAGAATACAGTTGACTCTAAGATTTCCTAACGTTGTTTAGGTTTGTGTCCTTAAAGTCTCACACTCAGCACCTATAAAACATCTCGCCCCTTCCTCTGTTCCCCAAGTCTTTAAACTCATGTTTCATTGCCATGTTCCTCCTTCCTCTGCCCCAGCCATAACCATCCCTTGGCCATCTGCTCTGCTCACATTCTCGGGCCAGTCCAGGGGGGCAAGTATGGAATTCTCAACCTTGGTGTGCTATAGGACAGCACAGAGGATGCACTAACATGCTGCCAGCTCACATGGTTTGGAGGAAACAGAGGCTGCATCTGGCTTAGTGGCTCATAGGAAACCTCAGGAAGCAGATGTCCAAGACTTGGGATTATACTATTTGAGAGGATTTGGACAGACAGAAAAGGAAAAAGAGGCCATTTGTAGGGAGAAGGACGAAGGGTAATAGACCAACGTTGATATACCATCTCTGTGCATTGGGGATGGTTGCATTCTCTTTGGTCTCAGCATGGCTAGGGTACAGATTTTCTGAGGAACAGTAGCGTTCACTTCACATATTCTGTTGTCCTGCCATCCTGGATTTAGAGATGAGATTAAGGCCCCAAAAGAAAAAGAATATGCAGATTTTTGATTAAAATTCCAAAACTTACTCTGAGAGTCACTTCTTTGACCAGAATTACAATCTACATTCCTGACTCTTGGGAAACTGCTATTACAAGTCATGAGTGTGATTCTAGAGGCACAAAAGCATATCCAGGGGCACCTGGGTGGCTCAGTCAGTTAAGCATCTGATTTTGGTTCAGGTCATGATCTCACAGTTCATAAGTTTGAGCCTTGCATTGGGCTCCATGCTGATAGCTCAGAGCCTAGTGCCTGCTTCAGGTTCTGGGTCTCTGTCTCTCTCTGCCCTTCTGTCTCAAAAATAAAACTAAAACATTAAAAAAAATTTTTAAGCATATCAAATAGGCCAAAATGGTCTTTTGTTTGTGTGTGTATTTTTTAAAAGGGGTTGACTCTCTGGGGTATGTGCTTCCGGACCCATTGTGCCAGAGGAAAGCAGTGTGGAGTGAGAGTTTTCAGAATTGGGGCTGATTCTAACTCTAAGTGGGCTCTGTCACTTGCGATATTGTGGGTCAGGTTACTTAGCCTCTTGGCCTCGGTTTCCCAGACTGTAGAATGGAGTGTGCAAATGCACCTTCCTCCCTGTGTTGTTGTAAGGATCCATTGAGATGCTGTTCACAAAGCACTTACAAGAGGGACTGGCACTGAGTCTTCGCTTAGTCAGTGGTAACTAATATTATTAGTTCTGTTGAACAAACACATTTTGCCAGCACCTTGCAGCAAAGATATCCTAATATGCTCAATGTCCACTTCAATCTTATTTATTGGGTTTAATCTTGTCTTTTGAGCCATGGTCAGTATTTACAGGCAAGGGGTTGCACTGGCAGCATTAACATTGATTGTGGGGCCACCTGGGGTCTTTCGGCTGTCCCTTCCTCAAGAAAGCCATGTCACACAGCCTTCAGGGGGACAGCAGGGCTCTGCCAAGTACACCTGGCATGGATCATGTGGGCAGCAAGGCTGGCACAGCCGTTGTCCTGGCTGGGCAAGGTAAGCCAACAGATGTTGGCTCCAACACAGACTTTGCCCAGGAGAGAAGCAACCACTGGTGTCAGGATTTGCTAATTGCATTGCCTCCTGGCACAGCATTCTCAAACAGCTCTGAAATAGCTCTTGTGGTTAGAAAAGGACCCTTCCTGCCTTTCGTTTTGTGGCAATTTCTTTCCCAGGGACAAAGCCTGGCTCAGTGACGAGATTTGGTTTTCAGAAAAGGCTCTTGTGCTGTGCCCAGTTTTCCAGCTGGGCTGCTCTCAGACTCGAAAGAAAATCCACTTGGCCAAGTTCACCTGGCAAGCCTGTTCACTCAGCAGGCCTTATCCCCCCACCCCCACTTTGGACACCAGTGTTTTCCACTAAAGCTTCTGTCCTAAAGGCAAGACTCACTGGGCATTTCGCTCCTTCTCTGAGAAAGAACTCACGAGAACACATATGCATCCGTTTATCTAACATGTTTACTGTAATATTTCTCCTTCCCTATTTTAAGCAAAGCTGTGAAAAGGGATATCATTTTCTATTAAAAATCTTGATTATGAATACTTTGCCACACCCTAGTTTTGTGACCTTGGACAAGTGATATAACTTCCTAGGACTCAGTCACCTTGTGTCTAAAGGGTAGATTATATGGCTTACCCCTTTCTGTTGCAAAGATTAAAGGAGTTAAGTTATGTAAATTACTTGATCCTGTGCCTAGAGCATCATAAGTTCTCATTAAATGTTCCTATTATTTCATGTAACTAGTCACAGAACAAATAAAGTCGCATCTCTTTTAATAGTGCAATTAATTTGTCAAGCTCCCCATATGCCCAGATTACAAAGAAGCCCAGAATTTCCTACTGGGGCCTTCTCCACTGCCCCAAAATGGTCCAAGAATGTTTAACCAGCACAAAGGAGGCAACCTGGAAAATCCAGAAAACAGACCTGGAGAATCCAGTCAGCAGGTAGACCCCCATTTCCTACTCTTGCTTCCTAGAGGCTTGACTTAAAACCTGGTCACATGTCATCCAGTGAGCCAGTGGATTGCTGCTTGATGTCAATGCTGGTCTGGCAGTGGGTTTTCTAGAATGTGGAGGTGGAGAGCAAGGCAGTTCTGCAGAACAGCCACACTTGAACTGTAGGTACCAGATGTGAGTGCTGAACCTTGTATGGGCTCTATCTGGTTAGTTCAGACTTACTGGTGCTGAGGGACACTATAATGGGGGCGTGTGCAGACTCAGAAGCCAGACGGTCTGTGTTCTAATACAGGTGTGTCCTGTGCACCCTTGGGCAATTTATTTGACCTGGTCTGTTCTCCAGCCTCATCCATATCTGAAAAATGGGAGTCCTAACAGTAACTCATTGGGCAGTAGGGAGGATTAAATGTTTGGATGTATGCAAAGCACTGATAACAATGTTCAGCATTTACAAAGAACACTGTAATTGTGAGTTACACAACTAGGAGTCCTAGATTATCACAACGGACCTCTGTGACCATGGGCCATTCATTCAGCCTAGCATTGGCTTCTTTATATGTAAAATGCAGTAGACGGAAATATAATCATATTTGAGTCAGAAGATCTGGTTTCTGGTCCCAATCTGCCCCTAATTAGATCTGGATATTGGCAAGTACTTCTATTTCATAGGACTTCAGTATCTTCACCTATAAAACAAGAGAGCAGGATTAAATCAGCTCTAAAATTCTATTAGTCAAAAGATATATGTTTCTATCATCTTAGTATATTGCTATGTACTACTCAATATCAGTGATCCTTTAAAGCCATAATGCCGTTTTTATTGTCAGTACAGAATTATGGTTATTTCTTGGGCTTGAATCAGTTGGGAAAATAAAGTCTTGTGTTCTATGTACAACAACCCTATAAGAGAATAATACTAATGGGAACCGCTAACACTGCTTTAGTGCTTACCATGTGCCAAGTTCTGTGTGAAAAACATGCTACACTTCACTTAATCTCCACAGTAGCCTTCTGAGTTAGAGATTACTATCCTTACTTATTCCCACTGTTTAGTTAAGGACATCAAGGCTCAAAAGCTTAAGTAACATGCTCAGTGCTACACAACTAGCAGATGGTGGAGCTGGGATTCAAGGATAGGCCTGTCTGACCCGTAAGCACATGACTGTTCTGCAGACAGTTATTAATGAACCTGCCCCACAGAGAAGATTCTCGGATTCATTCAGCAAATAATGTGCCCAAGTTCACTTATAAGTTAGAGGCACAGCCAAGACCAGGCTTTCTCTTGCCTCATCTGCAGCCTCCCAAACCTGCTTGCTTGTAGAATCAATGAATACAAATGAGGGCTGATTTGTATTCATTTCCAGCTAACCAGCAGATTTACACTCTCTCTGTTGCACATCTCTAAGAAACACATCCTCGTGCCTATACCATCAGGGTTTCAGAGATCTGTTCTCTCTGTCTCCGACTCACACCCTGACCCTGGAAAACTAAGATTTAAGCCCTGTCTGCAAGCATATCAGAACCAGACTCCAGCAAGGGCCACAGCCAACACCTGTGTAAGAGTGGCAAAGGCTATTGCTTTACCTGGTGGGGAAACCAGAGATGGAGGTCCCTAAGTACAGATGACACAACCACTCAAGAAGAGACAAACCCTGATCAGTCCTCACACTGGGAGCATTTGTCTGAATTTGAAGGTAGGCATGTTAGCTGACTTAAAGCACTGCACCGTGTCAGTGGACACCTGTTCTTAAATTATTGAGTGGTGGAAATTGAGTGAGTGGACAGATGACAGAGGGATCCCATGAGGCTGCACCTGCCTGTCATAGCCACTGCAATATCTGTTCTACCTGGGCCAGTTGAACTTTGACTTCAACAAAGAGAAATCTCAACTCAAGAAGCATTAAATAATGAGGATACCAGAAGCTATTGGTGGGAAGGGTTCAGGCATGGAATTGTTGAGAGCTCAACAATACATTGATAACCAGGTCCTTTCATCTGTATTCTGCTGCCAATATCAATAGCTTTGCCTGAAGTCTGACCTCTTATTGTTATTGTCACAAAGTGGCTGCTGGTGGCAATCAGGACTATACATTTTCATATTCATCTGCATGAAGGAGAGGAAATCCCTCTTTACCAAACACAGAATATATTCTTTCCATCTTTCCTCTCTATTTGATTGGTTCAAGTTAGGTTATGACCTAACCTCAGGCCAGTAGCAGTCACCAGGGGGAGTTCATGCACTGATTATATTAGGCTAATCAGAGGTTAACCTAGAATTTATGCCAGGGTAGAGTGGCTTCCTCTGAGTCACATGGACTGCATGGCCAATGAGTAGACACATGAATAAAATCTGGTTCCTGTTGGAAAAGTGGAAGAATTGCAGGGTAGCTAATGGTGTTCATTATAGCTCCCTTCCTGCATCGTAACAGTCTTGGAACCTTGGACTTATGCTCAGTCAATCACCATGTTTCATTATCCTGGACCCATGAGTTAATTAGGTTTTAATCTTGTCTTCTCAGTTAAGCCTCATGACTTCTGCTTGATTGGCTGGAATAAAAGCTTTCTCTCTTCCTCGGTGCAATGGTAGTTTGTGGCTAGAAGGCTCTAGAAATGTTCTTGCCATTTTTCCCACCATAAGGCAAAAGCAACCCAAGGAGGATGTCAGGACATAGATAATTCCTGAAAACTGGGACAGAGCTCTGAGGACACCATGGGTCTCTGAGTCAAACTACCTAGAACTCACTTGAGGACTGAACCTCTCAATCACTGAGTCAATCAATTCTCACTATTTTTAAATCCAACTTCAGTTTTTCTTTCTGCTCCTTGCAACATGAAGAATCCTTACTGACATAGCAGAATCCAGTTCAATTCATTGAAAATGTTTCTAATCATCAGAGCTGCTTCCAAAATAAAGCAGGCCACCTCCTGTTCTCTTCTGTCTTCCATCACTGGAGGTGTTCATGCAGACACTGGCCAACCATCTGTCCAGGATGCTATAAAAAGGATTTCCACATTGGTTGGAAACTGAAAAAACCACCTTCTAAGAACCCTTCAAATTCCAATATGCTAATACCCCTATTAAGCCAAGAAGAAAGTGGAAGGTATGCAGAAACATGTATAGGAGAATATAAATCAAAGTTACTTGGATGAAAGATGAGAGTCTTTCTTTCTGAAGTAAGACTAGAGAAGAAGCATGATTCAGTCATTTGTTCTTTGATTCACTTTCATTCAACAGATGTACATTGATCTCTGAATATATGCTAAGCACTAAAGATTGAGAAATAAATAAAAACTAAGAGCCTGTTTTCATATCTCTGACTTTCTAGTGGTCATGGTAGAGTGGAAAGATGTGGACTTTGGATTCGGAAATACCTGAATGACAGTTAGAGCCTCTACTAGACATGTAACCTTGGGCTGGCTTCTCTGATTTTCAGTTTCTTAACTGGTTAAGTAAAGAGCTATAACATCTACTTTGTAGAGTAGCATGATGGTTAAATGAGATAATGCATACATGTAAAATATCTGATAAAGACCAGGAATGAAGCAGCTAATCAATAAATAGAATCTCCTTTCCACAGCTAGAGCATTAATTGCTATACAGCAATTCAAGGGAAAACACCAAAATTTCATCTTCTGCATGACCTCCAGGAAGCTCAGATATAGAAGAGAGTGGAAGGCCATCCAGAGAGAACTCTGGAAAAAGTTGATTTTAAATGGATTAGATCACCATAATTTTAAATAGAGAATTAAAATTGTTTAAGTTTATTCATTCATTCAACAAAAATGCATTGAATATTTCCAATGAGTTAGCAAGTATTCTAAGTGCTTGGGACCTATAGCACTGACCCACCCAAACAGAAATGTGACTTCTATCATTGGGCTTATATTCTACTGGGAGTAGAAAGACAGGAAATAAAATATGAGGGAAATTATCATAATGCTGCATGGCACTTAAGGCCAAATAAATGGTGCTAATAACTGCTACTAAGGAAATAAAGAGGAAATAGGAAGACCCAAGGGTTCCAGTAGCCAGAGAAGCCTTGAAGGATAATTTGGGGAATGACTGCTTAGACTGTGATGATGATATGTAGAGCATGGCATCTGTATCTGAGAACCATGCAAAGAGATTGCAGGCCAGGTCATGTTGATGAACAAAGCCAGGAACGCGTGGAGAGGAGGATCATTTTATAATTGAATGGAAGGATTCAGCTGAGTTCAAATCCTGGCTTTAAGGTCACTTTGAGCAATTTGTAACCTAGAGTTGAGCTAAGGGCTCATTGAGAGAAATCCTATAAAGTGCTCAACACATAGCAAGCTTGCAATACATTTCTGTTATTGTTGTTTTGTTGTTGTTTTGTTATCATGACATCCAGCACATTAACCAAGGGTCTTCATTGTCAATGGCTTCTGTAACAAATGATCAAAAACATAACAACTGAAAGCAATGCCCACTTGCTAACTCAAAGTTTTGTGGTTCAGAAGTCTGGGTATGCTTAGCTGGGCTCTCTGTGTAGGATATCACAAGGCTGAAATGATAGTGCCAACTGGGCCAGGCCGATCTAGAGACACTATGGAAGACTCCACTTTCAAACTCAAATCAATTGCTGGGAGGGTGCAGTTCCTTTGGTTTCAGGCCTGAGGCTCCCATTTATTTGCTGCCAGGGCCACTCTCTGCTCCTAGAGCCTGCCCACATCCCTTCTCACATAGCCCCTCCATCTCCAAACCAGCCACATTGTGTCAAGCCTTTCTCACACTTTAAATCTCTCCAGTTTCCTCTTACACCACCAGCCAGAAGAATCTCTGCTTTCAAAGAGATCATGTGATTATGTTAGGCCCACCCAAACAATCCATCTCAGAGTCCACTTTGTAACCTTAATTACATTTGCAAAATGACTTTTGTCTTATAACCTAACATGGTGATATCTCACCATATTCACAGAGGAGGAAATTGTACATGAGAGAAGGCATTAGGGGTCATCTTAGAAGTCTGCCTACGATATCAGGTAAAGACTTCTCAAGGAGCTAATTTGTGTGACACAGAATGTGGTGGGGAAAAGAAGCAAACAGGAAGATAGAACAGCTAAGATTTGGGCAGCCATGCTGAAGTCACATTCAGTTAACACCTAGCCTTTCTCAAACATATCTTTGGACCTCTGTCCTGACCCAGTACTTGAGCGGCCTATGATACTCCAAATCAGTTACATGAGTCCACTAACCAATCTGCTGAGAATGATTTGGTTCCTATTATATCACCCTATGTGTACCTTCAATATTATACTTCCAATGTTAACTTCCAACATGATGAATGTGCCTTCTTCATCCTCATCCAATTCATTGAGGAAAAGATGAAATAGACCAGAGATATAGAGGAAGCTGGTCACCTAGGCCCTGATGACTTCCTCCAGATTTATAGGAACTGTTACTCAGCATCTTTTGATTAAACAACTCCATAATTATGTTCCCAAACTTACTAGCATCATAACCTATGTTCTGTCTTTGCTCCTTGGATATCCTGATCAACTCCTTGATGAAGCCTAGTTATCCTCTTTCTGCTGAAGTTCCCTCATCTCGACTTCTCCAGCCCTGCTCTATTCCCTTCCACATGGGGCACCAGCAGCCTTGGCTGGATATTGGCAAGTTTCAGCAAAATTGATGCTGTCTTGGTGGCACATTAGCAAGACTGTTGGAGCAAGATAGGCGGTAAGTTGTGAGATGCCACGTGGTGATGAAAGGACTAATCACAGAGAACACCAGTGGACAGAGAACACTGCTGGACTCACTGGCTTATTTGTGAAGAATGTAGAGAGTACTATGGCTCCTACATTACAATCAAGGATGAAGCCAGAAAAAGAGTGCATTCATCTCTGTTAGTGGGGGTCTGTCTGGAATCACGGTTGGGTTGCTGAAGTCTGAGAAATTCTGGAGACCTGACACATGGAAATAACAACATGTGTCCCACAAAGGAGTTATCTGAGGATTAAGTGAGATCATGGATTAAAGTTCAGACACAGTTCCTGGACCATGGAAGATACAGTAACTTGCTTATTAGGCTAGGAGACTTGTGTTCATTAAAAAAGGTAAATGAAATTTTTTAATTCTTTTTTAATAACTTGCACCCAAGTTGACTAATATTTGACCCTCTTTTTTAATAAAATGTTTTTTCTTAAAGAAAAGAGAAACAGGAAAAAATCAGGAGTAGGCTTTTTTTCATAACCGCATCAAAATTTTACAGCTGATCCCAGATAGCCAGCCTGTTTCTTCCTTGCATATCTTCTGACTCCAAGCATATCTTAAGAAGTCCTTTTTGACTAAAATACATAGGAAAAGATAGATCAATGAAACAAAATAGATAGCCAGGAAATAAATTCCAGTATATATGAAAATTTAATATATGATAAAGGAGACATCACACATCAATGAGAAAAGGAAGGATTATTTAGCAAATGGTGCTAGGACCCCTGGGTAACAATTTAGGAGGAAAAAAATCAATTTTAGGCCCTTACTTCACATCATGCAGAGAAATCAATTCCAGATGGGTTAAATAATTAAATATAAAAAAATATCAAATCTCAGAAAAACTAGAGAAAAAAGAAAGTGAATAAGAATTAAATCACCAAAGGAGTAAGAACTTTCTAAGCTTAGAGCAATAGAATAAAGCACAAAGAAGATTAACAGATTCAACCACTTACAGTTTAATTTTTAAAATCCTGACATGATACATACAAAGCTTAAATCAGACTTGAAATAACAGTTGCAGTAAATATTAACAAAGTATTAAATTTTTCTATAAATGGCTCATATCAATCAATATAAAAGAAAACTATTAGCTAGCTCAATAAACGGGAGAAGACTGAAAATTCACATATGAGGAAAATATATCTGATAAACAAGTGTAGGGAAAGATACAAGCTCCCTAGCAATAAAGAGAATGGTAAATTAAAAAAAAATAAAGCATGGATTGTAATACAGAATTGCAAAATTATTTTAAAATAAAAATATTCAATATTGGTAAAAGTATAAAGAAATGATCACACATATTCACTGCATGGTATGAATTAGTGTAATGCTTTCACAAAACATTTTAATAATTTGTACTAAGACACTTGAAAAGACTTCAGATACTTTTAAGGGGCATTTCAATTTTTAGAATCTAAGCTAAAACTACGTTGAAATGTTAGATCAAGAAGAGACACAAAAAGACACATTAGCAAGAGGCTCTCTGCAGCATAATTCAAAATAATAATTATAAGTAACATTAACAACATGGAAGAAATGGAATCAATTATGATATATTCACCCATGCTTTATATGATATTATTAGGTATATCAGTCAGGGTTCTAGAAACAAACAGATGATGAGTTCACATTATAATGCCTTGAGACAGGTTCAGGAAAGAAACTATTTACAAAGGCATGGACAGAGTATAGGAAAACTTATGACAAGGAGCTAATAAAAGAGCTCTTGCTATCTCTAAGTCTAATGAGGTGTGGGAAAGGGTCAAGGAGAGTAGTATGGAGAGGTTCACCTTGATAGAAGCTATGACTTCATCAAGCCAAGGGACACAGACATCCTAAAGCTAGCCTCTGTGGAGTGATCCAGGAGAATAAATATTCTAATATCATTCCTTTTTCCCCCTATCAACATTAGAAATAAAAATAGCAAGTTAGTGTACCAGCAAAATGAATTTATTCAGGAATATCAGGAAAATTGTAATACAGGTCATGTAAAACATGTCCAACCATAGGCATGTCTTAAGAACACAGAGACGGCCTTACTTTTAAAGAGAAAGGAAGGGACCTGGGAGGGGCTGTTTGAAATGAAAGTCCATTGGAGGAAAGGAATAGTTTGGGGGCACGCCAACTTTTATTGGCTGGGTTGTGGTGGTTCTCATTGGCTGAGTTGTAGTGGTTCTCACTGGCTGGGTTGTGGTGGTTCTCACTGGCACCCACGGTGTGACTTCCACATGGTGCCATACATGAGACTTTCGTAATTATTCCCTCATACTGTCAAGCCAATTCTTCTTAGTAGTGAAGGGACTGGTGAGATCAGTGAAGACCATGGATGTGAGTTAATGACTGCACTTTCTTTGCTATAAAGTTAGTTTCTTGGTCCACAGAGATAGTGTTTCAGATATCACGGTATGGATAGAGCATAACGTTTTTCAAACTAAGAGCACTGTTGCTAAGGAGCAGTTTGAGCTGGGAAGATTAATCCACCCTTGGAATTTGTGCCTATCCCTGTTAGGACAAAGGGTTTTTCTATGTTAGAGGAAGGGTTCAATGATACAGTATTTTAAGAGAGCTGACTGCTTCTCCCTGGAATGGTGCTATATCTGGAGCATAGAGCTGGCTTCCTATCTTGACAAGGTAGGCACTCATCATGGCACAGCCAGGCTAGCATGGATGATGGGAAGTCCATGATGCTGAGACCATGCATAATCTTCATCTCTGCTGTCATGCCCGCTTCATACATGGGCCCACTGAGCAAGCCCCAGGGTGTGTAAGGACTGACATCCACAGACACTCGTTCTTGTCTACCTGGTTTATAAGAGCTTGCTCAGCAAGGGATGCCCTCAGATAGGAATCAATGAAGGATATAAGTGTCTTCACTCTTCTTACCTAGTCTAGTCAGCCAACCCATTAGCCATTGCTCATGTGTCTATAGTGTAGATCTGCAGCTCAGACCATCTTTTCCTTCCTCATGAATTGGACAACCAGATGTAGTGCCCGAGGGTGTTCCCATTGGATTATTCTCCTTCATTTCTTTCTTTCAGTGACATCCCAGCATGGGAGAAGTGCATCTGCCATCCACTTCCAGTGTGTGCTCTCATACTTTGCAGACCCATCAATTAACTAGGCTCATACTTTTTCTTCCTCCATTAACTGGTAACAAGGAATGTCTCATGAAGCCAGAGGTGTGAGTTGAGGAAGAGGTAGCAAAGCAGTAGATGAGGCTTTAGGGGAGTCTTACCATCTGTTAGTGTAGCTTATCTGTATCTTCCAGACAATTGAAGCCTCGTTCTATATATGCCATTTATACTTCATAATGCAATGCTGCTGTGTGTGCCAATTTTATGCTTTAATATATCAAATAACATCAAAGTCATGATGAACAGCTCAGGTCTCATAGTCTCTTGGTGTCTGATAGCTAAACATTGTTTCTACCAGGGTCCAGTAAATGTTTTTTGAATAGAGAATAATTGCCACAGAAGAATTCCTCATTACAAACATTAGGAGTCAAGCACCTTTTGGATCTTGCCAGAGGCTTCATACAAGATCTCTGTTTGCTATAGATATTTTCAATACCTTTGGACTTGCAACATCAAAAAGCTTTGTAATGTTTTATACCACAGACTTGACTTGTTACAGAGCATCGTTATGCTCTAAGCCCCACTCAAAGCTGTTATCATTACGAGTTACTCAATAAACAGGTCAGAGGAACATGACCAAATATGATACATGTTGTCTACAACACACAAAGAGGCCCACAAGTGCTATGCTTCCTTCTTCATGGTGGAAGATGAAAGGCACAGCAAACAGGCTCTGATATCAATGACATAATGCTGATAAGCACAGGACCATTCGACCCTAGAAACTTCATCAATGTGTTAGGCATCTGAAAGTTAACAAGATTTGTCCAGTGTCTTCTGACATGGATATATCTTAAGGTATATGAGGTGTTTGCTATTTCCTGCTCACCATAGCCAATTAGCATAATGTCATTAGTGTAACAGACCAGGGTGATATTTGGTAGGTTAGGAGAATAATGATGGCCCCTCTAGACTACAGTGACAAAGACCAAGAGAGCTGGCATGGCTCTGGGTCAAGACAGTCATATACTCCTTTATTGTACACACAGGATGATTCTAATTTTGCTTACTAATTGAGATGGGACAAATAGCATTTGCCAAATCATAGCTCCATGTGCCAGGAATTGTGTTGGGTTGCTCCAGTAAAGATAATACTTCTGGAATCATAGCTGGTAGGAGCAGCACCATTTGGGTAAATTTGGGATAACCAACTGTCATATTCTATGATCTAAGTGCCTTTCGTAGCAGCCAAATAGATGAGTTAAATGGGAATAGGGAAGTCTTTCATATCTTTGCTGTAAGTGCTAATTTCTGAATTAAGTGTCTTGTTCTGGGGACAGTTATCAATTCACATTAGGAACAAGGCCTTTCACTTGGTCTTGACCCTCCCAACTATCATAGCCCTTACTCTGACAATTCTGTATATTTATTTTCACTACATATTTCAGGATTGGGGAGAAATGACAGGTGGGTGTTTGGGCCACTGGATGTGTGTGAGAGCTTCTAGAGCCAAGATCGCATCTATTACCTCATCTCTATAAGGCCCCACCCTGAAGCATGGACCGTGGAGATATTTGGGGTCTCTAGATACTAACATCATTAGGAGCCAGTATCTAATGACCATGGAAAACATAGCTATTATCCTTTTTTCAGTGCATAACACCCTAGTTAGTGGCTGCAGGTCTCTTTGGAGAAATCCTTGAGGAAAATTCACATTATACATATGTAAAAACATAGCAGGATCTTTCTTCAAGGAGGGCCTGTCTCACCCACAACTGAAAGATTGTGGCTGTGTGAATTGGTTTTGGTTTAGGGATTAAGTAAAAAAGCTGAAAATCTCCATTGCAGAGACTCAAGTCATATTTCTGGCCAGTAGTCTTGGAATTTTTACTATATACATAAAGCAGCACCCTAGTAGGTTATTTTGTGTTTAGGGATATTGTGGTCAATTAACCAACTTCACAGATCATTGAGAGTTAAAGCATTTTTGTGACCACTCCATCCCTGTGTCTATCCTGTTACCTGCACCCACTCTGTGTCTAATGGTGAAGAGCTGCCACTTAGCTTATGGTATCCCATTAATTCCACCAAGATCAGGAAATCCAGTTCCCAAATTTCCATCCTACAGGATACAGACAACACAATGTGCTTTAAGGATATTTCTGCTCTTCTCATTAGTGAATGTCTTAGTGCCTTGGTGAAGGGCATGTGTCCAGTCTCTCCTATGAGGATATGGTTAAAGGCAGGCTAAGAAATGACACATGGTAGATACATTCTCACATTTCCATCCCCCTGAGCCTTAAGATTCCCTTCTCTGAAATATATCAAGGAAGTTCCAGTATTTAAACCTCATTAATGTACATGCTTTGAGTCTGAGCTTCAATTATCCAACCTAGGAGATCACGACTGCCCAGGGTATATGGCTTAACCAACACATTAAGTCCCAAATCCTAGAAGGATGCTCCAGTGTTCATGAATTTGGCACACTAGAAATTTCTATCCTCTCCTTGGACAAACACCCTTATAATCCAGTCCCACACTGCTGTCCAAGTCTTGAAACTCTTCAAGTGAATAAGTTCTTTCTTGTAGAAACAGCCTTCTGCTCCTCAGTCCTTTCTCTGTGACAGGCCTGGAGACAAGGGGTTGTGCTGGGAATGAGTCCTGGGATAATCAACTTCAGCTTTTGGTGCAACTGCCCCTCTGGTGGTAGGGCTGCTAATGGTGACTGGGGGTGGGGGTGGGAGTCAGAGGCAGTGCAATGGTACAGCTGCCTTGCAGACAAAGGAAGTTCAGAGGGATTTGAGAAATTCAAGGATTTAAAGTTTTAGTCTCATTTTCATTTTTGACTGTTCAGATGCCCTCATCCCACATCTCAGGATCACATACTTTCCCCCTGACAGTTTTTTACCTGTGGTGTAGCATTGCACCAGATGTATAATGATTGATGCTACAAAGACATGTGGCCTCATACTTAACAAACCCTCCCTATGACCCCAGCTGAGGGGCTTCTTAAAACACAGCCTGAAAGCTTTTCAGGTGTCCACCATGCTCTCAGTTCAGCGTTACAGCTTGAAAATTCTCCTTTCCCCTAAAAACCTTCTAGAGCCAACAGAAGAGGTCATGTGATTTCACAATATTTATGATAATTATCACCATATCAACAGGTTATCATGCGCACTTTATGTCCTCCCACCTGCATGTCATCCATGCTACTACTGATGAAAAGTTAAACAATCATGATGCATGTCACCACTTACCATGGATTACCCATATCCCCTTCCCCTTGGCAAGGAGTTTATCCCTACATTAGTCAAACATATGAGCAATCCCATCCCAGAATCCAATATTGAAGGTCTCTATTCTGGGACCTCATGCAATACCATTTATTGTTTTAATCAAGATCCCAACAGGAGATAAATGGCAAGCTTTAGTTAGACTAATTTGACATAAGCTTAATAAACAGACTCCTTACAAAGATGAGAGGAGAGTGCAGTACAGCCACATAGTACATTACCCCAGGGTGGTGGCAGCCCCCTAAATCTGGAGTGTGGATGGAAGAATAAAGTTACTGGCACCTGGAAGGAGAAAGTCACATGGACAGGAGTTCCTTGACAGGAGTTTTGATCTTTAGCTGAAAAATGAAGTCTGCCTGCAGTGAACCTGCGGGAAGAGAGCAAGGAGAAAAATTAACCCAATATCATTTTACTCCTTTCTTCTGCAACCCTGCTGGGATTTCCCATTAGCCAAATGCCAACTGGATGCCAGAGGAAAGAGAAAGTGTTGATGTGTCCATATCAGCCAGACTCCTGGGACACAGAGTAGGGTTAAAGGGAATGAATGTGGAAAGACAGAGTGAAGGTATCTAACAGAGTGTGGGAAAGCTGTGTGTCAGTTTACCCTAGTGACATGATTCAGATGAGTAATAGATATTTGGGGTAAGGGGGCCTAAAATACAGTAAAATGTTAATGTTTTTATTAGGTTACCATGAGATTATGAGTGGTTTTATTACCTTCATAAACCTATTTTTTTTCAAATTGCAATGGGGGTTGTGCTCTACGCTTTTTAAATGTAGGCACCACTGCTTTCAAATAAAGCTCTTCCCCTACAGCTCCTACTATGATAATTTAGAAATAGCAGGTACTTACTTAATTTTAGAAATAATGAAACATACAAAGCATGCATTTAGAAACTGCAAAATACCTACTTCTTAAAGGGCATACAGGAAAAAAAATACTTGCTCAAATGAACAATATGCGGGACCATAAAGCAAGTCGGACACAGTGTGATTAGCTGCTACTTCTGCCTTCTTCTCCGTTCTTCCCGCTGCCAAGGAGCCTTCTCCCATCCTGATCATCATGTGGGACACTTCTCCTTTAGTGGGACTTTGAAGAGAGTAGATAGCATGTCTTTAATGCCAAGCCCTTTGTACATTAAAAAATACTTGAAATTAACTTTTCTTATTATCACTTTCAACAGTGAAATCATGTTTACTTCCCTATATAATGAAGACAAGAGCAAGCTTCTCTCTCCATGAATGTTTCTCCACACCTTTCTTGTTTTGCTTATAGAATTTGGAGTTTAGTCCTGGATTATTATTGTTAAATATTTTATTTATTTTTGAAATTTTTTAATATTTATTTTTCTATTTTTTATTATTTTTTGATGTTTATTTATTTACTTTTGAGAGACAGAGAGAGAGCATACGCCAGAGAGGGGTAGAGAGAGAGAAGTAGAACTGTCAGCACAAAGCCCGACACGGAGCACCAACCCACAAACCATGAGATCGTGACCTGAGACAAAGTCAGGCGCTTAATTGACTGAGCCACCGAGGCACCTTATTATTTTTTATATATTTATTTTCGGGGGGGGGGAGGAGCAGAGAGAGAAGGAGAGAGAGAATCCCAAGCAGGCTCTGTGCTGTTAGCAAGGAGCCTGATGTGGGCCTTGATCTCAGGAACTGTGAGATCATGACCTGAGTTGAAATCAAGAGTCGGATGCTTAACCAACTGAGCCACTCAGGTGCCCCTATTTACTTTTTAAAAAATACATTTGAGAACTCTTTTGTGAGTACATTAACAAAAATCACTAAGAGTCATTTTGGTTTTTGATTGGTTTTAATCTCACAGGACCTTATCAGGAGAAGGACCATAGCCCACAGTGCAGGAAATCTTGCAGAACCACTGTCCTATTGATGAGGATAAGAAAAAAAGAAAAGTGCAACTCCTACAGACATCTTGTCAGAATGGTACCCCACCTTTGAGGATATCCCCAACCATTTTTGGTTTTTTTCTACATCAAACAACAAAACCACTGAGGGTGAGGTGATATGATAAAGGGCATGAGCTTTGGAGTCAGACCCTCCTGGATCCAAATCCAACTGTAATATGACTAGCTTTCCGAATCACTTTAAAAACTCCTCAAGCTTCAATCTCTCCATCTTTAAAATGGGGACAATAATACCTGCCTCAGAGGACACTTGTGAAGATAAATTCGATAATGCACAGAAAACACTTCTTGCAATGCTCCACACATAATATATCTTTGATAAATGCTTGTTCTTCTTGTTATTAATTGTGGTTGGAAAATGTCTCTTTCATAAACAAATAGGCTATATTATTGCACTGGGTACAACCACCCTGTCTGTACTCTTTAGATCAAGCACCTATCAAGAAGTTCTGCATGATGTAGTTATAATGAAGAGGATGTAAGACCCAGAAGGGCAGGTGCTTGTCTTTCTAATTTTCTGATATTTCCTAAGCCTCTAGAATGGTGTCTGGCATATGGTAAGTGCTGAGGAAGCATCTATAGAGTAAATAAAAAGAACTTCTAAATTAGATACAACTCTGCTTGAATCCTGGCTCAACCATTTCCTAACTTGTATCTTTGGGCAAGGCACATGACTTCTCTATCCCTTAGGTTTTTTAGCTATAATAATGAGAAAATGTAATCATTTCTAACTAGCAGAACTGGTCACACACAATAGCACATGTGAAAATCCTTCATAAACTCTATATCAAGATTCAAATGCCAATGTGACAGTTGTGGTCACACAGAAATATCAAAAGTTCTTCCAAAGAAGTGATTATTCCCCTGCTCTTGGCCCACCTGTCTCTCCTCAAGAGCCTTCTGGCCCTGAAACACTAACAACATTCTGAATCCCATCCAGATGCATCTCTCCCATCTAAGCCAAGCTGTCAGCTCTTGGCTTTAAAACACTATCCTTGTCTCTGATTCTGGAACTCTGGGCTTGGGGCTTTGACTTGCTATGTCTGATGTTTGAATTTATGATGCCCCAGAAAGGCTGATTTTATATGACTCTCTGGTTCTCAGAACCCTTGGCCAGGTCAGTTATGAATTTCTGCCCTCTGGTACCAGCACCCATTTCTAACCCCTTGAGCCCACCACAACCCATCCCTCTGACATGCAAGGGTGAAGTAGATTAAAAGAGTGGGTCTAGTTATCTTATATTCCTAAAAGTGTGAAAATAAAAAATTTCAGATGTATGTGAAACTAAAAGTTTTCTATTTAGATCAAAAAGATTTGGGGCAAAGAGAGAATGTGAGGACCTCTAGGAATTTTTTTAATTGGGTAATTGCTCAATACAGCAGACAACAAAATAAGACACAGACAAGGGCTTGGTAGAGTTTGCTAGAAGGAAAATGGTAACTCTGTGCATGTTGTGATGGGCAGAATTAGTGGCAGGCTCCTGAGGGAGTGTCAGGGTCATCCCAGAACATTTACCAGAGATGTCTTCTCCAATGAAGACATCAGGTCAAAGGCACCACAGTGGGACTGCAAAAGGAAAGAGATGCTTAGGATGAATTAAAATAAAAAGCAGCTGACAGAAATTAGTACACTATCAAATATCTCACTAAATGCTGCTGGAACCCCTACCCCTATAGGCTCTGTGCAGATGTTGCATATACTGCATTCAGGTCAAGACACAACCTTAAAGCAAAGGTCCAGCAGAGCTCAGTCCATCCACAAATGCCATTGTGACTTCAGTGTGTGCCCAACTCTGTGCTGGGTCCTCTGACGATTGTGGTAATTTTTCTGTCCAAGAATCAAAATGATTTGGGAAGTGCTAGAAATAAAATGTAGAAATGATTCAAAGAGATGTGGTCCATAGCAAGCATGTGATCAGCAATGCCAGAGTAATTAGTGCATTGGATCTTTTAACAAATATTTCCTGAGCACCTATAGTATGCCAGGCACTGGTCTGGGTACTGAAGACACTGAAGTGAACCAGACATCCAACCACCCTTATGGAACTTATATTCAAGGGTGCTGCAGTAGACAAAACACAGATAACGATAAGTGTAGGATGAGAGAATAGAGAGTAAAGAAGTTGGCTAGAGGTGCCCAAGGGAGACATCTGCAGAAGTCTCATTGAAGCAGGAACCTACAGGAAGTGACTGAACCATGTAATAGTCTGAAAGAAGAGTGCACCTCATAGAGGGGACACTGAAGCACAGACCACAAGCCAACTGGAGCATGGCACTTCCGACCCCCTGGCAAGTGTAGCTAGAAAAGAATGTGCTAGAGGGAAAGAGGAGAATAATGAGTTCAGGGAGGAAGCCAGGGCCTGACTTATAGAGTCTGAATAAGTTATTCTAAGAAACTTAGGGGTTTGGAGAAAGGGACTTGGATGAGCATGTTTGCTTGTGACCTCACCCCTCTTACTTTTGTGAGGCTTATCAAGAATCCTTTAGGCATCAACCCTGAGGATGACAGGTATTCCTTCAGGCTGTCAAAACTACAGAACAAAGGATAACAGAGGACTGATATTATCTGACTTCAAGACTTACTATAAAAGTACAGTAATCAAGACAGTGTGATACTGGGAAAGAATAGACAGGCAAATGGAACAGAATAAAGAGCCCAGAAATATACCAATACAATTAGAGTCGATTGGTTTTTTATAAAGGAGCAAAGACAATACAATGTAGAAAAAATAGTCTTTTCAACTGAACAGATACCCCATCAAAGAGATACATAAATGAAAACTGAGCATATGAAAAGATGCTCAACATCATAAGTCATTAAGGAATTACAAACTAAAGCCACTATGAGATACCTCTGACATGTCTATTAGAACAGCTAAAATTCAGAACATCAACAACACCAAATGCTAACAAGGATGTGGAGCAACGGGAATGCTCATTCACTGCTAGTGAGAATGCAAAATAGAATAGCACTTTGGCAGATTTGGTGATTTCTTACAAAGTTAACAATAGACAATCCAGAAATTGCATTTCTAGGGATTTACCTAAAAGAGTTGAAAACTTATGTCCACATAGAAACTGCACACAAATGTTTATATCAGCTTTATTCATAATAGTCAAAAACTGAAGCAACCAAGACATCCTTTAGTAGGTGAATGGCTGCACAAATCAAGTTGTAGCCATATAGTGTAATATTATTCAGCAATAAAAAGAAATGAGCTATCAAGTCACAAAACTACAGGAAGTAGCCTTAAATGCACACTGCTAAATGAAAGAAGTCCATCTAAAACGTCTATGTACTATGTTATCCCACTTGGATGGTATTCAGAAAAAGGAAAGACTCTAGCAACAGGAAAAAGACCAGTGGTTGCCAGGGATTTGGAGGAGGAGAGGAGACATGAGTAAGTGGAGCACAGGGATGTTTGGGGACGGCAAAACTATTCTGCAGGAAACTGTGATGGTGGGTACATGGCACTCCACCTTTGTCAAACCCAAAGAGTGGTTCAATGCAAAGAACTAACTTTGTGTCACAGACTTTGGTTAATAAAAATGTATCAATATTCGTTCATTAATTTTAACAAATTTACGCCACTAATGATACAGAAAGCTGTATAGGGAAAGGGTATTTATGGAATGTCCTTGTACCATATGTTCAATTTTCCCACAAACCTAAAGCTCTCCTGAAAAATAAAGCATATGGAGGCACCTGAGTGGCTCAGTTGTTTAAATGTCCAATTTCAGCTCAGGTCATGATCTCGCAGTTTGTGAGTTCAAGCCTCACATCGGGCTCTGTGTTGACAGCTCAGAGCCTGGAGCCTGCTTCAGATTCTGTGTCTCCCTCTCTCTCTGCCCCTCCCCTGCTCTCTCTCTCTCTCTCTCTCAAAAATAAACATACATTAAATTTTTTTTTAAATAAAGCGTATAGATAAGAACAAAAATCACCTGGGGCCCTGAGCTGCAAGGGCAGGGGAGAGGCCAGAACAGATTGTGGATGGTGTGGAGATCCCCAGGACCGTGGTCAGAAATTCATCAGCATGTATGGGGGAACTGCATGAGTTCCAGTAAGCAGCCAGGGACTGACTTCAAAAGTCCATGTGGCTGATTGTGAAAAGTGGACTAGAGACGAGCCAGAGATGATGGGGAGAGATGATGGGTATGTTTCAAGGGAGACACAGTGACTCTCAAGCTAATGTGATGGCAATGGATGTTAGGAGGAAATGGACAGATTTGAAAGATCCTGAGGAGGTGGAATTAATGGGACTGGGGATTGTAGGGCAGAAGAGAGAGGGAAGATCTGGGAATGTTTCTGGCTTTTTTGGCTGAACAGCTGGTTGAGATGTATGCCATTGACTGAGATAGGGGAGCCTGGGGGAGAAGCCTATTTGGAGGGAAGATCATTAGAGTCCTTTGGGATATGTTGAGACTAATGTGCTTGTAGGACTTTCAGAAAGGGATGTTGAATGGAAGATAGGTAGGTCAGAAGCTCTGCTGAGGACCTGGGCTTTGATGCAAAGGCCCCAAGGATTTCAATATATAAGCACATTTTGGAAACACGAGCTTCTAGGTCCTAAGCTTGTATTAATGTCAACTAACCTTTCTGGGCTCTTAGTATGCACCAAACATTACAAAGGATTGTCTATACTGATTGCTTTATTCCATCTTCAATCTTATGAGTTAGATGTTATTAGTATTACCACTTAAAAGATTAAAAAAAAAACCCTCGGACTCAAAGCAAAAAACCACCCCACCAACAAAACCGTATAAAACAAAAACAAAAAAAAAACCCAAAAAACCCCCAAAAACCAAAACCAAAAACTAAGACTCCAAAAGTTTAAATAACATTTCCCATATCACACACCAAGTAAGCAACAAAAACACAACTCAAAACCTAGTCCATTCACTTTTCCTTCATATTTGTAAATTCCATGTTTTCAAATGTTGATATTTATTTATTTATTTATTTTGAAAGAGAATGAGAGAGTGTGGGGCGGGGGGGGGACAGAGAGAGAAGGAGAGTGAGAGAGAATCCCAAGCAGGTTCCACACTGTCAGCCCAGAGCCTGATGTGGGGCTCAATCTCACAAACCTTGAGATTATGACCTGAGCCAGAATTGAGTTGGCCACCTAAGCAACCGAGTCATCCAGGCGCCCCTCAAGTGTTGATATTTTGGATATTCAAGTATGTTTTCAAATTTAACTCAACCAGCTTCAGTTGGTACATACAGCTGCCCAAACTTCTCACCAGCCTAGAGGCCTCAGCCTTTACCAAGATTTTCCTCAGGGAGAAATATCAGATACTCTTGTCACTCAAACCTCTGCATGATTCTTTAATTTCTAGATTGCAGTACAAACCGGAAAATGGGATCACACAGTTTCCAAGTCTCATTAGTCAAATTAATATCTGTATTGCAAGCAACCTGAAATTTTGGCAGCTTCAATAAAATAAGGTTTAGAGAAATTAGGGACCAAGATTGCAGTTGGAGGAGAAATTAAATAGACTGATCATTTGGAAATAGAAAAACAACTTTCAATTTAAAAAATAAGAGGTTTGGGGATGCTTTTTTTTTTTTTAATTTCCCTGGGATGAAATCAGCCCAGAAATGAGAAGCACAAATCCAGAGACTTGGAGATTCTGGGTCCATTGCCAAGACACTTCTCCGCTCTAAACCTCAGTTTCCCCATGTGTCAGGAGATACAAGAGCACTTGACCTGGTTATGTCAGAGGGCTGTGACAAGCCGCAGGTGACATGATGGATGTGGAAGCTCCATGAAGTGTAAAAAGTGCTAGACAAATACAAAACTTAATTTGAATAATGATTACGCTTCATATAGTGGCAAGCCACTGCGTATTCCAGCCCCAGAGTGAAAATGAAACGGATGTCCGTGATTGCCAGGACAGAGCCCCTCACTTGACAGGAAAGGAAAATGAGGCAAGAAAGGTTAGGGTGACTCACCCAAGGCCAGTGCCAGAGCTGTGATTAACAACAATATTTCTCTGTCTGGTCTGTTGGTTCCTATCTTTTTCCTTTAGCAAAGAGGCCTCTGGGCCATTCTTCGGGGTCATTGCTATCTCCTTCCAGAAAAGCATCCGGAACAACCAAAAGAGAAGAGTCTATCTGCCAGTTTGGGTCTTAGTAAGATAAATGGCTTTGCTCAGGGAAAAGAAAACTATGCTAACCTGAAGCTTATAGAGGATTAGTGGTTCCAAATTCCTGAGAGTTTAGGTAAAACCAACAAAGCATCTATAAGAACAATAGCAGCTCACATTCATGAGCTCAGCATCTCACCTGCCCCCCATGTCTCACCATATCCTCACTATATTCCTGTGAGTTGGATGTCACTATTGACTTCATTTTATAGATGAGAAACCAAAATTTACAGGTGTTATAGGAGCTGCACGGGCCACCAGCTGTAAGAGGTGAAGGCAGAGATTCATGGGAGTAAGTGTGACTCTGTTTACAGACTGTAACCACTGGGCACATTACATTCCACTCAGTTCTAAAGTCCTTGGAGCTCCATTTCTGGCTCCTCACAACTTGGCTGTTTAGCTTGCTCTCCCACATAAATCTGGGTCCAATCTTTCGCCTCACACAGTAATTCTGAAGGGTAAACTGGACTGCCTCTCTGCTGTCTTGTCACTGAAATTTGCTTCTACTATTTCCTCTGGCCTGCATCATCTCCTTTTCCCTGCCTGTTCAAATCATACTCTTCTGTTAAGGATCTCCTAAAAGTCCCCCTCCAGCGGGTCTTCCTGACCACTCAGTCCACACTGGATTCTCATCCTCTGTTGAGTCCCTCTGGCACTTACTTCTGTACCTTCTGAGTGGCTCCTACAGGGCTCAGCTTTCTGATAACTCTTACTATTTTTCATTTGCTGTGCAGGTCTTTAAAAACATTCATCTTATATCTTCAGCCACATTAGAAGCTCTTCAAGGGCAATGTCAATGGCCATTTCTCTTGGGTCCTCCACAGTGTCTAGTACATGGCCAGCAGATCATCAAAAATTGCATTTTAAAATGAAAAATATTTAATGAATAAAATAAGAACAATAGGAGGACGCTACTAAGAGATGACTTTCACTTCAATGGAAAGATAACTTCCTCCATTGACAGGTTTTTTTTTTTAATGGGAAGAACAGTCCTTGAGATGCCAGTATGTAGCCATCATTGGAGGTGTTTGTGCAAAGGGTCACTCAGGGAGATTTTGGGTGGGATTCCTGCATTGGGGAGGAGGTGGAGTGAGCTTCCAAGGCTCCTTCCAGCTGTAAGAGTCTATGATCCCACACCTGAGTGAGTGAGAGAATAAATGAATTTGCAGATGTCAGTCATTCACACCTGTGCTCTCCGCCAACCCCCGCCCCAGCAGCTCAGACGTGCTGTTCTGCATAATTCAGTCTTTTATCTGAAAAACACTGAAGTGCAGTAAGTGGAGAGCAGATCTTATTTCCTCCATTTTCCAGATGATGAAACAGACTTATTGAAGTAAAAATAATTTGCCTGAAGTCAGAAGTTGGTTGCACACCAGAGCCAGCATTCATATCGCCATGCCAGTTCAATTTTTGCTTCAAATGCTCAGACAGCTCACCATGGCCCCCACATCTGCTCTCCTCCTTTGACTCATAGGGGGAAAGGTGGAAGAAACCCTAGAGAAATCTCAGCTTCTCCCTGGTTTGCACCCTCAGCCACAAAGCCATTTGGGTTTTGCCTCAAGTATTTCTCAGCTTGGTCCCCTTCTGTCCATGAACACTGCACTGCCTTCATGTTCTCTTGTACAAGAGAAGACTTTGGAATTCGGCAGGCTGGATTCACTTCTCAGCTCTGCCTCCTTGGCTATGTCACTTCACCTCTCTCCATGTCAGGACAAAGGGACACAATTAGAGCCCACCTCAAGGGGCCATGGTAAGTATGCAATGAATTTATATGGAAACAGGTGGATCAATGGAGCTTAGAACAGCTGCTGGCCCATAATAAATACTCAACATATGTTTAATTGTACCTATTTATAAGTGGTTGAGGAATGCTTATTCCTAACCTTGGGTGAGTTGTGTAACAACTCTGAGGTGCAGTTTCCCCATCTGTAAAATGGAGCTAATGCTAATAAAGACTCCCACTTCCCAAGGATTTTTGTGAGAAACAGGCATGTTAATACGTTTACAGAGCACTTAGAAATTTCTTGGCAAGTTTTAGGTGCGGTGCCATTGTCACTGTGACTGCTTTTTCTGGAGAGTGACAATTGCACACATACAGCCTTTTGCATGTACTTCATGGTGTACGTTCTGCCCTTTGGAGCTACCTCCACAGTCAAACCATCCCACACAGACCACAAAATCTATAATTTCTGCACTACAGTGTACTTTTAAGATTCCTGCTTTCATTCTTTCCATAACCTCAGACTTCTCTGTGCTAGAAATTTCTATACTCTGCTTTTTCTCTTACCAGACATGATGGTGTTAATCATATTTGTGCAACACCTCAAGACTGTGCATGAGCACTCCACACATATCAGAGATAGAAACAAGTCAGTGGTAGAATCTGAGCAATAGCGATTCTCCAGGGAGGGAGGTAACCGAAGTGCTGGTTTTGGTCCGAAACAAAGATGTGGGCATGTGTGGGCAAGCCAGGGGTTGGTGAGTAGATGGCTCCATGTTGTGATGGCCTTGGGGGTTGTTTACCAAGAGGTTCCAGTCACTGCATCTTTAGACCCTACAGTGCAACTCAGCCCCTGCCTCGTGAAAGGTACTTACAAAAAGCCAATTTACACACCTAGAAGCAAGCTTCTCCATCTGCAGATCTGGTCAAAAGCTGTGACACAGAAAGAATCAGTTACATGTTACAGATGATGCCCCAAGAGTTGTTCAGCCCCTTTCCATTCTTCAAATGCTAACTTTTCCATGAAGACTTCTAGATTTACCTTAAACTGAAATGAAATTCATTTCATTGAATACATGGAGACACTAAAATAAGTCTCTGTATGACTATTATGTCATTCCTGCAGAACATTAAGAATTCTTAAGGGCAGAGTCAATGGCTGTCCTTAGGAAATATGAGGGCCAAATTTTTTACAGGAATGAATAGACGAGAAGTGGCATTATGAGAACCAGAACCTGGGGTCCTGTTCCTTTCTAGGAGACCACACTGCCTTCCACCAAAACAAACTCTCCTGAACACCCCATTAAGGCCCAGGGTTTGGTGGAACTGCACCCTGAAGATGTACATCCAAGAAAGTCATCTATGTTAATATGCTCTTTAACTAATGGGCTACTGCAGACAGGTGATAATGGTTCTGTGACAACTAAGGGTAGAGGAAATTTGGGGAGAGGGATTGGGAAGAAAGGCCCTGACCCTGTAATTCACTGGGCCTTTCCCATGGCTCAGCTTTAAAAGAGGCAACATTTAGATATATGTTAAGTACCTTTGCTGAAAGAAGAGGCCTAACTATAATGGGATAAATTAACAGGTCTGTGCAAGAGAAAATGACCATTGCAATGAACTTGGCCAGCTCTCAGGAAGGGAGATCCTGAATTCAAACACACTACAAATAAGGAAATGGACTTCCTCTTCTGTGCTTTTTACATAATCTCCCAACAGCCACTCTACCTGTGCACCAGCCCTCCATCTCTACACTTTTCCTCCTCCTTAAGTTTCTTCCCATCCACAGCTCCTCAAAGACAGAACAAAGGACAGGTCCTGATTTCAAGTCCTAAACTCTCCCTGGCCTATCCTATAACCCTCCAGTCCCCAGCTGGTATCACTTGACCTTCATTTGTAGACTGAGTTGTCTTTGTCCCAGGAATAGGCTATCACTGACCCACTCCCTAGGAAGGAGGAGAGAATCTCCAGTTTAATCACAACTTCAGGATGCTTGCTGCTTTTCTTGCTAACTTGCATCCCAGTTCTGGAAACCAAGCCTCCGACTGCTTCTTGTGTTCCAGACCGCATGTACTGCTTGTTCCCTGGGGCTTGAGCCTTGTCTTGATAAACACCATGTTCTCTTCTAAGACATCTTGCTTTGTAGACTGCCATTGAACTTAAAGCACTATCCCCATCTCTACCCTTGCTTGAAACACATCAGTAGGCTTTCTACTTCTCTTGGACATTAAATACTACATAGGAAGTTCAAGGTCCTGCAATAACTGGCCCCTGCTAACCACCACATCTTATACCATATCTTTCAGTGTCCAGCTGCTATGACCTTCTTTTAGTTCCTTTAGAGCATGCCCTGTACTGGGCTTTTGCATGTCATCATCCCTCTGATGGAGCCTTACTTAGGAAATGCCAACCTAGTGGGGTGGGAAGATGTTTTAAAGTCTAAGAAAGTAAGACCAAGGGGCACTGGGTGGCTCAATCAGTTAAGCATCTGACTCTTGATTTCAGCTTAGGTTATGATCTCACCATTTATGAGTTTGAGCACTGTGTCAGGGCCTGCACTGATAGTGCAGAGCCTGCTTGGAGTCCTGTCTCCCTCTCTCCCTGCCTCTCCCCAACTTGCTCACTATCTCTCTTTCCAAATAAAATTAAAAAAAATTTTTTTAAAGGCCAAGAGCTGATACACAGGGGCAAATGTACTCCAATGTTCATAGAAGTACTTTCAACAATAGTCAAATCATGGAAAGAGCCTAAATGTCCATCGACTGATAAATGGATCAAGAAAATGTGGTTTATATATACAATGGAATATTACATGACCATGAGAAAGAATGAAATCTGGCCATTTGTAGCAACGTGGATGGGACTCAAGGGTGTCATGCTAAATGAAATAAGTCAGGCAGAGAAGGACAGATACCATATGTTTTCACTCATAAATGTAATAGGAGAAACTTAACAGAGGACCATGGGGGAGGGGAAGGGGAAAAACTAGTTGGGGAGAGGAAGGGAGACAAACCATGAGAGACTCTTGAATACTGAGAACAAACTGAGGGCTGATGGGGGAGGGGGAGAGAGGAAGGGGGATGATGGGTATGGAGGAGGGCACTTGTCTGGACGAGCACTGAGTGTTACATGGAAACCAACTTGACAATAAACTATAAAAGAAAAGAAATAATAACAACAAAAAAGAACTTACAAAAGGTGACATATCTTACGTACTTTCTGCCCAGTACCAAAATGTATCTGAGGTGTGGAGAATGTCAAAGGATCAGTTTAGGAAATGGAGACAGAGTAATAGACCCCAGTAGACCACTGAGAAGACCCCTGAGACAGGAGATGGGGAGAGCTAGTTCCCAGGGTCCAATTGTCCTACCACAAGCAGCCATTCACCCCACCTCCATTTGGGGTTGAGGTGATACACAGGGGTGCCCTCTTTTTGGATTTTGATATATAAAGATTGAAGGAAGCTGAGTCCAGCCACGGCAAGTGGAGACGCAAATTGCCCTGTCTGCCCCATATTGCAATTACTTTTAGTCAAGCTTCTGGCTTATTGGAGATTTATGAAGCTTTCTGTCTGTCTATCCCATTTAAAAGGAGCTGTGAAGAGAAAAGAAAGCTTTGAGCTGTAATGGAATGAGACTTGGTTTTGTTGTTGTTGTTGTTGTTGTTGTTGTTGTTGTTGTTGTTGTTGTTTTATCCCTTCTATCGAATGTAATGGAATTTAGAAGGAAGTTATTGCTTGGTAAAGCAGAAGATGAAGAGTGTAGGATGTCCCTACTGGAAGGACTCATCAAGTGCCTAGAGTCTCCCTTATTGTGCAAAAGCCCACAGAGGGACAGTTGCCTGCCCAGAAGCACAGCAGCTTTGTGGTAGGGCCAGATCTCAAGTCAGACCATACATTCTTTATCAGAGAGCCCTTGCTGGCAGTGGGATCAAGGTGCATCTATGAGTCCCTGAGCAGAAGCAGTCATGATTTTGCTCAGATTCCTGACGAGGTCTCCACTCTATAACAGGTGAAAACCCAGCAGCATCCTAACAAATGGTCCTTAACATTAGAGAGTTTATAAAATGTAATTGAGACAACAAAACGTGTTCATAAGAAACAATCAGAGAAAACACCAGACAGCCAATGGTTTGATGTTAAAATGTATTGCATGCACTATCAACAAGCTAAAAAGAAAGAAAAGAAGGTGCTCTGTGGTCACTAAGAATAATATGACTAACACTGATAGAGAGTTTCTCTGTGCCAGGTACCGCTTATTTTTCATGTTTACTGACTAAATTCATCCTCACAGCAACCCTATGAAGTATGGAATTGCCACTTCCTGGACATATAGGTAGGACTCCACGCAGGGCACAAGGAGTGAAGATGCATGTATCACCCAGCCCTTGCCTCTGGGGTGGGTGGTTCATTGGAGGAGGCAGGCACATAATCACTGATGATGCTTACAGGGCTACAAACTATTAGCAATTTCTAAAGATGGGAAGACTAGAGGGAGAGGTGGATGCAAACAGAAGCCCACCAGGCAGGTGGCAGGGATATGTGAGTTTAGATCTGTCATACATGACAGTCTGGCCATACTCTGTGGGCTCAGTTTGGACATATAGATGAGCCCTAATTTCTGAAGCAGATCACATCCAGCCAGCTGGTGAAGGAGGCCAGGTAGTGAGCCCAGTCAATGGCCCAACACCTGGGGGCCAGCTATTCTGTCACCATGCCAGAACACCTGTTTCTGTAGGCAACAGGATTCCAGGACCAGTCCGAAGACCGGCAGTTGGACTCATTGGTCCCCAACCACATGGTCTAGGATTTGGCTGCAGATGGGGACTGAGTAAGGAAAAGCAATTTTCCAGGCTTAGAATGAGGCAAGAAAGCTGAGGAATGGTCAGAACCAGCCCCTACAGCTGTGGGACCTTGGCCACGTAACCTACACCCACTTCTGTGTTCTCATCTGTGAAACAGGACACTCACATCATCTCCCATAGCGTGGTTGCAAGGTTTAAATGAAGTGGAGCACGTTTCACGGTGCCTGCCTGACACAAAGTAAGCACGCAAAATCCTTATGATTTCACTCACTAACAGCCATCTGTTGAGTACCTGCTATGCACCATGTTCTGGTCCAGATGCTGCAGACATGCAAGTTTACAAACCAAAGTGGCTTCTGACCTTATACAACTCACCATGGATTGTTCTTGCTGAGAAGGTACAGTGTTACTTTCATCTTTATTACAAATAACTAAGGAGAGCTTGCTTTCTTCCCCGTCCCCCTGTTCTCTCCATGCAACCTCCGAGAGTGCCCACATCACACTGCATGTCACCATCTCTACCTGACGCCAGAAAGGCTTGACATTACTATTCATGGTCACTCATTCCTATAGTCCTGTTGTATCCTGCTCAATCCCGCATCCTGGATCCTGACCCAGAGCAAGCCTCAGGTGTGTGTGTTTGGCCTGAGTAGGATCAGGCCTGGACAGGGGCCTGGACTATTGGCCTCAGTCATTCTGGTGGGAGGTTGAGGAGGAGAATAGGGAGTGCAGGTCTGGCTGGGAGAGGGGCTGCTGCATCCCAGATTCAGGGTTCACCTCTCCACTGTTGGACCTAGACCTATGTGGGATGCATGGGGGCTCCAGGGGCAGGGGAAGACCCCAGAAGTGTGCTGAGCCCCAGCACAGACCTAAGAATGGGACTCCACCCCAATTTCTATAGACATAAGGAAAGGAACCCCCTGTCCTGATACAGGAGCATGTGTGGGCTGCAGGCCACTGGGGGGAGGGGCGCATCAGTGGCCACACTGAGGTGCAGGATAGATCCCTGCTTTATGATGTCTGATGTCTGTGTGTTTGGGGCCTTTTTTTTTTAATGTTTTTTTAATTTTAGAGAGAGAGAGTATGAGCAGGACAGAGAGGCAGAGGAAAGAGACAGAAAATCTTAAATAGGCTCCATGCTCAGCACAGAGCCCCATATAGGGCTTGATCCCACAACCATGGGATCATGACCTGAGCTGAAATCAAGAGTCAGACTCTCACACCAACTGAGCCACCCAAGCACCCCTGGGGATCAATCCCTTTAAAATATAGGACACAAAACTAGGTTTAAAAAGGATTTAAATATTTTTTAAAAGACAACACACACAAAAATCACAACAACGTTAAAGAAATAAATATTATTATCAAGTGACCATTTCTATAATCCTCCTTTGGGCTGCATACTCTTCTATACGTCTCCATGTGACAACACGTTTGTAGTATTAGTCTATGGAAAGCACAGGGAGATAATTAGGCTTCACTCTAGATCAAAACAATTTACTAATAGCTTGTTAAAAGGTTCTTGTAGCTTCACAACTCCATAGTCATAACTTCATGTAAATGTTTACGATTATAGTCAAAATATGGTAAATATTCTATCACATATGCTTTCTATATGAGCTGCTATGGGTGTACTCATGTTTGTGTTACAGCTATAAATTTTCTCCCTAAAAATATGGAAATTTTGATAAACAATATTTTTGACAATTCTCTTCAAACCCACACAGTCCATAATTAGTCATGATGCACTATCAACTATATTTCTAACAAGGGAAAGTTCCCTGTGGACCAGATATTGATAAGAAATGAATCAATCTTCCATTTGCAAATTTGCATTTCTCATGGGAGGAAGAAAGGGCCATGTACTACTTTCTGGCTCAGTACATTTCAAACCTTGTCTTCTCCCACCACCCAGGTACCTCCAAAACCAGGTGCTATAGTACACAGTCATGCCACCATAGGCTTCAGGCCCTATCTGTGGGTCACACTGAAAAGTGAGCTCCATAGTAGGAAGCAATTTCCAACCAGGATGGCCAGGAATATCATAATTATATACAGAAATGGCCTCAACTGCATAAATACAGGTCACTAATCCCAAATCAAATGTGTCCCCATCTCAATGTTCCCTTTGCCAGTGCCAAAGAGGCCTAGAACCACTTCAAACCAACAATCACCTAGCACGAGGGGCCATATTAATATATGCTACTCCTGAAAATTATGCACAACACATTGTTTGGGACTGAATATTTAAGTTCCAAACATTCCAAATTTTGAAATCTAACCCTCAGTGTGATGGCATTTGAAGGTAGGGACTTTGAGAGGTAAATTAGGTCATAAGGGTGAGGTTCCTGTGAATAGGATTCATTTCCTTCTAAAAAGAGGCCAGAAAGTTATTTAGCTGTCATTCTACCACGTGAAGAAGATACAAGAAGCCAACAATCCATACTATGGAAGGGGCCCTCACCAGAACTCAACCATACCAGCATCCTGGTCTTGGACTTCCTGCCTCCAGAACTCTGAGAAATAAATTTCTGTTGTTTAAGCCACTTGCTCTATGATATTTGTTATGGCAGCCCAAATGGATTAAGGCAGACTTGCTCAAGTCAACACACTAATAGGACTTCCTCCAGAACCTCCAAAGGATCTTTTGCAGTTGGGCGTCCTGGGTCTTCAGCTCCCTTTATTGACTTTAAGATAAACCCATCTCTGGTGATGAACCCTGGGTAGGAGATGGCTGCCTGACATAGGCTCTGCCTTTTGTCTGCTCTGTCCCTACTTGTGCTAATCTGTCCCATCTCTCTGGGAGAAGCAGGGAGCTTGAAGCCTCCCTGAAAGAAAGGCAAGGAAAAGAGTAAGAGGACAAATTATCCTGTTCAAGGAGGCAGCATTCAAATTTGAAATAGCTGTTTCAAATTTCTCTGAGGAATGACGCACTTGCAATGGGCCTTCTGGTTGCACCCAAGAACTTTCCCCACACACTCCTGCCTGCTAAGTGTGAAGTTGATTAGCCAAGAGCCCAATTGGCCATCAGCTCTGTAATTAAAACATCACATTGGTTTCAATAGGGATGGCAGAGAGGCCTCTAAGTTGGAAGAACAAATGCACTGAGCTTTCAAAGGTCTGTAGAAACATCTGCTACCACATCCTCTGGGAATCAGTGTCTGCACTTCACAATTCCATTCTTCAAGCTCAGTTCTGAGTCTTGAGTACTGAGCCTGGGCTCAGAGGGAAATAGAAGCCAAAATTTGATGGAGATCCTTTTAGCCAATGACACCACCCAGTACCATCCCTAAGCACCATGTTTTCAAAACTTTTGGCAAAAAACTAAGTTTTCTATTGAGAACAGGATTCTGGGAAAGCAGATAGGACTCCGTTGCTCCCTCCCAAATCCCTGTCTTCCCCAGACATGAATGAAGGCAAGAGCAGGACTAAACAAGCCTGGGCTAGACCTTCAGGGATACTCAGCAATCAGTTGACAGTGCTTCCTGAGTATCCTATCTGTGTTTTTCATCTCCAAAAAAATCATATTAAACCTCACAACAAAAATAAAGAGTTCCAGAAACTTCAGATATCTCCCCATGATAGAGACTTAGGTATATTTGTTGAAATATTGAAATACTAAGTTATTTGAAAGAAAAATTTTTATTTACAGTCTTACTTTACAGTTCCCCTGTGTGGGATTCAGTTTATGTATTAAATACTTGAACACCAAGATGAAGATACCTGCCAGGATAGACTTCACTCAATCCAATGCCCTATTTACAGGAAGAATAGGGCCCAGAGAGAGAGAAAAAATGACTTGGCCAAGATCACACAGTAAGCTGGCAGCAGAAGTAGTGTAAATACTCAGATCTTCAAATTCTTGATCCAGGACTTGAACAGCATTTTCCCCCCATCTGCTTTCCCAGAAACTTAGCCAGAGTTCCTTCCAAAGACCCAGCCTCCCACACAACCTTCTGGATGAGGCTTCTGGTCTTCTGACCAGCAAGCAGAGAGCCTCTCCGCCTTCTGCTGCAAGTTTCAATGCCTCGCCCACTTCAAAGACATCTGGTTACATATTTGCTCCCTGAGACTTGGCTCCCAGCTCTGGCAGAATTAGGAAATACATGTTCACCTGCTCAAAGTCCAGATTGCCCATGTGTATCATCAAATTCTCAACCAGAGCACCAGGCCAATGAACATTAGCCAGAAATGGCTGAGACTTGGGGAGACTCGTGGCAAGCTGGTGTCCAAGGCAGCTAGGCAGTGAGGGGGGAGCTTATGGGCCTTGCAAAGCAGGTCAGTGCTGGCATCCCTTCTGATGCCTTTTTTGAGAGCATCTCCAGCTCAGCCATCTCTTGACCCATACATGCAGCCAGAAGGCAATGTACATATTTGTTGCTTTTCTCTCCTTTATTCTCAATCATCCCGTGGAGTCCATTGACTCTTCTGGGATCATTTCATGGCCATATTCTCCCCATCATTCAAATACCATTCAGATATCACCTCCTGCATGCAGTCTTCCATAAGAATCCCATTATAGGGGCACCTCCCCCCCCATTTCATTTACTTTCTGCCCTGTTTTGGTTTCTTTATGGCACTTCTTGTTCTCCAAAATCTCTTTTATTCATTAGTGAAGAGGTAATGTGACCCTGTTGCTAGGACTTTCCTCTTTTCCTGCTAAGGCTGATTCAAATCTTGGCCATACCATTTATCAACAATAAAATCTCAGGAAAGTTACCCAGCTGCCATCTCTATGCCTCAGTTTCCCATCTATAAAAGCGGAGGAATAGCCATATCTACCTCACAAGGTTGTTTTGAGGATTAAGTAAATTCACAAAGGCACTTAGTGTGGTACCTGGTACATTGCTAAGAACACAATAAATGTCAGATATTATTACTATTATTTGGTTTTCATACTGTAGTTTGTCCTTTTCCACTTTAAAGTAATTTCTGTGCACCTCTATCTCCTGTGTCCACAAAACCACCTACCATATTGTTTGTATTCAATAGAAGTTTGTCAAATAAATGCATGAATAGCCTTCTTAGTGTCCCTTCTACCTCCATGATTTCATTCCTGCATTCTATTCTTGAATGGACCCCTCCCTGCTCCTAATTATAATTCATTGTCCCTTCCTGTGATCTCCCATGTCTCTGTACAGACTTTAACCATAGAGCCTATAATTTATTTTCTTTTTTTAAACATTTATTTATTTATTGGAGACAGAGAGAGACAGAGGGCAAGTAGGGGAGGGACAGAGAGAGGGGGAGACATAGAATCTGAAGCAGACTCCAGGCTCTGAACTTTCAGCACAGAGCCCAATGTGGGTCTTTAAGCCCAAGGAACTGGAGATCATGACCTGAGTGGTCACCCTTAATTGACTGAGCCACCCAAGCGCCCTTAGAATTCTTTTTCTTTTTAATATTTATTTATTTTAAAAGAGAGAGAGAGAGAGAGAGAGAGAGAGAGAGAGAGAGAGAGGCAGAGACAGAGAGGGAGAGAGAGAATTCCAAGCAGGCTCGATGCTCAGTGCAGAGCCCAACATGGGGCTTGCTTGATCCCATGAACCATGAGATCATGATCTGAACCAAGATCAAAAGTCTGATGCTTAACTGACTGAGCCACCCATGTGCCCCGAGTCTAGAATTCTTTATTTTATTCTACTGTATTTTGTATACATATTATGAGCTCCTTGAGGCAGGGACCCTATGTTACTCACCTCTGTATCCCTCAGGCTTAGCATGCATACTAGCACATGGAAGACTCCATGCAGAGGGAGGGAAGGAGGAAGGAGAAGCATTCCACATGCAGATTCAATAACACCACACTCCTCATCACCCATGACTCCCCATCACCTACATAGTGAACGCTCATGTTCCTAAGTGAACACTGCTGTCCATCTATGGCTAGGCCTCAAATATTTTTACTGTTTCAACCCTCTGTGTACTTCTCCCTTTGAGTACAAAAAATCGAAGCCCTACTATTCCTCTCTCCTATTTAAGATCTCTCTTGTTTTATTCATGCCTAGAATACTCTGTCCCCATCTTTTCACTTAGAACCAGACCGTCCCTCATATCCCTAGTCTGATTCTGCCTTCCTGATGATTTCCTCAGGCAGTTCATCTTCTCTCTTGTCTCAAGATATTTTTGACTTATACTTTAACATCTACATCCTAGAAGATTCTGAAGGCTAAGGACCACTTCTTCTATGCCATAGAAGAGCTACTCTGCTATTCAGAGCTGCTGGACCATGCCTGACCCAGAAGAAGCACACAAGAGTAGTTAGTGACTCAAGAAGTAACGATACTGTATTTGTTGATTATATTTCTTATGATTACCCATTCCAGCCTGAAGTGGTATTCAGCTAGTCTTAACCTTTCAGTGTCACTTCAACGAGTATTTGGCAAGTACAAATTCTTTGTGCCCCTCTCCATAAGGAACCAATAATCTCACTGGGGATACCAGACAAACATGAGAAATGTCTATAAGACAAAAGAAGTCACCATGTTGGGAGCATAAGTGCATTAAGCACCAACTATATACAAAACTTTAAGTTTTTAAAATATAAAATACATAAAATATAAAAGTACCAACCATGCCCCTTTACCTAACCTATCTCATAAATACATTTGAGAAGCCAGTCAAAAGCAGCTTTGGTATGGGTTGACAGAGGGAAATGGATGGAGGAAGAGCTAGATGGACGATGGGTACTAAGGAGTGCACCTGTTGTGATGAGCACTGGGGATTGTTATGTAAGTAATGAATCACTGAATTGTACTCCTGAAACCAATATTACGTGGTATGTTAGCTAACTAAAATGTAAGTTAAAAAATGGGGAGTGGGGGAAAGCAGCCTTAAAGATCATCCTACCGAACCCTGTCTCCCATCTCATTTTATAGAGGACAAAACTGAAGTCTAGAAAGGAGGTGTGGCTTGCCTAGTCTAGAGAACAGAGTTAAGGCAAAGGCAGAGTGGCAGCCTAGATGTGATACTCTTCCATCTACTCCCTGCTCTCTTCTAAAACAATCTGGATATTCAAAGAACACATCCCAAATCTTTGCCATAGGGTGAACTATCAAAGCTATTAAATTAATTAACCAATAGTTAAAATACAGTATTATGGGCCAAGATGCTAAACTGCCCTGGGAAGTACTGCTGCAACCTGTGGCCAAAGAGGAGGTGGGACTTCGCCTGGGGCATCTCACTTAGGGACGTGAACATCTAGGGTATTTCATTCGTGGAAAGCTTTGGGAAGGCCTCCAAGGAGGCCTCAGCATGTGCAAAATCAGTCATGACTGAGACTGCCATGAGAAGGCCTAATGCCTTACAGTTTGAAGGGAGCCCATCCATGCCCCCACATTCACATATAACTGGGAGGAAAACAAAACTCTCTTCAATATCACAGAATTAGCCCACCTCTTATCTATATCTAAACTCAGGATTCTTGGTCAAAGACAGCATAGAGAAATAGAGAATTCATGGGTATCTAAGACTATGATCTATGTTTAAAAACTCACTATGTCAGTGACTGCTTCTCCCAGTAAGAGGTGGATCCAGGTGCTCTGTAACTTCTTTGACCAATGGGATATGGTGGAAGTGATGCTCAGTCATTTTCCAGGTCCATCCCTTAAAAGTGTCTGTTTACACTTCCTGTACCCTCAGACATTCACTCTTGGATGCAGCCACCATGCTAAGAAACCCAAGTCAATGGGAAGGCCACAAGTACATGTACTGACAATCTCAGATGAAGTATCAGCTAACAGCCAGAACAATACCAGACATGTGAGTGAGGAGTCCTTTGAGGTGACTCCATCCTCAGTGCTGACTTGAACCACATGAAAAACTCTAACCTGGAATCCCCTACCTAAGCCAAGTCAACTCTACAACTGTGAGAGATTAAGAATAAAATTATTGTAATTGCTGTAAGCCACCATGTTTTCGGGTGATTCATTATCCAACAGCAGACAGCTGGAACAAATTGTATGAAGTCTCAGCTATGGCACCAGCGGAGTCACATCGTGCCATACCAGGGCAATGTCCTCCTGGATGTTGTAGTATGTGCTTTTGATCAACAACCAATCCATGGTGTGTTTCTCCACAGCCAGGTTTTACAGGTGAAGAGACAAGAGATACAAATGGAAGTGGCTCCTCTGCTGATCTATGAGTGAAATTTTTGCTTCCCATTCTTGCAACTGCAGACTCTGCTAGTCTAAACGTCTTAGTTACCCATCATGTAATACTGCCACTGGGGACAAAACAATGGTCCCGTTAAACTGAAGTCAAGACTTGCATTCAGCCACTTGGAAATTCTCATGCCAACAAGCTAGGAAGAGGGTTACCTCCTGACTATCAGGAGGGAATTGGGGTATTCTTACATGATCAAGATAAGGAGGGATATATCTGGAAGAATAGATGCCCTAGACTGCCTCCTATGTCCCATGATTAAAGTCAAGTGGAAAACCACAACCCAATACAGGCAAGATGGCCACTGACCCACACCCTTCAGGAGTAAACTCTGGAGTCATCCACTAGGCACAGAATCATCAGGAACCAACCTACTTTCTGAGTGCAATGGCAATATGGAATGTATCATAAATTGAAGTTATAAATATCAGCTACCACTACATGACCAGTTGCAGAAATGAGGACTGAAATGGTTATGTTTCCTCCTTATTTTAGTTTGAATATATTTGTGTATATATTAGCTATTTTTTCTTTTGCTCTCTCATTTGGCCACCATTTAACACAAAATGTGTGTAACAGTGTTTAATCTTATGTCTCAATATTTAAGTCACAAGACATCAAGGGAGGAGTGTGACTTAACTGGAAAAAGAATGGACACCACCTGAAGACGAGTCAAGGACTTTGTGTCCTTTCTTGAGAAGAGAGTCTTGTGTTTTTGGTTGTATGTAAAAGTATGTTAGATGGAAGCAATATTCCCACTACTATCATTATTGAGAAGGTAAACATGGCTAAAAGGGATACAAATAGGTGCCAAGGTAACAAAGAGTGAAGTATGAGTTGATCTAGTAAGCTGGAATGAGGCTTCTGCAGGTCACACATCCCAATCCCATCCCTCTCAGCTACCTCATGTCCATCTTTTCTTTCCAACTGCCTGTCTGTTGACTTCAAGCCCAACACCAGATGTAGAAGCGACAGCCTTCCATAAACTCTTTAACTAGTTCCTACAACTGCACAAGGTCAAACCCCATAACAAATAGCTTATCCTGATAATTTGTAATTTTCCTGCTTTTTTAAAATCTAACCTGACCTGAGGGCCTCAGTGACCCTTTTGTCATGATGCTCCAGCCACACTGCCCTTCTTCCTGCCCCTTGAGCACAACAAGTGTATTCCCTGTTGACAGCATTTTACATTTTCGGTCTCCTCCCTGAAATATTCCCTCCCAGATAGACCCATGCCTGGCTCCTTCTTGGCAAGCATTTTCAGCTCAAATGTCACCACTGTCATGAAGCTTTCCCTGGCCACAGCCTCTAAAATAAACCTCAGTCATTCTTAATCACACTTTACCATTATTGTTTCCATGGCACTCATCATGGAAAATTTTATTTTTGCTTGTTTTCATACCAGCTCTCTATCCTTTTGAAGCTTTTGGAGGGTAGAGAACTTGCCTATTTTGTTAACCACAGTATCCCCTTGCCCATTTCAGAGCTGAACACAGAAATCACTCTCGTAGAATGAATGATTGACCTTGTCCAAGCTACTTTCCTCTGGGAGTTTCAGCACCGTGAGCTGTCCACAGCATGATGAGGCCTTTCTCACAGAGCCTTCAGGACATTGGCGGAGCCTGGAGATGAAGAGCACCCTGCTCAGGACCTGGTGAGGAATTGGCTCTCTGAGCTGTAGTCACCTCCTTACATGGATATCTTGGTAGCGCCATCTGAGGGATCTGGGAGCTGAGCTGGAATCACTAGGGTAGAATCAGATCTTCGAGATTCCTAGATCCCAGAAGGATACCTTTACCATAGTTTTTTCTTATTCATTATGTCCTCACAAGATGCCAGAGTCCCCTTCTGCTAATAACCCTGGGGTGTTAAGTGTCTTCATCTTAAAGAACACTGTCACAGCTTCCATTCCTGGTAATTCTTAGTTCTTGGTCTTTTGCCTCCCTATCTCCCATAGAATCAGAGAAGACCCCCAGCCTTGTTGTGACCACTGTATCACCCTGACATTGGCAGCCAATTGATTTCCTTGCCTCTGCCTTACAAACATGGATGAAAAGAAACACCATTTTCATCTAGCCTGGAGGAAAAGCACATACTTAAGGAAGATTCTGATCAGAGGAATATTCTGAAAGAAGATGCAGTAGTCTTACCCATCAATAAAATCTAAATAGCAGAGTGAGTCCAGCTCTTATACCTATGTATGAACCTAGGAAAGATAAAACATAAAAACTTCTTAAGCAGAACTATGGCTAAAATGAGAGTCAGTCAGTGAACTCACTTTCAACTCCTAATTTGGGAAGTAATGAACTTGTTTCTTCCTCCCAAGCTACATTAGGCATTCAGTAGACTACAAAGTGAAATAAATGGCTCCATCAGAATATCCTTCTTCCCTCAGCTCCCAGGCTACACACATGGAACATATTTAATAGAGCCTGGGGGATGGAGACAAAGGGTTGATTTCACCCCCGGGTTGGGAAGACAGGAGAAAATGCCCTACAGGGATACATATTGAAAGAGGTGCAAGGTTTCTCTGGCCATCCTCTGCTTTGAAGAGGAAGATCTTTTTCTCACTGTTGAAGAGGATCTTGTCCTATTCAGTTCCTTCCTTCACTCATGTGCTAAATACTTCCTGCTAAATCATATGCTAAGCATCAGGGCCTAGCTGTCCTTGGGAAGCTCACACTTTCATGGAAAGAAAAATACAAGTCCATAGTCAGTTCCAGTGCAGTGTAGTAGGCACTGGGAAGGAGGAAACACCAGGTTCAATGGGTGTCCTGTGATGAGTGGCCAAATCCTGTTTGGGGGGAGACAGAGTGTCAGGGTAAGTTTGGGGGATTGGATAAGGAGGTCTATTCAGCCAGGACTTGATAAGAAGCCAGATGTTTGTCTAGAGGACAGAAATTATCCTTGGCACTCCTAAAACACAGCATTTTCATGGACAAGGCCAGCCGGACAGATAAAATGTGAATATGGCCCAGGTTAAAGCTATCATGGGCTTCTGTTGTTCCTCATCCTAGAAGACCCATCCCCGTACATGGTAGGTCAGGCCTCATAATCTGGCCTCCATTAGGAGAATCTCAATGTACCATACATTCTGCTAGCTCCCCTGAGTCTCTGACCTCTCCCACACTTCTTCCAGCTCACACTTTTCCTCTCTCTGAATCACTCTGTCCCCCAAACCTTTTTGCTTAATGCACCTTTGTCATGTTTCCACCCTTGGCTCTTAGCTCAGATAAGTTGGCTGGGGTGGGGGGTTGAATAATAGCCCCCAAAACTTACATCCATCCAGAGCCTTAGAATATGACCTTATTTAGAAGTCATTTTGCAGCTGTAATTCCTTAAGATGAGATCACACTGAATTCGGGTGTCTCTAAATCCAGTGACTGGTACTTTTTCTTTAAAAAAGAGGACAGGACACAGAGAAGTACACACAGGGACAAAGGCCATGTGACAACAGAGGCAGGCATCTGAGTGATGCGTCTATGAGACAAAGAGCAGCAGAGATTGCTGGCAATTACCAGAAGACAGGAAGAAGTCCTTTCCCTAGAACCTTTGGAGGGAGCAGGCTCTACTAGTGCCTCGATTTTGGACTTTTAGCTTCCAGAATCCTAAGAGAGTAAATCTCTGTTGTTTTAAGCCATGTACTTTTTCACAATTTGTTAGAGTGGTCACAGGAAATGAGTACACCTTCCTTCACAGACACTCTCCCCTCCAGCTTCATCAGAAACACCCCACACCTCCCATGCACACACCACACCACCCTGGAGATCTGAGCTTCTCTTTGGGATCACTCATCACAGTTTGTAGTTCTTTATTTATTCGTGTGATCTTTTTATCGACATTCACCTCCCCCACTAGACTATAAACCCTATTATGCCAGGGAGTCTTATTGAAGTCACTTTTGAATTATCAATGTTTAGCATGCTGGAGGACCTCCACAATGTTATATTAACTGAATAATTACCAGCCAGTTCCACACAAAGGTAAGTAACTATAAGATTCATTTTTAAAATACTGAAAGAATGGAAGAGAAAAGAAGTACCAGGAACAGAAGAGGGAGAAGATCAAATGGTGTGGAATCAATAGGAAAGGCTTGGGGATGTTGGCATTTGGGTTGTATCTGCAATAGATATCAAGGAGGAAGCCCTCAAAGCCATATATCCAAACCCAGAAGCTTTTCAAACTCTCTTGACTGTGACCCACAGTGAGCCATACATCCTCATACATACTCATGTATGGATGCCATAGAAGGAAAGGTTTAATGAGACAGTTCTTACTCCCACTCTGTGAGATGTGCCCCAACATTTCTAATTCTCCTTCATTCTACGTTCTGTTATTTATTTGTCTTCCTTGTTCCCCTCCTGCCTCTACTCCTCTTCTTCTTCTTCTTCTTCTTCTTCTTCTTCTTCTTCTTCTTCTTCATCCTCCTCCTCCTCTTCCTTTTCCTCTTCCTACTCCTTATTCTCTTCCTCCTCCTCTTTGTTCTCCTCCTCCCCCTCCCCCTCCCCCTCCTGCACCTCCCTCCCCTCCTCTTCCTCCTTTTTCTTCCTCTGCCACTGGACAAAACCCATTACGTTCACTTTACAACCAACTAACAAGCCCTTGCCAGTACATTCCAGACTGTAATTGCCACAGGGCAGGGATCACAGCTCTTGTTCACAGCCATATCTCCAGAACCTACTACAATCCCTGAAACTTTTACTTGGAGGGACTTTGTTGAATAGTGAATAAATAAATGTATCAAGAATGACACTTTGTGGAATATCCTGATGAGTTCTCTCTTTTCACATCAAAACCTGTAAGACTCCCCCTATCTTTTTTTCTAAACTTTCTGGCCTACTGTCTCAAAGCTAAGTAAGGTAATCATATTGTATTATGCTCAGCCCTCCCTTCCATGCCATTAACTACTCAGTAGACTCTATGAGTTAACATGCAAACCTACTCATTTAACTCCTCCATTTAAATCCCTTCTGTCTGTTTCTTTGCCTTTATAACTCACATTTATCCGACACATAACAAATGTGAAGGCAGGCACTGTTTACAAACTCATGTTTCCAGCCTTAACTTATTTTGTGCTTTGATCCTCTTAATTCAGCTATACCATCCAGTCATGATTCCCCTACCTATACATGGTACCCTTTTGTGCCCCCGATGCCTCTACTCAAGCTGTCCCCTCCACTGGGAATTCTGTAAAAGCTCTTTGCCTATCCCTTTGATTGAAATAGAAACTCCTATACAATCAAAGTGGGACCAGCCTCCTAGGCAATGCCAGCAGGTGCACATAACTCTTTGTAGATAGCTGCACAATTTGAACCCAGATATGTGACTTCTTACATTATGTTTTAGTTGTGTTCTGCTAATTGTTTTCTTCCTGGCCTGTGAGCTCCTTAAGGACAGAAAAGAATGGAACATTATTAATCATCATCTTGTATTTCTGGCACTGAGTACACAGTATGTGTTGAACAAAAATTGGAAAATAGGAAGGAAGAAGAGGGGAGGGCTCAAATAAAGGTCCTCCACTTCCTTATCTCTGCCTTGTCTTGTGCCCATCGCTATTAAGTTCTATTCCCTTTATTACTTATTCCAGCTTCTGAAAAATGAAATGATTATTAGATTTTTATAACAATTTATCAGTTGGTGTGTTTTCACAGAGTTAGACCTCCAGCAGATGTCTGCTTCATTGAAATTCCCACTGGTAAAAGATCTTAATTCTTTGCAGATTTTGAGATCTATATAGAAAAAGCATCATCTGTTATTTTGAGCCTGAAAATCTCTAACCCCTTAACCCTCTTTTCCCATTGAAATGATACTTTAATAACTCGAAGTTTTATCATATGATGAAGTTTTTCAAGAACATTACATTCTTGTTCTAACAGAACAAATGCCTTATGTCCTTGCTTTCTTTAGGTTCTAAATACCATTCCCTCTTCATGCAGCTCTTCTTGCCTAGCCCTTTCCCTCCTCCCTACCTCAGCACATCTTCAACTCACTTGTTCCTGTCCATTCCTTGTGTCTTGGTTTGGCCAAATGAGCTCTTCCAGAATCCCACAAGACCTCATCTGTTCCTTCTCCCTTTTAACCTCATTGAAAATCTGCCTTTTGTCAATTCATTTATTCAGTCACTATTTATTGAAGGTCTGTATTGTGCTTAGTGTAATAAAAACAGTAAACAAGATACAGTTTTCATCCTTTAGGAAGATGAATACTAGTTAAGAGGGGGTGGCCAACTTGTAAATACACAAGACTAACCCATGGTGATATGGTCCAACCTTGGAATGGAGATGGGGGAGGGGATATTTCCCAGAAATCCAAAGTAAGACACAACAGAAAAGAAGAGCCTGTCCCATTGCAGGTCCTGTGAGCACTCTTCGTTCTCTTATAAAACATGGAAGTTGTGTTCTTGAGAAAACACAACTTTAGTTGGGAAGTGATGTTATAATAACAATTGTTTCTTTTAGGAAATGAAGAATTCAGACTCAAAATAACAAAGCTGTTTTTCTTCTAAAAATCCAGAGCTAAAGGTGTTTTTAATAGCTCAAAGTTGGTCTTGTTATTGCAAGCTAAAAATAATAAACTGGTTTAAAAATGTTTCAAAACCAAACCCCAATGCAGCTTTGTCTGATCTTCAAGTCACAGGTAGTCTGTCTTACCACCCTTCACCATGATATGAACAGTTTTTCATGTAGCGTATACTGAAGTAAACTGAGAGACCAAAGACCATAAGAGTTTAAACAAAACAAAAACCATAAAAAAAAACCAAGGGAAGCTCAGCAGTTATTTTTTTTACTGTCCATTTCTAATTCTCAGTTGTGTTATAACCAGTAGAGATCTACATAAGACAAGCTGTATATTTCATCAATGAATGAATTCACGGTTTTAAGAGCCAGTATGCCCCTTGCAGATGCCCATTGGGTGAGTTCAGGATGACAGAATGCTTGCCTTGGCTTACATGTTTGAACTTCTCCATTCCAGTGCTCATTCTCTGTATGGAAAAAGCCCATCTTTTTAGACTATTTTTTAAAACAAATTGCATGTTCTATCTCATATTTGGGTGTAAGTACCACCTCGAGTCCCAATACTGTTGAAGACCAAGGACCCACTCTGGCCCAGATCTTGGACACCCCATTCTTCCTTGCCTTGGATCCCACAGCTCACTCTGTCCCTGAGCTCCCTCTCCCAGTTGAAACTCCCTTGTTTCTCTTCTTCTGGAATTTGCCTTCTATCACTTTTTATAACTATTAATTGTTACAAAAGCCAATAGAAATGGAAGAAGAATCCCTTATGGAAGAATATTACAAGAGCCAGAATTGACCAGGTCTCAGAGCCACGGCCCCAAGTTCCCAACCTCTCTGCCAAGAATCTTTAGAATCCACACTGAGCTTCTGATCTCCTTGGTAGTGTCTAAGGGCATACTCAGCTCACTGTCTTTTCTCTTCTCTGCATGTGGCCCTGGATATGCCATCAAGGTGGGTTCACAGGTATGAACTAGTGTGTACTGAAGTGTTTACTCAACTTAATCAGCTCATTGGAGTTCCTGTGAGCAGACAAGGAGACACAGGTGCATCTCACAGGTTTACCCATTTGGCAGATATTCACTGAGCACATGCAATGCACCAGGCACCATGTCAAGCTTGACACACCCACGGGATTAATTCCATGGTTGTACAGAATATCAGTAGTGTTCCAAATGCTTCCTCATCAGTTTAACTAGAGGTGAATGGAAAACTTGTGAGGAAAGACCACATTCTCACCCATTCTAAAGTGGAGTCCATGACATATCTTATCGGTGGGTTTAGGAGAATACACTTGGGTTGCATGGCACATCTGCTCCCTGCATGGATTCTGGTCAGTTCTTAGCCAAGGGTAAACTTCCCCATTATGGAAGCCTACATTTTTCCAGAGTTCCTTTTGACTAAGTGGGTGGAGTTCGCTTTGGGAAGCCACATATTTCACTTGGCTCAGACCACCCTGACAAGATACATTAATAGTCTGGATATCCTTGGAGGCTGCAAATCTGAGATCAGGGTACTGTCATGGCTGCGTTCTGGTGAGCTTTTTTTCTGGCTCAGTGGATGCCCACCTTCTCCATGTCCTCACAGGGCAGGGGACAGGGTTCTCCTTATAAGGACACTAACCTTATGGTAGGGTCCCCTTCCTAAGGAAAGAAAGAAAACCTCAAGGCAACCTAGCTATATGCATATGTGACAACATCCCTCACGACCTTGTAACATGAGTCCACTTAATCAGACTGCATGTTTGTGTGTTACCATATATGGGAGTATAAAGAAGTAAAAAAAAAAACCATATAAAAAACCATGCCATGTGGCCTTTAGGGTTCACTTCTTTGGGTATGAGCCCAACTGAGCAGTGCTGCCAGGAATAAAGTTGCTTCCTGGAAAGGAAAGCCTCAGTGTCATAACTCTCTGTGTCAGAATCCTGCTACAACCTCATCATGGGGTTACCTAGTTACCTCCCAAAGGTATTATCTCCAAATACCATCACACTGGGGGCTGGGGCTTCCACATATGAATTTTGAGGGTAAACTTCAGTCCATAGCACCATGTGACTAAAAGACCTCACACCATATTCTCTGCCCAGCTCTGATTAGTAGCAAAAGGACTCCTGGGTGTTCTTTCTTATGGTTTAGCTGTTGACTTTAGATCAGTTCCTAACTCTTGCAGAGATTAAGAGTTTATTTACTGAGCTCTCTTAAATGCCCACTGACCTAACCAGGGATTTGTAAAATTGTGTAAAAAGATGGAGGGGATTCCATAAAACTGCTACATGCCTCCAGATTGATGTTTCCCAAGTGGGGTGGCATGGGTTACTGGCATTTTTATGCAGCATTGAAAGATGTCAGTGAGGGGGAAAAAACACATTCTGTGGTCCAGGAAGTTATGGAACACTTTTCTCTCTAACCCCCTCTGAAAGTCACCATGAATGTGGTGTGAGCTGCCCTTCCCTAGAGAAACCTAATTAAGGCGTAACCTGGGGATTCTCATTCTTCCTTCATCACAGAACCCTTTTTAGCTGAACAACAATTAACCTCATGCAGAACTGAAGCTCTCTGATTTCGGAATAGCTGTTCTAGATCATGCCCTTCATCCTCCACAATCTCCTGACACACCTTTTTATCTGGGTCCTTCCTACACTCCTCTCAAATTTCAGTTGAAAGCCTCCTTGATCAGGGGAGAAGTTCACTTTTAACAAGACCCTTTCGTCCCAGTAGCCTCTAGCAGTAGCAAGCTCATTATTCTGGTATCTCAATACACAGTCTAGAAGGCCATGACCCATTTCTTTGAAATCTTCTACCAAGTTCACTCCACACACCTTCTTTTCTCCTCGAAATGATAATCCTTTCATGGGGGAAAGAAGAAATGTCAATATCTGCATCTTGAGGCCCTTCAGTCTTCTTCCCCAGACATCAAACTATTAAGACTGAGGCAAGTTTCAAGCTGCTTAGGGCTGGATCAATTTCGCCCACACAGCCTGGAGAAAGTGGGTAGTGATGGCTGGGTCCAATACACCTGGGCAGATGTGAAATCAGTGCAGGAAGCCAGCTCCCCGCCAGATCAGGCGGATGGGATCTGCGTGCAGACATCCCATGCAGCTCAGTGGACCTCCAGACCACCCATGGAGGCACAAGCCTTTTTGAACCTGCTTTCCAAGTATGAGCTGCAGCAGCTTTGTTAGAAGGCACAGCTTTCCCTGCGGCAGGCAGTGCTCCAGACCTGACAGTCTTCCCATTTCAAAGCCCTTCCCTTCCCTTGCTCTTCTGAGCTACGTTCTTTCTGTGACCAGCTTCATGCCAATGGTTTTAATCCCTGCTCTGCTTCCCTGCATCCTTTTGTTTTGTTTTGTTTTGTTTTGTTTTGACTGCTTTGTTGGATTATGCCTCCCACCCACTCGGGGACTGCTTCATCCTCGCTAATAAGAAGGAGAGCAGAGAGAAATCCCTAAGACCTTTTCACCTGCTCCCCAGCAGGGCACCCAGTGTACTTTTATAGAACCCATAATTGACGACAGCCTCCAGGCAGAAAGACAAACATTACTCATTCCCTGCAGGTCACTAGAGCTCTGTCCACACCTCCTGGGCAGCAAGAAAAATGATGATCTTTTGTGGCACCTTCTATAACTCCCACACCCTTACCTGCTAAGCAAAGTCTGATTGCTCATCCTCTTTGCCACTGGCACCTTAGCACAATAGACACTTGGACACAGGATTCTGAAGCAACCTGAGCAGCCCTCACCTACCTCTTACATACTAGCCCCCACATCGAATAATACAGCATTTCATAAACTACTTGATACTTGGCACACTCTCATAACTTTTATGCATTGATGGAATGCCAACAATGGCTCACACATTATAAAGTGCAATCATTTATCCTCACTGGGGATTGTGTTCTGAGTTTTTGTTTGATTCAGTCAGTTTGAGGGACTTAAGACTCCACAATAGATTCAAAGTGTCCTTCTTATTACCATAGATCCCTGGAGAATAAGTTGGAATCATTCAAACATTTCTTATGCAATACAATTTGAATGTTGTCACAAAAGTGTGTTGAAATTATAAAACAATGTACATAACAGAGATGATATTAATGTGGTATCAATGGTATGGCAGGATACATTGTAAAGATAGTTTATCACATAATAATTAAGGCAATTATATAAATACAATCAGTTTCCTAAGTGAAAAGGTAGCCATAGATAATCTTAACCTTAGAAAAAGTCAATTTTGTTATTGTCTTGCTAGGTTGCTGGGGCCAAAGTGACACACCAATGTTGGCAGCAAGGTGCTTTCCTAAAGGAAATTAACAACTGCCTTGCTAGTCCTCCTGGAGAGGTAGTTAATCTGGGGCCAGGAAGTGGAGTGGATTTGGAATAGAGAATAAAGAGATTCTCTCCTCTCTGGGGCTGGGAGCAGTGGCGACATGTGGAGACAGCTGGAGTGGTCTAGGTAACTGAGATGAGAGATCCCAGGATGTGTGGAGACAGGGAAGCGTAAGTGACACCACTGAACATTCTGATTTTGCAGGAACTCTCAACCTGCGGCAGCATCAGCACCAGGAGCACAGAGAAATGGCTGGTGTCTGAAATAGCAGCTATGAAACCTCTTGTTTGGGGAGAAGATTGAATTTCCTGCTCCAGAGTAGCCATCTGAGGAGTCAGGATTGAAACTGTGCACATAAGGAAGGCAGGGAGGAGGCATCAGGATCTGTCCCATGGAACCAACAGAAACTAGTAATTTGTCATAAGAATCACCAAGAGGAGAGCTAGCAAGTTGCAACAAGAAAATTGGAATGTGGGGGCCAGAAAAATGTGCCCTTCCATGTAAAGATTCCAATTCCACAGGAAAAAAAAAAAAAGAAATGATGGAAGGGGGAACACTTAGAAGTGAAATCATTTCTAGCAAGTAGGATGGGGGGAGCCCCTCCTATATATTTGCTGTAAAGGAAGCACAAGTCCGGGTGGCTATTATCTTCAGGTAAGATCAATACCCAAGGTGTTATAGTTAGACATCCATAACCAGCCAGTTGAATGAGCTGACTTTGGTAAGACATGAGCAGAACTCACTATGTCCTTTCACACCACTTTCCCTTTGAATTCCTCTCTAAACTTATTCTTCTTTGTCTGCAATAAAATCTCAGGAAGATCTCATAGTTTTATAACTATGTTATTTAACAAGTAGCTTCTGCCCTGGTATTAAGATATATATAGTCCAGTGAAATATCGAAACGCCAAACTTCAGGCAATTTAAAACCTTTCTCTGCCTCCTGTTCAGGTCAACCTTAGGCTGAGAAACTGAGATGCAAAGGAGGAATTATAGCTCCTTTCTGTCTCTTTACCCTCTTTTTGCCACCTTCTCCATTCACAGGCTGCTGCCTGAGACTCCTGTGGTTGTGAGACGTTCTGCCAAGCCCTCTTTGTGGTTTCAGAAGCGACTCTTCCTTTCCTCCACCCTCTTTGTTGGTTGTAAACTCCTGGGTCACTGGATCTTCTCAGTCGCTGTTGTACTCTTGGTGACTTTCCCCTCGGCTCCCTGGTTTCCCCTGGTCCACTCTCCTGTTCTAGTTCCTTCTCTGCCCCTTCAGATGGCCTTTTGAAGGAGAGTCCCTCTCATGACTGCCATACCACGTGCCCTTCCTAGGGGTCCACATTCGATTCTCTGGAAATAGGCATGCATTCTCATGCCATAAAACCCTAGAAGCTGAACCCTTCCCAAAGCAGCTGTTTCTTGCTCCCATGCCAGCTAGAGAGGCATCCGAACCAGCTCTCATTTCCAGAATTTTCTAATGTGAGTCAGATACCAGGCCCTGCATGCCTCAACCCCAGGGAACACATGTCAAGTTTTTGAAATGTCTTCTTGAAGCTTTCTTTGCTTGGTTGGAATTGTGGGGGAAGCACCCCCACCCACTCTATGGTGAAGAGGGGAGTGGGGATTTACAGCTCCCTGGCAGCTCTTTCTCTGACAAGTGTTCATTTTCTAATCTCTCCAAAGTCCTCTATTCACCTCCACCTCTCCTAATATCAAGGCTAGAAGGGGTTTGGGGACAGTGCAAGCAGTGATGTGTTCTCATCCTTAGAAACACATGTCTTTAGGGGTACCTGGGTGGTTCAGTTGGTTAAGCCTCCAACTTAGACTCAGGTCATGATCTCATGGTTCATGAGTTTAAGCCCCACATCAGGCTTTGTGCTGACAGCTCAGAGCCTGGAGCCTGCTTTGGATTCTGTGTCTCCCTCTCACTCTGTCCCTCCCCTCCTTGTGCTCTGTCTCTGTCTCTCAAAAATAAATAAGCATTAAAAAAAGAAGCACATCTGTTTAGCCTGTGGGATCAACATAGGCTACTGTATTGTTCTTGACTTTTGAGGCCCATGAGAAAATAGGAGGCACTTTATTTAATATTCTTTTATGTGAACTTTAGAACAAATCTTTGTCCTGTCATCTATGTGGGGATGAGTGGATATAAACCATGTTAACATCTTGCAGAACTCAAATTGCAAAACCTGAGCTAAGAAATTTCTGATTAACTTGCACCAGATAGAATCAGCCCAACTTCCCTCTGAGAACAACACTTACTCAGAGAGTCTTAACACGGAATGATCCAAAACACTTACCACGTTTTGCCGAAATCAAACTTTAGGCTGAGAAGTTGCCACTGAGTTTGGCATATCTTTCTAGCACAGGGGATTGGACTTAAATCACTCAGCTCTACTTGGAACCAACGAAGCACAATTACACAACAGTTGTTCTGGGCTTCCAAATGATGTCAGAGGATGGGGAACGTGTAAAGAACAATTGTCACATTTAGAGGAATTACTTAAGACCCCAATCTCTTATTATGAAACTAACCAGTTTGCTCACCAGCTTCATATTCTGAAATGCCATTGCTCTTTCTAAAGCCTCCATATGGATTGGAAAAAATTCCTCCTTTGAACAGATAAATGTGAGAGAATTGGTACCCTGAGCATGTGCACCTCCATCCCATGGCCAAGTGTGGTCTAAATTTCAGCCCCAGCTGAAAGGAGGAGTGGGGGAGTGGGGGAGTGGGGACTCACAGCTCCCTGGAGAGAGAAACATGTAGACAGATGGAAAATTTGAGGCTGAGATTTTGGCAGGTACTTTGTAGGGGTCAGGGTGCAAGTCTTGAAGGGACTTCAGAACAAGACTTAAGAAATCTGGTGCACACTGTGGTCCAGGGCTCTCTCCACTGGAGAAAAAGATAAAACAGTGCCTTACTTTTGGCCAGGTGTCTGGCGCAGTGTACAGACTTGGCAATTGCAAATGGTAGTCTTAGCTCTATTTTAAATAAATTTAATATTTACACTATACATGCAATATATACTCCTTATAAAAATTAGTTCTAATATGTATAAAAATTAACTTCATTTCCCACATCCCAAAGGCTTGTATGCTGTTGTATTTCCTGAGTATATTTTAAGGAGTTGTGATCATACTGTATATATATGGATTTGTACAGTTCTTTCCTAATATAACATTATAATATAAACTCTTTCATGTTCTACAAATCTCTATCAATGTCACTTTAAATGGCTCATCCATAGGTATCAATCAGAAAGACATCATCAAATCTTAGGGAACTCAGAGAATGGCCGAAGATAGTTGAAAATAAACACAGAGCTCCAGGGACTATCTTTCTGGAAAGATTAAAAGAGAGAAACATGTAGACAGATGGAAAATTTGAGGCTGAGATTTTGGCAGGTACTTTGTAGGGGTCAGGGTGCTAGTCTTGAAGGGACTTCAAAACAAGACTTAAGAAATCTGGTGCTCACTGTGGTCCAGGGCTCTCTCCACTGGAGAAAAAGATCAAACAGTGCCTTGATGAGCCAACTCAAGCCAGTTTCTCAAAGTCAAGGATAGCATTTTAGCCAAATATGTTGCTTTAAAGTCAACTGAAAGTCATCTTAAAAATAGAGGAATTTTGTAAGCTTAATTTAGTTGCCTTGAGATGTTCTGATGGACACTGAATAGCATCAGCTTGCATTTGGCAAAACCATGAAGGAGGGCCAGGTTTGATGGTTCTCAGGAAGACCAGAGTGGAAATTCAGGAACAGCCTTGGGCAGGTATTACTTGCAGAATGTTGTTCATAATGTTCTCAGTCTTTTCACCAGAGAAGGTCTTCATCCACTATGCTCTTTCCTTCCTTCTCTCCTATCTCTGTAGAGGACAGACATTGGCCAGCTTCCCCTTTTGAGGAAAATTCAGGACTGTGCATCCTATGACTTGATCTGTTTAACTCATTGAATGAACTATGGCAAGTCAAATAAACCCTCTGGACTCTGGCAGTGACTTGCTATATTTGAAGATTCCTTAACTTTTGTCTCTATAAAAAGGATGTTCCTGTTAGATTTCAGGTCACAACTCATGAGTTCCATTCAATGTTTGCTGAACATCTTTTGTGAAACACAAAACAAGTTTTATAATAAACTATACTAAATAATTCATGAGAATAAACTTAAATTGTGTATATTTTCTGAATCGAAGAGAAAAAGCAAATTTTTTCATGAAAATCATGGCCCCAATGTGAAACAGATGGTTTGCACAAAAGGATGAAGTTTGAAGAAGAGCCTATTTATAAAAGCTTGGGCAGAAAGAGAAACCCACAAGGGACAGTGAAGTACCCTGCGGCCAGCAACAGTGAAAACTTTTACCTTCCCTATAGCAGAGGGGCAAGGGAAAAGGCTGCTATCAAAATTGAAGAGAGCTATGGTTTTTAGAGATCATGGCCTCCCAGTTGGAACTGTGGTTTTCATTAGAAGAAAGTCCCCATTTCCAGACTGTGACCCAGAAGGGACACAAGTAAGTAAATACTCAAGTCTTTTCCCCCTTTTCCCTATAACCTTCTGCCAATGGCTGCCATTGACTGAATTCCGCAGGAACCCAACAACACTTAGAGGTGGTTAAACAGCAGGGAGTGTAGCTGGGAGAAAAAATGAAGAACATCCAACATAATCCACCCTCCTTTGTCCATTTTTATTCACTTTTATCCTTTGGATGGAAAATTCCTGTCCTTAACAGATGCAACACCGAAAATTTTCTCAGCTATTATATCATCACCTGATAATGCCAACTCAGTCATTCCCACCTTAACCTTAAAATATTAACACCAAGATGGCTCTTCATATAAGGCTGGGTGGAGGAAAGGCAAGGAAATAACTAATTCACCTAAAATTTAGCTGTGCCTGGGTGGCTCAGTTGGTTAAGCATCCAACTTCGGCTCAGGTCATGATCTCATGGTTAGTGGGTTTGAGCCCTGCTTTGGGTTCTGTGCTGACAGCTCAGAGCCTTGAGTCTGTTTTGGATTTTGTGTCTCCCTCTCTCTCTCTGCTCCTCCCCCTCTCATGCTCTGTTTCTGTCTCAAAAATAAATAAACTATAAAAAATTTAAAAATAAAATAAAATAAAATGTAACTGCTACAGTTCACACTTTTGTAACTAATCACAAGACATGGATTGATCACCATAGCTTCCTTCTACCATGTTACAGTTACTATCTACAGAACTTCTCCTAATCTTTTTACCTGGTAGGGTAACAAAACCCTCATTTTTTTAGACTCTAAGTAATTGGTCACCTTTCTTTGTTGAAAGGTAACAGTTTTCCACTGAACAGGACAATTGGTCAAGGAAGTACTAAGAAGGACCACGAGAATTTCCTTGGCTTCTGGATTGGTCTTCAATTTAGTTCTTATGGGTGATAGAACACAATGCATGTAAGCCTGTTGCTTCAATTCCTTTTTCATAAAATGAATTATCTTGAGGCATGCAGCTTTCTAAAATGTCCCCCAGTGATCTCTAACTCTTGGTATTCACACCCTTGTGTAAACTTCTCCCCCTAGGTGTAGGGGGATAGACTTGGTGACTTGATTCTAATGTATTGAATGCAACACAAATGGCATGCTGAGATTATATCATTAAAGATCTTGATCTCTCTCCCTGTCTCTCCCCCCCCCCCCTTTCTCTCGCTCTTCAGGTGTACTTGTCCTAATAAGGCACACTGAAGTGCTGTGAGGAACCCTACAGAGAAAAACTCAAGGTAGACTTTGTTCAACAGCAAAAGAACTGAGGAACTGAAGCCCCCAGTCCAATAGCTATTGCAGATCTGAATTCTGCTTACAACCATGTGAGTAAACTTCAAAGTGGATCCTTCCCCAGTTGAGCCTTCAGATTAGATGCAACCCTGACAGACCTAGATTGCAGCCCTGTGAGATACCCCAAAGCGTAAGACTCAGCTAATAAGTGCGTGTTGTTTTAATTCACAAAGGTTCAGAATGATTTTCCACAGAGCAATAGATCAATAATATAATGCATGGCACATTGTGGACTACCACAGTAATGGATAAGGCAACACGTAACATTCTCACTGGTGATCAGGATCCATTTTTATAGTGACCACCTTTTTTGCTTGTTGGTCCAGCAACATGAGGAATCCAAAATACTTAGGAAAATTCTCAACCTCAAATGTAACAGGACCGTGTCTGTGTTTCCTGGTAGTAGCATTCCTCCCTTAGGCACAAGGGCCTCCAAACATGTTAAGGATAAGGTTCTTGGGAAAAGAAGTAAAAATTCCTTAAGTACACTTTCACTTCCATTCCTTTAGAGGAAGCATACAACACCGTACATTTATGGGCCACTGATTTACAGCATATACCACATCCTAGAAGTTCTCACCTCATAGAGTGTTGTCTTTTAGCTGGCACCAAAGGTGCTTCAACAAGCATTCTGTCAGTTTATCAAACCAGCTTCTCTTCAGTGATGGAAATTAATGGATGTAAGTCTAGTGGTGTATTTCTCTGGTCATAAAATAACTTTCTTTGTTAGAGACAGAGACATAAAGTGTGGGATGCCATGGCAATAGATAGAACATTTATAAGTCCCTGATTGGTGGTGCTGGCAGAAGCAGTGCAAGCAAGGAGGCTAGCTTATATTGAGAATATCGATCTATCTATCTATCTACCTATCTGTCTATCTAACTATCTATCTATCTATCTATCTATCTATCTATCTATCTATCTATCACCTATCTATCTATTCACACACACAGACACACATGCACATTCCCTTAAAGATAAATTGCTACTTCTTCCACAAGAAAAGAAATCTAAGCAAATCTACCTACATTAAGGAAGATGATTTGTCTCCCAAAGAAAAATACCCAATTGGAAGTTCACAATGGCCTCTTCTGTTGGCAAATTGGACACTCAGAAGTGGCAGTAACCAGCTAAGACTACATTAGAGGAAGGTAAGAGTTCTCCATGTGGGATCCTACAAGTTCAAAGTTAAGGTGTTGACTGGGCTGAGAACTTACATAGACATTCTGGAGAAGAATCCATTTCTAAAAACATTCAGATTATTGGCAGAATTTGGTTCTTTGTAATTTGTGGGAAATATACTAGAGGGTGCTATTGAATCCATGTTCAATTACCCCATCTAGTAAATAGTTACTGTCATTCTCTGCCATTTACATCAAGATGTCATTCTCAAATCTTAAATAAATGTCTCTCATTGACAAATTTCTTCTGATTTAATCTTATATTGTCATCTCCTTGATCTCTTACTCTTAGAATCAGCTTCCATAATCTCCAGATTTTTGTTGAAAAAATTCAGCAAGGCATCACAAATTTATCAGCACATATAAATCTGATAAAGATGGCTGAAAGTGCTTTACAATTTTTTTAGTTTGCTAAGTAATAATCCACCCTAGGGGTGCCTGGAGTGGCTCAGTCTGTTAAATGTCTGACTCTTGATTTTGGCTCAGGACATAATCTCATGGTTCGTGACTTCAAGTCCCACATCAAGCTCTGGGCTGACAGCATGTAGCCTGCTTGAAACTCTCTCTCTCTGTCTTCCCCTCCCCTGTTTATGTTCTCTCTCAAAATAAATAAACAAACAAACAAATAAGCATTTAAAATCATCATCATCATCATCCACCCTAAAACTTAAACTGCAACAGTAGACTACCTCCTTTTGGAGCAAGCCTTGTATTTCTCTGAACAGGACCCTGACTGTCACTACAAACCCAGAGGCAATGAGACCCTCAGATAAGTCCTGAGAATTCAACAGTTCCCAGGGTGAAGTTCATGAAAGGAATTTATGGTTGGGACGTCTTCACCTCAGATAGGGACAACAAGGAACATTCAACGGGAGCTCTCAGTTGCAGCTATATCTGTCCAAATCCCTATCCGATGTCTTAGGGCCTCACTCTGTCCTCCAGTCCCTTACTTTAGCATAAGAGATCCAGCAGCTGCTGGCTCTGCAACTCCATAGCCCTAACAATCAGGCCCTGAGTCTGACCACCAGCAGCTATTCGTAGAAGAGATCCATTCACAATGGCCATAAGGGCTTTCTGATTTTATTCCCATGCTCTCTCAAGGACATTTAAGTCTTGCAATTTGTCCTTTTCTCTGTATTCTCTCTCTAGTGACACCAGATTCAACCTGCCTACATGACATCTCTGAGATCTCTATTGTTGCCATAGTGACTAAGTATCTCAGTCCTTTCATTTCCCAAAGTCTTGGTCTCCACCAGCACTCTCTCCCATGCTGCCACCAGCAATAATTTAAGTAATTGGTGCTGACACATGCCACAGATTACCAGTGTCTCATTCTCCACAGCAAGGAGGCTGTTAGAGCACTCATTAGTTATGTGAACAAGTCAAACCCTGAATCCTATTTGGTGCAATCACTGCATAAACCAGGGTCCTGGCTAAGAGTTTAAGGAAGGAACTATTAATAAATGCATGAGCAGAGGTAAGGAGCAATATCAAGAAAGGGTAAAGCAGCTCAGGTCATCCACAGCAAGAAGCTGTAACCACTCCTAGGTCTAGAAGGGACAAGGGATGGGAATGGTTACCAGAACTGACAAGAGCTGAAGCCTAGGAGAGTCCTAGCCAGTTAGAGTTGGGACTCTCAGGACAGGAGCACAACATTGCTAAAAAAGTCTTGGTGGAGAGGAAGCCCTGGAAACAAGCGCCCCAACCTCTCCCTCCTCCTGCCCACTCATCTCCTGCCAGCCTCTCCAATTCACCAAAACCACCAAAATACCCAGGGATCCAGGGATGTTGTTTATAGAAACCTGCTTCCTGGTTGCAAAGCAAGCAGAGAAAGGTGGGGAGCAGATCCGGAGAGGCACACAGAAAATTCCCAGCGCTGTGACCCAGCTCCAGACCATATGTCCTCCACACAAAACCTGGCCATTGCTTCACTCTGACTGAGGCTCTGCTTCCTATTCTCTTCATATGTTCTGAATCTCTCCAGAATGCAGACATAACATCCTCCAGTGTGGGGCGCTGATTGTTGATGGCAAGACTCTTACTTTTACTGTCCTGTCTGTATTTTCCTCCTTTTCTTGAGTCATGTGTCCTTTTTTAAAAAATTTCCATTCCCAACTCACTTTGCCTAATCTCCTGAACAGTCATTCCAATGTGTTTGTTAGCTATTCTTGGGTTTATGTATAGCTTTGTAAATCTATAATTTTGGCATATGAGCATTGGTGTCTAACTTACAGGAACAGTATTGCACTAATAGGGTTCATTCTGTTCCTTTTCTCACTCAGCTATATTTACCAGATCCACCTGTTGCTGTGTACATACTAGTTGGCTGTTTCTAACTACTGCTAACTAATGTTCTATAGCTAACATCCACCCATTGCTCTTAGCCATTCCCTCCAGGGATGGATCCTTAGCTGCTTCTGTCCCCCAGACACTATGAATAACACTCCCACGAACACCCTTTCATCTGTGTCCTTGGGGATGGCCATGAGAAGTCCTAGAGCTGTGTATTCAGAACTGGTGCCCTGGGTCAGAAAGACTCTCACTTTTGGATCTCTTGAATGTGAGTTCTAGCTCTCTGTAAACATGGCTTGGTTGTTTATGATCCTTATGTTCAACCCATATTCCCTTATTACAAACCCTCTTTTAGCATTGGCTATACAATGCTTTCATCTGCCCCTCTCAGTCACGATTTTAACATGGAAATGCAGAAAGACCAAAATGAAAGAGACCCAAGCTGGCCAAGCTCCTCGTTTCTAAGTGAGGAAAGCAGAGGCTGAAAACGAGACTTCTAATTCACTGAATTCTTTTGGTTCCACCACAAGTAACTCTACTGAGTATCCTATTTCTGATGCGCCAAGCATCAGAGACCTTGATTGCAATGTGGTGAAGCTGGCATTACTGTAGTCTTTTCTCAGACATGATAACTGAGACACAGAAAGGGCCTATGATGTCAGAGCTGATGAGAACAACATGCCATCCTGCAGGCATGGCAGGTGGTCAGAAATGCCTCTGCTAAAGGTGCGCTGACACAGACAAAGGTTGACTATATTAGAAACCCTGGTATGTCTTATTATTCTTCAGTGTGTGTCCCCCAAATAAATTAAGTACCTGAGACCTCTTGACCTCATCTAATGGTTATACTTAGACTACAGGCATCTCTGCCTTTCTCAAGCATGTTTTTTGAAATTTAAATTTATTTGGCATAAGGAAAATTTTCTCAATATAAAGGATTAGGAAAGCATTCATCTTTTCTAGGAGGGTATGATCCTAGATCAAATATCACTAATAATAGTTAATAGCTACTATAAATTGAGCTTCTTATCTTACTCCAGGCCCTGCAAGGCTAAGTACTCACAACTACATTATTCTTTACCACATGACTTGCTAGACAAGAGGACACAGATCCTCTCTGTTCCTACTGCCCCTAAAACTCTGATTATGGGCATGAAGTAGGATGTCTCACTGGGTCTCCGGGCGTGTGCCAGCGCTGTCTTCACCTGAGTAGATGAGCTCTCAAGAAAACAGTTCCCTGGTTCTTATTGGGTTCTGGCTCCCTGTGTGTACATTCCTTCCCAGAAGAGAGGAGAGATCACTGTAGAATAGTCAACCCCACACTCCGAACCTCTGATACTTATAACCACCCACACATGTCATTTGTAGACTAGAGATAAGGTGGCAGGCAGGGAGATGTTGATTGACATTTCCAAGTCACCCGAGTGGTAGAGAAGAGTGTCCAGGTATTCTGTGAGCCATTTTTGCCTGTGTTGTGTTGGGCTGTCGGGAAATGCAAACGTTTTGGAGGGTGGGGATGGGAAATGGCTTCTATCTAAAAGACAGAATCTTATATAATACCTGGCACCACTGTTGGGAAATGTAGGTACGGAGTTTTGACTGCTGGATTAGAGGTTTGCTAACTCTGATGCTTGCTTATAAATAAAATTTACTCACGCTGTAGTTCTTGGGAATGCTCTCCTGGATTTCCTGATTAAACCTTGATACTTGGAGTCAGCTCCACATCATAATAGGAGAACTTGAGATCTAATGCCCCACCATTCCATCTGCAGAGGGCACGTTCTTACCCCCTCAGGCACAGCAGGCCAAGCTCATGTCCCGGGCCCAGAACCCTCTCCCACACTCTTTTGCCCTGCTGGTACACAAGTTTCATTTCAGATCTCCAGACTCTCCCATTCTTCTCCCTCACCCTTTCTAAGTCAACAAGCTCTCAGTCATCAGCGATTCTTGCTGAATCTTAAACGAGGTGAGGCTTGTAGAGATTATGTTTTTGAAACACCCTCTTGAAGCAGGGAGGTGGTCCCCAACATACCAACAGCTGAACCCTTATTTCACCTGGAGAATGTCTCACTTTCCCTTTGTCTTTATGCAGTTCCCCCCTTAGGGAAGTGCCAGCCTGCCTCTGGGCTGGAATTACCTTTCTGCACCAACCCTGCTTTGCACAACTGAGTTTCGGGGGTTGCCCAGACTTAGGTGCCCCTACTGCCTCCTGACAGCAGTCTCAGAAGGTGCCAGAGGTACAGCTTGTCTTGTCCAGATAAACAGCCCCTTTCATAAAAACAACCACAACAACAACAACCCTCAGGTCAAAGGGTCTTCTCTCTATGGGACATTTTCTCTTTTACCCTTAGGCTTCCTTGTGGAATGAGGAATTCTGAATGAGGAATTCTGATCCCTCAAGGCACCTGAAAAACCTGTACAAGTATTTACAGTGTGGTTAGGCCGAAGAGCACTTTTCATTATCCCTCAAAAAAGACTCGGTATGTCATCTCATATTCTGCTCACCCTTTGTATTCTGTGGACTCGGGAGTGACAGTCAATGAACAACTATGAAATGGAAAGAAGCCCATGTCCTCCAACACACACACACACACACACACACACACACACACACACACACCAAACACACAAAGGGGGGCCTCTGGGGTTGGCTTGGGCAGGGTTCTGAGACCTCCACCAGGACTCCATTCAAGAAAAGTCAAAGTTTTTAATGCCAAAGAAGCCAGTCCAGGCAAAACCACCCTACAGAAGACAGAGATCCACAGAAATGTGAGGGATGACAGGCAGGGGCTGAGAGCCTAAGCACTGCAGGTTCCTGGGGCTCCTGAACACACTGCGAGGAACCGCTCTTGCCAGGGAATTAGTTGCTTCATTAGCCACGGCCGGGCTCAGTCCAGGAAGTTAATTAAAGTCTGTGGCCCCATGCTTTCAGAAAGGAACCTGGACACCATGGGTTGCAGCTACAGACAAGACGTGTCTGGTAGCCCAGTCCACACCCTCCCTTCTCTCCAACCAGGCATAGAGGCCTTATATTGCTTTGTAAAAGAACAGAGCTTCATTTACTTGGGTATTTCCATCTTGGGTCCTCACAAAGCAAAGATTCACTGTACAAAAGGAAAATTAGCAGGGGATAAGTTTCTGGTGTGTGTTACTGTGTCTATAAATGATAGAATGAAATAGCCCAGGGAAGCTTGTGAATAGCATGGAACAATGAGTAGAGAAGGTCAAGCATTGGAGTTAAGGAAGGCTGCACCTTATTTTTGCTTGAAGATCATCTGGTCTCTCCAGATTGGATATTTCAAGGCTCCTAAGGCCATGGTTGAACTGTGCAAATCTAACTTCATCTAAAACTGTCTATAGAGGCACCTGGGTGGCTCAGCTTGTTGAGCATCTGACTTCAACTCAGGTCACAATCTGATGGTTTGTAGGTTCAAGTCCAGTGTTGGGCTCTGTACTGACAGCTCCGAACCTGGAGCCTGCTTCAGATCCTGTGTCTCCCTCTCTCTCTGCGCCCCCCTCCTCACACTCTGTCTGTCTCTCTCTCAAAACTAAAATAAACATTAAAAAAATTTAATTGTCTATAAATAAGTATATTTACAAAATAATGATTCATTCAGCAATTATTTGGAAAAGAAATGCATACATGCATATATAAAGAAAAATCTATGCTTATATATGCATATGTATTATATATATATCAAATCAAATATCAAATTATATACATATGTTCACCCTTCTGGAAGAAGCCCAGGGATAGGTATTATGCAGAGTTTTCAATCCACGGTGTCCATAGCAGAAATGGCAGTTCCTCCTCCCCAGACCACCAGCTTGCCTCTGACAAGCCCATCCAGCCATCATTACCATTCTATGAGTGCCTTTGGCAACTGGCCTAATGTAACCTCGTTTTGGGGGTCTGTTACCCTTTTGTGCTTGCTCTACACTGGAGCTGGGCCCCCCAAATGATCTTTTCTAAAGCTATCTGTAAAATCTCCAAATGAATGCAAAAGATTTGACTACCCAGTTGAATGCTACCATCACATAGCTTCCCTTCTCTGGAGCTCACTGGGATCCCCATTAAGGACCAGACCACAGCACCTACCCACACCATCTCTCACCTACTTACATTTTAGAGCCAGCCCCCCTCACCTTTCCACCTGTGAGCCCCAATCTCAGGAGGCTTCAGAGAAATCAAAAATAGCTTCTCATCAGAAAAATCTCAGTCCCATGCTTGAACATAAAAACCTTTGAGAATGGCCTTTTCAGCTTCAAAGCCACCATGGCGGGCAAAGCTTCAAAGACAGGGCAGAGTTAGTCTTTGATGGTCTGATGGCTTTAAAGCAGTGGTCTTAACCTTTTTCTAGGTCACAGACCCTTCAGGAAACCTAATAAAAAGCTATGGAGTCATGTGCCAAAAAAATAATCAACAAGTTGAATGGAAAAGTTGCCTATGACTGCCATGGCTTGTGGACACCTTGAACACTATCCATAGACCCTATGATAAGGATTCTTACTCTGAAATCACGGCCAAGATGTCCACATGAAGGTATTATTTCCAAATCTTCTCTGACGAACCCCAGTAAGCATCCATCTCTCTGATCTTATTTCTCAATATTTTTATTTTTCTGTATTTCTCAGGGCTGTGCCCCCATCTATCCATCTATCCATTCAATCTATCATCCATTCCATCCATCCATCCATCCATCCATCCATCCATCCATCCATCCTGATATTCAGTAAGTGCCTATGATTTGGGTGGTATTTTTTAGGGTCAGACTCCACTCTGATTGGTAGAAACCTGCATCTCACAGTTTATTTCAAATATTAATCTTGCATTTGCCATTCAACTGTCTGTACATCCTTCCATCTAACTATCCATCCACTGCCATTGAATCATTTTCTTCTTTTTTAAAGTTTATTTAATTTTTTTGAGAGAGAGAGAGAGAAAGAGAGAGAGAGAGAGAGAGAGAGAGAGAGAGAGAGAGAGAGAGAGAGAGAGAGATGGAGAGAGAGAGAATCCCAAGCAGGCTCTGTACTGTCAGTGAAAAGCCCAATGCAGGGCTCAGTCTCATGAACTGTGAGATCATGATCTGAGCCAAAGTCAGGCGCTTAACCAACTGAGTTACCTAGAGACTCCACTGAGTCATTTTTCAAAGGAACTTTCATGTTCCAGTTCCAGGAACTGTTCCAGGCATTAAAAAGACAGAAGAAAACAAGACAAGATTCCTGCCTTCATGTCATTTACAGTTGAGTGAAGAGAGGAATAAATAGCAGTTACAAGGCAATGGGATAAATGTGCAAGAGAAAGAAAACAAGACACTTTGAGAACATGTAAGGGGAGAATTTGGCTCAGATTTGGGGGCAAGGAGTAAGGAATGCTTTCTGAAGAAAAACAGGTATAGTTGAGAATAAAGGATAAGTAAGTAAGTTACTTTAAATAGAGTGCAGGGGGGAGAGTAAATGAAAGAATATACAGTTGTCCAGAGGTTTGAGCTTTATCCTGAAGGGAATGGAGAGTCACTGCAGGAATTTAAGCAGGATAACAATAATCTGATTTGAGGTTCCCAAAGATCACTCCAATACTTCTCAATACATTTGGAAGAATCAAGAAAAGGCAAGAAGCCAAAGAATTGCAATTTCTCAGTGGTAGCCTAGCTTTGATAATGGCAGCAGGGTTGGAAGAGTGGGAGCTTTCGTGAGATACAGAGGGTAGAAATGAACAGATTGGGAGGACTTATTGAATTAGGGGGCGGGCTGGAGGGTAAGGAACAGAAGGATAGCACCCTAATTTCTGGTTTGTGCAATGAGGTGGCTATGTGTGCTGCTTATGGGAATGATAAGTGAGAATCCAATTTGGCAAAATGGATTCTCCAGTTTGAGAGATAGAGATAGAGTGTGTGAGCAAGCAGGGGAGGGGCATAGGAAGAGGAAGAGAGAGAATCCTAATCAGGGTCCATGCCCAGCTGGGAGCCCAACATGGGGCTCAATCCCATGACTGTAAGATCATGACC
>NC_043709.1:12232398-12238210 GCF_006229205.1 Suricata suricatta | reverse complement strand
TTTCGTGAGATACAGAGGGTAGAAATGAACAGATTGGGAGGACTTATTGAATTAGGGGGTGGGCTGGAGGGTAAGGAACAGAAGGATAGCACCCTAATTTCTGGTTTGTGCAATGAGGTGGCTATGTGTGCTGCTTATGGGAACGATAAGTGAGAATCCAATTTGGCAAAATGGATTCTCCAGTTTGAGAGATAGAGATAGAGTGTGTGAGCAAGCAGGGGAGGGGCATAGGAAGAGGAAGAGAGAGAATCCTAATCAGGGTCCATGCCCAGCTGGGAGCCCAACATGGGGCTCAATCCCATGACTGTAAGATCATGACCTGAGTCAAAATCAACACAAAACATTTTTTGCATTACTTTAATATACATTGCATTTTATATTCACTGAATTTAATATACACTGAATTCTCTAGGAATGTAACTACAGAGTAAGGCAAGAGAAGATTTTTCCATAAAGACCTCTCCCATATTTGTATTTCCATCCATACTTCTCCCCTGGAACCTTGCCTTGTCTGTCACCTACATACTCAACATCTCCTCTTGGATGTCTAACAAGCAAAACAAACTGAAATTGTTCAACTGGACTGCAGGTCTCTTCCCCAGCTTAATACCTGCTCCACTCAGTTTTGTCCATCACCATGGATAAGGACTTCAAGTTACTTTCCCCCTCCCCAGCCTTCAACTCATCCTTGACTCCTCTTTTATTCTCACTGGTACCCAGTTCATCAGGAAATCCTGGTGGCTGTACCATCAAAATACATCCAGAATCTGACTATGTGGCAATCTCTGCTCCCATCATCTTTAGTGCCTGGTTTATTGCAATTGCACCTACCTGGGCTCCCACTGTCATTCCTGCTCTTCTACAACTTATATTAAATGATGGTAGATGATCCCATTATAAAAATAAGTTGGATCACATCCCTCTTCTGATCCAACCCCTCCAACAGTTTCCCATTTTGCTCAGAGAGAAAGCAAAGTCCTGGTAACAACCTACAAGCACCCTCCAGACTTTTCTCCTGGGTTCTACTCTCTGTCTCCCCTTTATTCACTCCTTCCAGCCTCAGTGGGCTCTTTACTCTTCCTTAACCCCACCTGCCAAGCGCAATCTCGAATTTCAGCCTTGGCGTTGGCTGTTCCATCAGCCTACAGTGCCATTCTCCCAATTATCCAACTGCCACATCTTTACGTTGGGGCTTAGATCGCAACTCCTCACTAAGGTCTATGCTGACTACGATTTTTTAAATAGCAATTCCCTTTCATGCAGCGCCCCTGAAACTGTTTCTCATTTCCTTATTATCCTCCTCACCTTCTAACATGTACAACATTGGTTTATCAGTCAGGCTGACACTGGCCAGCTGTCTACCTCACTACATATAAGTTCTTGTTTTTTGCTCACTTCTATTTCCCAAGTGCCTTGAATAAAATCTGGCAAATAATAAGTGTTCAATAAATATTTGTTGATTAAACAAATAAATGAATTGTGGTAAAAATCAGCTTTTTATCATCATGTATTCTTCTCAAACTATTGATTCTAGTTTAAATTCAAGAACTTTTCTTTTTGATATTCAATGTCTAGCATTCAGAATCAAAACAAAATAAAACCAAAAATGTACTTACTGTCTCAGAATAGCAATGACAATGACAAAAGCTTTGTCTTTCAAGATTGCTGCCTCTTCAAGTTCAGATCCGTTCAGAATATCAGCTACATCCTTGGTGTCAGGCCAAGACTGTGATAAGTCTGGGAAATGAGTCTGAGATAGTTCAAGGTGAGTGGAGGATATCACGGTAAGTAACTCTCAACTGATATCTCAAAATACTATCCTGTCCATATCTTTGAACTGCTCTAGTCTTTGGGACATTCTTCGGTTAAGCTATAGTCTTACTCCCTCTGACCTTCATTGCTTAACCTTGGTTCTACTTTATAGAAACTAAAAGGACAAGATTCCACTTTCTTGCACATGGAAGTCTTAAAGAGACTTGAGGACTGGGTTTAAGCCTCAGCCTTTGCTTCCCCATCACTGTATTATTATCTGGTCTTCTCATTTAAACATATCCTGACCATTTTTCCCTTCTTCCTATGACATGAGTTTAAGTCCAGCTAATGTCCTCATAATACCCTCTGCATGGACAAACGTTTGTCTCTATCCCTCTACAGCACAGACCCCATGATTGGACACAATATTTAAGGGGCATGTGTAGCAGGGGCACGGTTGAGCAGCAGCAGACGTGCTACCAAACATTTTCGTTATTTAGTTCTGCCGTCACTTCACAAATGTCCAGAGGTTCAAATGGTATCCTAAAGGCAATGGAGGATAACTGCAGGGCTTTAAGCAGGAGAATAATGAGCCGAATTGAGTTTCTATAAGATCACTCCAGCTCTTCAGAGAAGAGAGTGGATTGGAAGAATCAAAACTAAAGGCAGAAAATCAGTTAGTAAGCTGTTGCAGTGTTCCAGATGGCAGCTGGTTCATTTTGAAACTTTAGCCCCTAAATTTTTTGAACACGTTAGGTGAAGCTAGATTACCTCTGTCTTAGGCTTTTGAACTTAGATTTCATTTCCTTATCCAGGGGTTGGGAGAGAAGAGCCCCCATTACGTTTTTCTTAAACTTTAGTCACTCATTTGGGTTAAGACAAAATGGTTCTTCTTTGTGCCTCTATCATGAACTTTTACATTTTTTACTAGGCATCATTTTTCTGTGGATTCACGTTGTTGTATATGTTCCCCCAACCCTGATCAAGAACCTGAGGGTCCTTTGAAGAGATTTTTCTCAGTCATTTTCACTGTATGTCCTTCCACATCACATAGCAAAGTGCCTCATATCTAGCAAACCTTGAACCTTGTCGTATCTGTTGAATTAAACTGGGGTGCATGAGGCTGAATTAGGAGCTGCTGTTAAAATGCAAATATGCTCGCTGGCCTCCACAAGACATTAAGGTGCCCATTAAAAACTGTGGCACAGACTAATTTATTGGATTGGCTAATAACCACCCAGTAGGGAGTGAATGGTCACAACACAGGAAAATGCAGTTGAGCCTTGAGAGGGCTCCTCCAGGGATGGTCGTGGGCACAGAAATGAGACATAAGCCCTGGCCAGCTAAAGTGGCAAGCAGTAAAGGGAGCTTGGGCTTTGAAGCCAGAATAAACTGAGTCCTAGTTCCAATGCCACTGTGTGCTAGCCCTGTGACCTGGGGAAAGATAACAAAGCCCTCCAGACCCTGGTCTTGCACAGTTGGTGACCGAGACTTGTCCAGCTCATCATCTTTCACCTCTAAAGGTTGCACACACTACAGTCTGGAGAGGATGTCTCCCGTACAGGCTGTAGACTGGTGCTTGGTGCACAGTGGGCTCTCAGAGATCCTAATTAAATGAATAAATGAGACTCGGGGACATTAGCCAAGCATGGATGTGAATGCCAGCACCACCATTTCCCACCCGCTTGCTCTGGCTACTCAGGTCAGTTCTTGGTGCCTCCCTTTTTGTATCTGTGAAATGGGAAGTGCAGTATCTTCCTCCTGTTTATTACAAACACTAAGTGAGAAGGCATGCAAAGCACCTTGCACACAATAGTGCAGTAAGTACCAATTCTCTCCATTTCCCGTTGCTAACACACCTAATGCCATGTCCACACATTTCTGGCCAGGGAAGAAATGGCTTGGCATCCAGTTTTACCTGAAATGTTCCCATCCAAATGAATTCTTTAATGAACAAGACATGGATTGTTTTCAGTGGACTTGCCCTGAGTAAGTGAACTTGGACTGAGGCTTTATGCACTCAGGTACCTTCACTTGCTTCCCCCCACCTCCAAAAAAAAGAGACAAAATATGCATATGTTCACTCACCACACTCTGAGCAGTAGCAGTAAACAACCCACAGGCTGCAGGAGCCAAGCATCAGTCCCTGCGTGGCTATGAATTTCAAGCAGTCTTTGCATAAATGGGCATGTGGCCCCCATCTGAGTGGAGAGTTTACAACTCGCAGGTGCAAGAATAATTTTTCAATTAGGGATAATACTATTCTTCATCATGTTTTTCTGGAGCCCTGTGGGAGGAGGGGCTCAGGCCAGGTGGGAAACCCAGCACAAGAGTTACAGCTTAGCAGTTCAAAATGTGTTTCCCCAAATAAGCTTCAGATCTTATGCCTTTGCAGTGTCAAACTCCACAGCATGATTGATTCCACTTGAGTGGAATACCAGACTCAGTGGTAATCTTTTAAAAATTCTTGCAAGTGTATGGATTTATTCACAGGCCACTTTCAATCTGATCAGACGGCATTGTCCTTTTGGTTCATTTGTCAGTCATCGGCGTTCTTTTATTTATTTATTTATTTATTTATTTATTTATTTATTTATTATTTTTGGTTTTCTCTTTTAAAGTCTCTTCTATCTGTCTTGTCCTTTACAAGCAAGGCTTTGCCACCCCCTCCCCCCACCCCGTTAGGATGAACACACATGAGCTTGGGTTCTACCTAAAAGGAGAGAGTTCGGATGCGCGGAGGAGAGGCAGACAGGTGAGGCAGGCCGCAAGAACCACAAGGGGATATGCCTGGCCTGGAGAGAGGACAATGAAGAAACCGGGGAGGGCGGGAAGATTTGTCGGGGTGCAGAGGTGGATGCGGTTGGAAACAAGCTGGAGTCAAGTTGCTGAGAGACTTCCTTGCCTTATAAATGAACCTTTGACTTCATTACGGAGCCCAGGGGGAGCCATGGAAGGTTTTAGGAAAGAGAAATGTTGTCATTAGTCTGGTGTCTGTACAAAGAACAGATTGAAGCAGGGAATAGCAGCAATGAGAGATTAGTTAGGTTTATTTGCGTTTCTTATTTGGCAGGGAGCAGAGGGAATGGAACTCAATACCACGTGTTTTAAACCCAACCATAGAACAGGAACTACGCTAAAGGCCGTAGGGAGCTGAGATAGGAACAATATTGAATTCTACCCTCAAGATATGCAGTGCAATGTAGACCCATTTCCAACAAGAACTCATATGTATCTGCAGTATCAGGAATGTTCTTGAAGGCAAGTAACAGAATACTCCCATAATGTGGGCAAAGCAGTAAAGATGTGAGATCCCGCTGCGGCAGGAAGTCTGGAGATCGCCAGTAGTGCGTGGCCCGTGAGTAGTTGTGGTCGCCTTCTCCCATCCCCCCTTCTGTCTCCGCTATGAGTCACATGAGGTCCAGCTACCACAGAGCTGGGGGTCGTGGCTCCGAGCCAGCCAGGAACCTGCCATTGACTGTTTTGTCATTGCTTTCCCAGACTTGCAACCTTTGCAGCGACCTTAATTCATATCCATAAATCTGGGCAACCACCCCTGGCAGGAAAATAGTCCTCCTGACATTCCCCTGTCCAAATGCTCAGGACCCCTTACTCCCCCCATATCTGAAATTGCTTCCCAAAGAGTTCAAGTGCAAAATGTCTTTGATAATCTAAACAAAAAATAATAGTAAAGTGTAGCCAACCTCCTCCCCAGTGGTAGGAGTCATACATTTAACACTCATTAAACTGAGAAGGTGGATAACGGCTAAAATCTGTGATGAATTTGGAGATGCTTTTTAGAAAACGTTGCCTTATTAATCCAAATAGAATTTTGCCTGTGCAGTGGAGACTATCCATTTCATGAGAAAATGAACACATGAATTTATGAGACATCATTAGTATCTATCTACTCTACAGACAATTCTGGAACATTCATGGATTTGAGGACCCTAAACAACGGCTCCATAGTGGAGGCATCTCCATTAGACTGGAGGTGTCTGATTTCTGGTTTAAAACATTTGGGATTCACAACAAGTCTGTGGATGCTTTTTTTTTTTTT
>NC_043709.1:12218940-12232298 GCF_006229205.1 Suricata suricatta | reverse complement strand
CCTCAGAGGCATGCAACAGTAAGCACTGATTTTTCTCCCTCCAGTCTGTGAACCAGGTTGAGCTCATTTCAGCTGGTCTTCCTGTTGTGTCTGTGGTCAGCAGATGGGTCCACTTAGGCATGGCTGATCTAGAGCATTTTCTTTCACAAGTCTGGCAGTTGACTGGCTATCAGCTGAAGCGATGAAGGTGTGAGGATAAAAAAAACTTTTCCTTAACCCTCTGTTTGGGTCTGAAAATTAAACTGGCAAAGATTAACAGGAGAAAAGCATATAACTTTACTTAATATGATTCATGTGACAAGGAGACCTCATAAGGGAATGGAAATCCAATGAAGCCATTAAAGCTGAGTGTCTATGTGTTGGGTTTGATGAAGAGTGGACAGGCATAGAGAAATATGATAAGCAAAGATTATGAAATCAGTGTAGGAAACTGAGGGAAACTTAGCAAAACCTGGTTTCTCAGATTCCTCTTTATGTCCCTTTGTCTTCAGGTGTCTTCAGGACCTCTCACCTGAGGATTGCTTGATGTTGCTGCAGGGGAGAAGGGCAGAAACAAGGTCAGGGTGACCTTCCTGTGTCTGCAATTTTCTCAAATTCCCTCAGCTTAAAATATTCAATGCCAAGGTTCCATATGTTGAGGTCAGACTGAACTTCCCCATGTGTCTGCCATTATCCCACAGGCTAGCCTGGGCTTGCTCATTGTAGCCAAGTTCCAAGAAAAAATGGAAGAACAAAAGATTGAGTCTCAAGGCCCAGCTTCTTGGGGTGGGAAAAATAGATTTTAAGTCTTGACCGGAGAAGTCCAATGGCAAAGGGCACAGACACCAAGAGAAGTGGGGATCTGGGGGCATTTCGACAATTGCTTTTCCAAAAAGATAGCCTATCCAACAGTGTTGGAGAGGAGAGCTCACAAAGCCACAGGGATCAGGGAAGATCTCTTGTTAGAAGGCAAATTTCATCTTAGAATATGCAAGAAGAAATAGTCCAAACTGTCCCACAGTAAAACAGGCTGCCTTAAGAACTCATATTTTTACATCATAATAATCCCTGATGTGAATGAAGTACCTATTTATGTGCATCAGACATCGTTCTGGGTGGCTCACAGGAATGAATCATGGCTAGAGCTCCACAAACAGACTGCCATGCCCCACCACACATATGTGTTCTGAAGAAAGAGGCTTGTCTGGCTGCTGAGGGGCCACGCTGCCTGCCAAGTCCTGAGCCCAGGTGTGGGGCTGTGCTGGCATGGAGGAAAGAGAACCTTCCTCTAATTCATGTCCAGGTGATGCATGAACTGGCAGTAACCCAGCCTGCTTAGGAGGTTGGCATTATTCTGGCTCTCATTGTGGAGCTAACCAAAATGAGGCCTAAGGGAGTTTAGGTAAATTGTCCAAGAATATACAGGTTTTGAGCAAAGCAGAGATTTGAACTCAGTTTAACTCCACAGCCCATGCTCTTGACCATAAAACTGTCCTGCCTCACTAGATCCTTACAACCAGCTAAGAAGAGGACAGCATCTTCATTCTACAGATGAGCATTGGAAGGAAAGAAGGAAAGAACTTGCTAGAAAATGAAGGGGCTCAGGTAGTGGATGGATTAGTAGAGGGGCTTGTTCTCTCAGACATCCATTTCCAAAGGTTGTTCCTTCTCTTTTAGCCATAATCTGTCTTCTGTCCATCAATAGTCTAAGAAATTCTCTCATACTGAGGGCATCCAAGAAGAGATTAGATATATATATTCCAATATATATATAATATATATGATATATATAATATCAGGTATGCTAAGAAAGATTAATTTATTTGATAGGGAATTATAATTTAATGTCCTTTTACCTCCAACATCCTGTGAGTGAGACTGGCCGAGAAGGGTCACTTGGCTGATCCGTTCTGCACCAGGTCAATATCTGGTGCTCTCAAGTAAGATCAAGACCAGGAGCTCCCTGGATGAAAACAAATATCCAAAGCAAGAAAGGCATGGAGATCTAGTCAGGACATTTATTTCATCTTTCATTGTCTACATCTCCCCAGCTAGGGGATGTTGGGAAGCCTTAGGGTCAGCGGTCTCACCTGGATCCTATAAACTGTCTGTTATTTACAATGGGTACTGGCAGACACCCTTCTTTCTGGGAGTCACCCTTAGACCTGCCAAAGGGTTCTGATGTCACGATTATGTCATACAGAGAATAATTCACAGTGAAATGTCAGACTCTGTGTGTCAGAGTCACCAGTGTAGCTCTGGAAGGCTCATGAGGAGCAGAGGGAGTTGGAGGCTGGTTCACCAGAGGTTAGGATATCCAGGGGATTTTGATAACCTGTTTCCCTTTCTCCCCTCTATCACTCTCTAGTTCTAATTCCAACCCTTCTAGACACTGGCTTAGCAGCTTGGGATTCCTTTGGATTGGCTACCTAACTCATCCCACCCACATCAACTTGTTGTGTTTCTTCGATGTTCCAGAATTTAACTGGCCCTGCACCACTACCACCATCACCACCACCACAAACCTGCCTTGTCCCCAAGGTCTGTCCAAGTGCTGTGTAGCAGTTGACACAGCATAACTCAGGCTGGGTGGACCAATAACGCCAGTGTCCACTGCTCATCCCACAATGACACTGAGTATGAGACCTGGCTGTACAGTGGCTTCCTTGCGTGACTTTGGACTAGTTGCTGAAACTAGGTATGTCTCTGTTTCCTTACCAGTAAGGGAGGAAATACCACCTCCCAAGACAGTGTTAAGAATTCAGTGACATGAAGCATATAAACTGCTTACTATAATCCTGGCAATTAGTAAGTGCTCTGTTAATCCATGTCTCCAGTCCAAGCCTCCCCCCAAATCTGTTCCCACACACATCAGATTCTGGGCTTGTGTGAAAAACTCAAGCTTCTCTACTTTGCTGCCTAATGGGCATTTCCAATGTAAAGTGTTCAAAGGGAACTAGCAGTTTCCCACCAAAACCTATTCCTATGCAGATTCCCTGGTAACACCAGCCTTCCAGGGCTCAGGCGAACATGGTGATCCCCCTTTTCTAGTACATTCCACACCTGATCCATCAGGACATCTCACTGGTTTTGCATTCAGAGCATACCAAGGACCTGACCATCTCTCACACCTCCATGGCCCCAGCTGACCCGGTCACCGCCATCTCTCACCTGGATTAGGCAACATCCTCCCCATTTGTCTCCCTTGGTGGAGTTAGCCAAAAGTAAGATCACATGCCCCCTCTCCTCAAACCTCCCCCAGCAGTTTTCCATTTTACTCAGAATCAAAGCCAAAGTCCTGGCAATGGTCTGCAAGGCCCTGCCTACTGTGCTTCCCCCCTTTCCTTTTTGACCTCATCTCCTACTTTCACCTTGCTCTCTCCTCTGAAGTCACAGGGATGCCCTCTCTGTACCTCAAAACATACAAGGTACACTCCACCTCAAGGCCTTCGCACGGGCTTCAAAGTGCATTCCCAAGATAATCTACATACTCATTCTCTCCTTCATGTTTTCCATCACAGGTTGCTTCCTGAAAGCTATCCACCTGACCACCTTTTGCACAGTGGCAAACCTCTCTCTTATCAGCACTCTCCAACTCTTTAACCCTGTCCTCCCATTTTATTAAGTATGTATCATGTTCTAACATATTCCATAATTTACTTATAATTGTATTATTTACTACTTTTCTCCTCTGTTAGAATGTAAACTCCAACTGATAGATTCCACCTGCCTGCACAGATTGTGTCCTCAACACTTACTATGGGACCCAGCACTGCAGAGATATTCAACAGAGATTTACGGAATGTGTGAAACCAAGAAACCTCCCCTTCTTTGAGACAGAGAGATGCCCAACACTGAGCTCATACTGGCTTTCCTGAAAGGGCAGCTCCTTGTGTCATGTCCAGAGAACAAAATTGCCTGTGACATGTAATTTAGAACCTGAGATGCCTGGATATAAAGTCTTACTCAAGTAAATGGGATCAAACATCAGGGCATTTCCACTCTACCAAATAGATATTCTGGATTTAATATGGCCTCACATTCCTTTCCATGCTTGTCAGGCAGCTCTTCTGGGTGGGGTGGTGGGAGGGAAATTTACAGAGATGCCATCTAAAGGTTGATGGTCTTACTTCAGCTGGGTAATCCCAAGCCCCATCAGAGTCTTGCTTTAATATATGATCAGTGAGAAGCCATTGCCTCCCTAATATCTATTCTGAGCCCCCTCCATCTCTCTCAGATCTGGAAGAACCAACAATCTTCTTATGACACTCTCAAGCCTACAGCATGTGGATCCGTTGGGGCTATAGTCATCTTCAGACCACTGTATTACAGTTCACTGTGTACTTGAAGCAGTAGGAAAAACTCTGGCTTCAGATGGAATCTCCAATCTGCTAATTACTCACTGTGTGACCTTGAACAAGTGGTTCAACCTCTGTGAGACTCAGTTTCCTCATCCATAAAATGGACATAATAAACCTACCATTTGTTATTTTTGTTGGGACCTAGAGGAAATAAATGGTCTTTCCTTCTTAGACACTGAGTTCTCCAGGACAGAGGACTTTTAAAAATCATTTTATTCATCATTTATTGAGTACCTCCATTTACTGAGATCCCTACAAGATCTCCAAAAGACAAATATTAAGGTACTATCTTTAGTTTAGAGGTGCTTACTCTTCTGTAATAAAGCACTATAACTTAACTTGGTTTGTTAAAATAAGTGTGTGTGTGTGTGTGTGTGTGTGTGTGTGTGTGTGCCATAAGAACACAGAGGAGAGAATAATGATATTTAGAAGGATCAGGGAAGGCATGATGTGCAAACAATGTTTTGAAAAATCAGTTTTCCAGGCAAACAGGAGGTTAGGGGGAAAGGAGTTTGAAACAGAGGGAACAGCATAAGCAAAGCCATGGTGGCACCTATTACTCCATTGTAATTATGACTCCCCAGCCTTCGGTATGAAGATCCAACACATGGAGATTCCAGGTAAATATGTGTTAGATGAACAGCTCTTTATTAAGAACACTACACGGCCATTGCAGTCTGTTTTGGGCATTCAAAGGGCCCAGTTTTGGTTCACATCCAACTTTTGGGGAGTGAATGAGATTGGCACTTAACCATCCTACCACTGCTTCCTTGCATTTGTGAAATATCTATGACCCTTGGGAAGCCAGGGGGTGAGTGAAAGACTGAATGTGTACATGAGGGCAGGCCTCTGCCTTCTTCTCGAGTTAGCTGTGCTGGGATGATGGTCTGATATTTTTTTATCCACGCATTTGGCCTCCAATACATCCCATTTTAACCCCATCTCTACTGGTAACCAAAGACAAATTCTGGAAAGAAGTATGACCAGACTTCCAAGGGAAAGAGATAAGATCGTTTGGATATCACTAAGGGCATCAACATAAATGCTCATGCCCCCACTGCAGTGAGGGGAAACTGAGGTTGGAGGATTTATACTTCCTGCTAGTAAATGGCAGAGATGGGATTCTAAGTTGAGGTATGAAAAGAGCTGGCTTATTTTTCCTTGCTGCTAAGGACTCAACAGATGTGTGCCCAAAAATTCACATGTCGAGGCCCTAACCCCAGTGTGATGGCATTAGGAGCTGGGGCTTGTGGGAAGAAATTCAGTTTGGCTGAGGTCATCAGGGTTGGCCCCCCATGGTGGGATTAGTGCCCTTATAAGGAGAGGAAGAGAGAGACCAGAGCTTGCCTGCTCTCTGTCACATGAGAGGACACAGCAAGAGGTGCCTGTTGCAAGCCATGAAGAAGGTTCTCATCAGGAACTAAATCTCCCAGCACCCTGATCTTGGATTTCCAGCTACTAGGACTGTGAGAAGTAAATAAGTCGTGCAGCCCATTGTATTTTGTCATGGCAGCCTGGGCAGACTGAGACACTTGTCCTCATGAAACATAAATGTCTGGCATCCCTGAACAAAACATCTGTCTCACCCGGTTCCCCCAGCAAGTTTCTCAAGTGTCTCAGAAACAACGAAATAACTAGGTCTTCTCTGTCTGTCTTTTGTGCCTCCTTTAACTGTGTCATTCTTGGTCTCTGGGCCACTGAATTTTCCAGGCCTGAGCCATCCTTGGGAAGGTGACCAGTCTGTAAGATGTATGAGGATATTAGAAATGCAGAAATCACCCCTGCTGGGAATCCAGGGAGGGTCCTGACTGGGGATAAGGGTCCCTGCAGCAGGTCTGGACAGCAGTACTCACAATGGTCACCAAGGATACCTAGCTGGAGAGAACAAGGTCAGCCAGAAGCAGAGCTGAAAAGCTATGGAAGGCACAGTCATGGAAAACAGACTTTCTTGGGTCTGTGTGTGTGTGTGTGTGTGTGTGTGTGTGTGAGGGAGGGAGACAGAGACAGAAACAGAGACATGACAGATAGAGATGGGAGACAGACTAATGCACATGGTCATAGGTATGAACTCAGAGAGTAGATGAATGAAGCAATGTTCGCTGGAGAATTCTTTCTTCTGCAGACATTTCAAATACCCTCAGATGCCATGTCCCTTCATTCCACTAAGGCTCTCTAACATGCGTTTAATTTTGATTAAAGGAACTATTTGTTTTACCAAATACCAGAAAATAACTCAAACCTGAGTTAGAGACCTAAAGGCTTTATACTGAATATGACACAGTCTTTTTAAACCAACCACTCTATACAATAATAATCTGAGTAATGTAGTTCTCAAGGTCAAGTAAGTCATCTTCTCTGGTATTAAAAATGATATCTTTCATGCACATAAACTAAATATTAGGTTGAGGATAAATGATGTGGGGTGTGGGCGACAAACTTTAGAGGCACTCTGTCAAAACTATCTCATTTTTCCATCACCTTCCTAGGAGGAAACATAAATGACAGAACCAGGAGGGGACAATTTTGATTTGACAATATGAGGAACTGTCATTATATGGAATTCTGCACTTGTGTCTAAAGAAACCAGTGTAGGCTGCCCCAAGATGGACCACTTTGGCATGAAGATTATTTTGAGCTAAAAAGCAATCAAAACCCAGCAGATCAAGAAAAAGCTCTTTATCTCCCCCTCAACTGCCTGAAAAGAATTTGGATAGAGGACTTGCTCCAGGAAGAGAGCTATCACCACAGAGAATGACATTATACTATAAACTAGGTATGGTGGACAGGGAGGAACCTGCCAAGACCTGTTTGATCAAATTTCTTCAAGTCCCATTGTTTCTGAGTGGCTCAGCAAACATTTGTTTACCAAACATTTACTGTTTTTCATCTTCCTGTAAATTGCATTCTTTCCCTTTTGTAGTTCCAGTCCCCTAGCCCTTCTCCTTACTCCAGAATGACATATATACCTCATTTGGCCTATCTTTGGAATTTCCTTGTCTGTGTGGGTTCCCTGTTTGAACGTCGTTAAATTTGATTTTCTCTTGTTAATCTGTCTCATGTCAGTTTGGTTCTTAGTCCAGCTAGAAAGACCTTTGAGGGGAACAGGTATTTTTGCTCCCTCTTGTCCTCTCAGAACAGTGAGGACAATATGACAGCAACCCACAGTAGACTCAGAGTAAATCAGCCATGCTAAGCATATACAGAAGCCACGTTTACAAGCTCTGAGCATCCTTGAATGCAGAGAAAGCTGATTAAATGTTTGTTGAATTTAATATGAAGATGAATGAATACAGGCATAGAAATGAAAATAGGAATAACTATGCTGTTGTTCTCCAAACTGGGCTAAGCACATATGTGTGTTTCATGAGGTTGGGATTTGTCCTGAGTCACCATGCTTTGAGGACCATAGGACCCTGGAATATAGCTGGAAAGTTTGTGCCTGGATCTCAAAACAATGTTGTAAGGAGAAAATTGAAGGAATGGAGAACATTTGGCCGAGAAGACCACTCATGGGGCATGGTCACTGTCTTCAGAAAATGGAAGGCTCTCTGGAGTGTCTGGATGGCTCAGTCGGTTGAGCCATCTGACTCTTGATTTCAGCTCAGGTCATGATCCCAGAGTGTTGGGCTCCAAGCTAAACGTGGAGCCTGCTTCAGATTCTCTTTCTCTCTTCCGCTCTGTCTCTGTCTCTCTTTCTTTCCCTTTCTCCCTCTCCTCTGCTCACACTCTATCCCTTTCTGAAAAAATAAAAATAAAAAAGAAGGCTCTAGATGTTGGAAAGGGAATCACAATTGCTGTATCTGACCTTAAAGAGAATGGGACCCTGGATGTGAATTACTGAGACAAAGTTTACCTTAGAATTTAAATTTTAACAATTTTTTAATGATAGAGCTTTCTAACGGTAGAGCTTTAGGGATGACTCAATAGGAATTAAACCATCTACAACTAAATGTCTTCAAGAGATGCTCTATCAGGTGATAGATTCAAAAGTTAGCCTAGGTTACCTTTGACTCTGTGAAAGGAGGAGAAATCACTATATTAGTTGGAGTAAGGGCTAGGCTGCCATAACAAAGAGACTCAAATTTCAGTCATTTAAAGAGCAAAGAAATCTATGACTTTTGTGCATAACAGTGTAGGGCAGATTGCCCCCCTCTGTTCCATAAAATCATCAAGGGAACCAGGCTGGGGTGGGACTGGAGTGTGGCTCTGCCTTCAACATGAGGCTTCCAACGCTGTCCCAGTCATCACCATAACCAATCAGTGGGGAGGAAACAAAGTCCAGGACTGAGGCTTGCACACATTTCTTCCACTCCTGTTCCTTTGGTATGCCTGGTCACATGACTTCATCTCACAGCCAGGGACCTTAGGAAGGATAGCCTGAGCTGAGCACCCAAGAATTCCAAAGGAAAATTGATTGGGAGAGAAACATCAATCATAATCTCATCAATTTAATTATTTTTCATTATCTGTCAACTTATTTGTTTATTAACAATATGTTAATATGAATACTATTAATAATACAAATTATGTTAACCTTAATATTAATATATTAATACAGTTAAAAACACAGCTATGGATCTAGTATGCCTGGTGTTGACACCTAGCTCGACCATTTAATAGCTGACAGTGGGCAAGCAAACCTCTGTCTGCTTCAATTTCTTGATTTGTTACATGGGGATAATATAACTAATAAATGAGGTTTTCTTGAGGGTTAAATGAAACAGTGCAACTAAAGTCCTTAGAACAGTGTCTTGTACCTATTAAAAGCTCAGTAAGTATTAGTACTTATTACTAATATTAGTACCAATATAAGTACCAATTAGTACTTATTACTGTGTAAATAAGGGAAGGAAAAAGCACATTTTTCAGGGTATGCTCTGGACACAGAGTTTCCACTGATCTACGTGAGCAGAATGGGAAGTGTTTTTATGGCATGTAATTGAAAGGGATGGTTTGGCCTTTTCACCTTCAGAAACAGATCCACGTATATCCTCTGGCCCCCACATATTTACCAAATCCAAGAAAAATGATTGTTTTATTACATCTTTGCTTTCCACCTTCCCACATGCTTTGGAAAAGGAAAGCAGTCTAGAAAAACGGCTAAGTGCCATGCCTGACTGTTCTGTAATGTAATTAGATTCTCAGCACATAAACATACCCTACTTGCTGCATGAGGTCCAGTCAGTCTTTAGAAGAAGGGTAAAAACATCGCAAGAACAAACACCGACCCACAAATAAATAAATAAAAATGTCACCCGTGTCTCAGCGCCAGCTTGCATTAGCAAACGAGTAATCAGAGTTTTCAAATGGAAACAAACTTTTGCCATCTCATTTGGGTTTTTATGATGAATTTTGCACGATGCCCAAGGCTGCCTTACAGGAGACCTGGGAAGTCCTCCTCTGATTAATGGGGCTGATGACCCCCTCTGAGAGGCTAAGGTTGCTTGAAAATTCAACCCATTAATTAGCAAGAGCCTTGGCTGCCTGAGGTGGTCCAGGCCCACGGGGATCTGGGGAGTTGGCCACGTGGGAAAGTTCTTGCAGGAAGCTATGGTTCCTTCAGTGGGGGTGGGGGACTGGCAGTGAGGGAGGCAAGATAGATTGTTTTAAGCACCTCTCTGTGCTTAGCATCTTAAATGGAATTGTACTTCACCTTCACAAGAAACCCACGAGGGAAGTGTTTTCATTCCTATTTAATGGATAAGGACACTGAGGTCCAGCTACTAGTCATACAGCTAGTAAGGGGGGGGGGGTGAGAACCAGGAATCAGATTCACCTCTGTTTTTCTCCCTATCCTGAGGGTCACTTTTTCATAATATTGATGAACAATCAGAGACAGGTGCTAGAGAAGCTTGTGACGATGGATAAAGGATATCACTTGAAACACTGAGACCACCCCGGGCAGCACATTTACAATGTGTGGTGCAGGGGATGACACGGGGGCTCTGAGACGGGACTCTTGCAAGATCACACAGCAAGTAAGTGCCAAAGGCAAGACTAAACAAAATTTATGAGATTGCAAAGCCCAGTTTGTTAGACAGGTGGGACTCTGAGCCTCGAGGGATGTGTAGTGTCTGGATGGAGGAGGAAGCACAGAGGTGGATGGGTGAGGATTCAACACAATAACAGGCTGATGTGAATTTCCTTATCCATTCTGACATGCACCTGCCCCATTTTGAGTACCAAGGCTCATGCCTTCCTCTTTCCATTACCCCGATCCCCCAACCTGCTGAGTTTCTCCTGTACTTCTTTGCCTCCATGCTTTTGCCCCCGCTAATGTTTCTTTCTGGAATGCCTACCCAATTCAACCCCAGCCGTACTTCAAGGCCAGCCCAAGGTCTACCATCTGCTGGTTTATGCTTTGTATTGTTTACTCATTCATTTAAGAAGCATCAATTCAGCTGTACTCTGTGCCTGGCGATCTTTGAGGTACTGTGGACTCAGCAGTGCAAATAGTAAATCCCTGCCCTGAAGGGGTTTAGCTTCTACTTGATGGAAACAGAAAATAAGCAAATACACAAATAAACACCCACACCATGGCAAATGGTGACTAGTGCTGTAAGGAACAATAAGGAGTGTATGTTGACATGGTGACACAGAGGGAAGTGTGGGGAGGAGAGGCTCTCTCGGGAGAGGGCTGACACTGGAGTGGAGGCCTGGATGAAATGAAGGAAAGACCATGCAGACCCAGAAGAAGCAGTCCCTGCCAAATGCAGTCAGGAAACAGGAAAGAGTCAGGACTCCTGGAGTCAGGTGAGGGAAACGAAGACGGTGGCCAATGGCTGAGAAGGAGCAGAGGCCTTGTTGCCCTGACCAAAACTGACCACTCTCTGCTTCCCATGTTCTCCATGTAGTCCCCAGGATATCTATTTTTACTTTCCCTGTCTGTTCCAAGGTGTACTCCGATCAATGTGAACATCCTCCACAAGACTGTGACCCACTGGGACTGAAGACGTTGCTCTTTCCCCATTGTGGCCTAGTGCCTACACAGAATGGCTCACATGCAGTTAAGTCATAGACTGGGAGGACTCAGTTGCAAGGTGTGCAAGTGGGAAGATGGGTCTAGGCAGCAATAGGGTGTGGAGTCAGCCATCATGGCACCCATGGCCCAAGCCATCATATCTTCAGGGGTTCAACAACCTTGTCACATAGTTCTGGCCCTGGGGAATGTATGATGCTCAGAGTCAGGTGTCATGTCACATCTGTGATCTGCATGCAAGTCATCAGAAGGGCTCCAGCAACAGGGCTAGGACCCCAGAGGATGCTAAGAGGTAGGAGTGGGTAAAAGAATCAGGAGGCTGAGCATCAGGACAAAGCTTCAACCACAGCTGAGAAGTGATGTGCTCAATAGGAGCCTGACTTAGAAAGCCTTTCTGTGAATCTGGGCTGGATAGCTCAATACCTGCCCAGACACCCAGGCTCACCTCCTCGTACATGCATTCCCAGAGGTGTCGCTGCTACAGGGCAGAGATAACAGTCCCTCCAGATGGAATCAGCCTCTGGGAGGAATCTCCAACAGACAGACTGAAGGTATATTGGTTTCTGCCCTCATCAAATACACAGAGGCCACACAGCAGCCTCAGATGTACAAAATAGTACAGATGATGCTAACTTCCGGCTCTCCAGCAAGCCTCTTATGCACACAATCCCTTGGCTGCCTTCTCTGTGAGTTCCTTGGAGAGCCTCATTTGACAATCTGGGAGATGGTGGCTGGGAGCAAGCACTTCATATGCAATAGGTCCCTCCTTAGAGCCAATTCTGAGTCCGAAAAGCAATTTGTAGCTGCAAATGCATAACAACTCCTGGGTCCACCCCTGTAACTCATCCTACCACCAGAGATCAATCAGGGAGCTTTTAATTAGCTCCCTTGGCCTTCCTGTTCTCCTCCAGGCTTGCTGCTGAGTCTCTGGTGAAGCCCCCAGCATCAGTGAATGTGAACATGGACTCTTCTAGCAAGCAGGAGTCTCTCCTCTCTGCCCATGCCAGCACCAAGCACTTCAGAAGCATATGGAGCAGCTTGGTGCCCCAAACACTGGGTGGGAGATGGGCAGAGCTCAGAAAAATTGAAGATCTCCCAGGACCTCCTAGTCTTAATGATCTCACTTTACATATGAAAAAGCTGAGATCTTAAGAGGGGGAGAGAAAGAGGGAGAAAGGGAGCGGGAGGAAGAGAGAGAAAGAGAATCTTTTTGTGGCATTCAGCTTGATTGAAAAAATTGCCTACATCTCTGATTACTTCTCAATTTCCAGATTTTATTTTAAGCTATATTATTAGTATTTCATGTTTGGTTACTTTATAGGAAACACAAGCATTCTAGAACGCTGCTGTGGAGACAGCCTCTGACAGTCCAAAAAGGGTAGGAGTTTGGAAGAAAGGTTGAGAAGTGGATGTTCCTTTAACACTCCTCCTCTTTCTGAGGATACATACTCTGTCCTAGCTCACAGATACCCAGCATCTCATAAAACAGAGCTATACAGTCACAGCTACATTAGGTGGCATGGTTGGGGAAGCCTCACACAGAAGATGGCTTTTGGACTGAGTCATTAATGGCAAGAATGAGGCAGCCAGGGGAAGGGCAAAGGGCTCCAAGCAAAGGTCCTGAGATAGAAACACAACTCACATTAAAAAAGAGAAAAAGAGTGTAGGAGGGTGCCCATCTCTCCACACCCTCGCCAGCATCTATAGTCTTTTGATTTGTTCATTTTAGCGACTCTGATCAGTGTGAGGTGGTATCTCAGTGTGGTTTTGATTTGAATTTCCCTGATGACGAGTGACGCTTAGCATCATTCCATGTGCCTGTTGGCCATCTGGATGTCCTCTTTGGAGAAGTGTCTATTCATGTAAACTGGTGCAGCCGCTCTGGAAAACAGTGTGGAGACTCCTCAAAAACTATCAGTAGAACTCCCCTATGACCCAGCAATAGCACTGCTAGGGATTTACCCAAGGGATACAGAAGTGCTGATGCATAGGAGCACATGTACCCCAATGTTCATAGCAGCACTGTCAACAATAGCCCA
>NC_043709.1:12211137-12218840 GCF_006229205.1 Suricata suricatta | reverse complement strand
TAAATGTCCATCACCTGATGAGTGGATCAAGAAGATGTGGTATATATATACAATGGAGTATTATATAGCAATGAGGAAGAATGAAATATGGCCATTTGTAGGAAAGTGGATGGACCTTGAGGGTGTCATGCTAAGCTAAATAAGTCAGGCAGAGAAGGATAGATACCATATGTTTGCATTCATAGGTCTAACAGGAGAGACCTGGCAGGGGACCATGGGGAGAGGAAGGGGAAAAGAGAGCAGGGAAGAGTGAGGGGCACAGATCAAGGGAGACTACTGAATATTGAAATGAACCATGGACTGAAAGGGGAGGGGGAGGGAGGGAGGGGGTGATGGTCATGGTGGGGGGCACTTGTGGGGAGAAGCACTGGGTGTTATATGGAAACCAATTTGACAATAAACTATTATAAAAAAAAGAGAGAGAGAAAGAAAGAGAGGAGGCACCTGGATGGCTCAGTTGGTTAAGCATCCAACCTCAGCTCAGGTCATGATCTCAGAGTTTGTGAGTTCGAGCCCGGTGTTGGGCTCTGCACTGGTATTGTGGAGCCTGCTTGGGATTCTCTCTCCCTCTCTCTCTGTCTCTTCCCCCCACTTGCACACATGCATTCTCTCTCTCTCAAAATAAATAAATAAACTTAAAAATGAGAGAAAGAGAGTCCTTATGACCTTGATTTTTACAAGAACCTCCAAACTGGTTCTTCCTACTCCTGTCCTTGATTTCTACTCTATGTTTTAACACAACAGCCAGAAAAAAATTTTTTTCAATGTAAATCAGATCATTTTACTTATTTTTCCTAACATCCTGGCCCCTTGATGTGAAGGGAAAAAAAAAGAAAAAAGAAAATTACCCAATCTAAGTGTCAGCCATTTAATCCAATAGCAATCACTGTTTTGTTATCACACTATTTATGTTGTCTTCATAAGTGCTGATCACTGTCTGAAAGCAGCTTGTTTATGTGTTACTGATTTTCTCTCCTTTACCCCTAAAATGTAACCTCTGTCAGAACGGGGACCTAGTCTTCCTTGTTTATCATTGCATCTGCACTGCTGGAAAAGGTAAGCACTACATAAATATTTGTTGAATGAATGAATCAGTGAATGGATACCAAATGTGCTGTTAAGATGAAGTTAAAGGAGGCAGAGATCGGAACACATTGTAAACCACACTAGGAAGTTGAACGGCTCCACATTTGATGGAAAATTGCTGGGGAAGTAAAGAGGGGGGTCACTTTGTCATATTCACATTTTTTAAAAGATCACTCTGCTGTTTGGAGAGCATATCGTATGGAGGAAAAAGCCGATGTGGTGGTTAGTGCAATGGCCCAGAAGACAGAAGACAGCGGCTTATGCTAGAGTTTCAGCTGTGGAAATGGAGAAATACGGGTGGATTCTGAATGAGTTTTGGAGGCAGAGTTTTAAGGACTTAATTCTGGAGTGGAAGAGATGACAGAAAGTGAGTAATCAAGTAAACAACTCTCAGCTCTGTATCTCCAGGATAGAACATTTCTCCATTCATTCAACATCTCCTCCTGATTATTATACAATAAATCTAAAAGTAAAATCTTTATCTCCTTTATATCGCAAGACACATTCCTGCTACACGTCTTTACTTATAAGTCCTGAGAAGGACCCTGATTGGTCCATTTAGATCACATACCCAGAACTTGAGACAAGAGTTTGGAGAACTGTGATTGGTCAGGCCTGGATCATGCAGGTGGAAGAATGCTGTGATTGGCTAGCTGCCCAGAACCATGTCGAACTGAGAAAGGCAGTTCTGCCAAAAGATGGGCAGGGGGAGGCCACATTACAAAAGGAAGGAAAGGAATGCTTGGCAAACAGAAACAACAGACACCAACTACTAATGGCACATCACTGCCCCCTAAGATGAAATACAAGCCTGCTAGCATGACATACAAGGGCCTTTACCATCTGGCCCTGTTAGCCTCCCCTAACTCATCTCTTAGGACTCTAGCTGTGCTCTGGTGGTGCCAAACAACCCACAGTTCTTGGAAATGCCCTGCTTTCTTTTTCACCTCTGAACCTCTACTGAAAATGCCCCCTGCCTGTTTCTTGGCCCAAACTGTGTTTTATTCTGCTTTGATGTGATCTTTTAAGAGACAACCCTTCCTGATGCTAAGACTGCCAGAGATTCTAAGCTTCCATCTTTCAGCCCTGCAGCCTGTGTATGCACAAGGGTTTAGCCCTGTGTGTGCACTCAGCCTGGAGTTCCTTAAGAAAACAGCTGTGCCTTTCATCTTGATGTCCATCTACATTTTAAATGCCTCTGTAACTGTTTGCTGCCCTAGTGAATAGGAAGGAAGAGAGAGTTAGGGAGTGAGGAAAGAGGAGAAGGAGGAAAGGAGGGGTCTGAGCAATGAATGGAAGGGCATTTCTTAATATAACAGAAGAATACAGACATACCCTGGTGTAGGTCAATAGTTTACCTTCAGTTTCTCATACAAAATTGTGGCCAAGATAGTATGCACAGAACACCTGTGCATACCCTGAGACAAATTTTCTGGACATTTCCAGATGTGGAGTAATAGTCATGGTCATATACCGCTGGTGGTAGTGCACACTGGGACAAGCTTTTGGGGAGCAATTTGGCAGCATCTTGCAGAGTTGAAGATGCACACATTCTATGACCAAAGTCCTAGCTGTAGAGGATCTCTCACAGACCTGGGGATATGTACATGACTGTTAGCTGCAACATTATTTGTAAATGTGAGAGATTCAAATCAGCCTAAATTTCCATTTACAGAAGAACAGGTAAACAGCCCCTGCTATGTTAACTTATTGGAGTAGAATACAGGAGGCAAAAAAACCCAAACTAGAGCTATCTATATCAAAATGGATGAATCCCAAGGGCATATGGGAAAACAAGTTGTAGAAAGATATGAAAAGTATTATGTAAGCCAAGTTTAAAATGTGCAAAACACATCAACATCTTGCTTATGGATAGATATTTTGTTCAAGTATAAAAATGTGCGTGGAAATGTTAAACTATGTTCAGAAGAGTGATTATAACTGGTGAGGAAGGGGTAGAAGTGAGATGGGGCGGGGGATGCAGATCATGTTTATAGGGAAATTTAACTGCATCTGTAAAGTTTTGTTCCTTTTTAAAGTCTGAAACACACATGAAAAATCTTTGATAAACCTGGGTGGCAGAGACAAGGGGCTTTTCTTTTTTTTTCCATAATATTTTATTGTCAAATTGTTTTCCATACAACACCCAGTGCTCTTCCCCTTAAGTGCCCTCCACCATCACCACCACCTCTTTTCCCCCCTCCCCCTTCCCCCTCAACCCTCAGTTCATTCTCAGCATTCAATAGTCTCTCAAGTAACAAGGGGCTTTTCAATATTATCTCTTCCAATACAGTAGTCACTAGCCACATGTGGCTAATTCATTTTAGATTTAAATTAATTAAAAGTTGATAAAATTTAAAATTCAGTTTCTTAGTACACTAACCATATTTCATGTGCTCAATGCCATATGTGGCTAGAGGCTGCCATACTGGAAGGCTAGTGACTGCCGTATGCAGCAGAACAGATTATAGAACATTTCCATCATTGTAGAAAGTTCCATTGGACAACCCTAATCTACACTCTTGTATAATTGAATATTTCATAGTTAAAATTTTGAGATTAATTTGACTAAAGCATCCTCTGCTGTCAGCTATCATAATAACACAGAATCACACAAAATCTGTTGTATACCATATTGAATTTCTCAACCAGTGAAGGTAGCCTTTGTTGGGAGAGTCACTGAACCCATAACAACCACCATGCGTTAAGAAACTAAGCCCTCAGTCAGTAAACATATAGTAAAAGACATAAAGGAGTATGAGCTAGACTTGCTGAGAAAATTCTCAAATCTAAATTGGTGGAATGTATTAAAGGACTCTCTCTCCCTGAAACTATCAGATTGGAGCTAGGATCTCTCATAAGGGGAAAGAATATTTATGAATAAGAAATGTTTGAGCAGGCACACACATGCGCGCGTGCACACACACACACACACACACACACACACACACAGGCATTCCAGAATAAAAATACTGAAGAATAGAAATCAGAATTACATGTGTCTGCTTGATTAAGTACATTTTTATGCCCCATTTTACAAAAAAGAAAACAAAACTTCAATAAAGAAGTTAAGTACTTTTCCAGGAATTGCAGGCAGCAACAATGATAATAATAACCATTTACCTAATGCTTGCTAAATGCAAGACACTGTATGAGGCACTTTGGAATTGCTATCTTATTTGATTCTCATCATCACAATTCATAAATGGAAGTCAAGATTTGCACTCAGGTCTTTTTAATTTCAAGTTTCATGCTCTCCCCACAATATTATATTGACTATCTAGGAGTAATCATTCCTGAATAACAAAAAGTCTCTGGTTTTGAAGACTTCCTTTCTGTAGAAGGTGTCTGTCATGTAAAAAGACCCCTATAATATGATATGATCAGTGCTGTAGAAGAAAATATGAAATGTTTTGGGAGCCATAGGAGGGGCCCATAACCTAAGTCAACATACAAAAATCAGTTGTGTTCTATACACAAACAACTCTCTGAAGTTTCTGAAAAAGAAAAGAAGAAAACAATCCTATTTATAATAGATTCAAAAAGAATAAAATACTTAGGAATAAAGTTAACCAAATGAAATACTTGCACACTGGAAATTACATAACATTGATGAAAAAAATTAAAGACATAAATATACGAGAAGATATCTCATCTTCATTAATTACAACACTTAATATTGTTAAAATGTCCATATTATCCAAAGCAGTCTCCAAATCCAATCACAACACTTATAAAAATCTCAATGGCATTCTTTACAGAGTAGAAAAAAATCCTAAAATGTATATGGAACCACAAAAGAACCCCAGTAGCCAAAACAATCCTGAGAAAGAAAGAAAAAAAGCTGGAGGCATCACACTTTCTGATTTCAAAATATATTACGAAGCTTTAGTAATTAAAACAATATGATTTTGTCATAAAACAGACATATAGACGAACAGAGTAAAATAGCACAGAAATAAACTCACATATATACAGCCAACTGGCCTTCAACTGAAGTGTCAAGAATATACTCACAACAGGAGAAGATAGGCTCTTCAACAAATGGTGTTGGGAAATCTGGAGATCTACATGTGAAAGAATGAAATTGGGTCCTTATATCATACACAAAAATCAACTCAAAATGAATTAAACATTTAAATATAAGACCTGAAACATTACACCTCCTGGATAGGACTCCAAATGCACAAGCCACAGAAGCAAAAATTGACAAATAGGACTACATCAGACCTACCCTGGATTTTGATACCGCCAAAAATCTGCTCTACCTATAATCCCAACCTCTTGTCCTTCTGGATCTCATTCTCTCATTAAGGTCTTTACTTCCTTGAACACCTGATTTTGCCCCCCAATCTATTAGAGGAGTTTCTATTTTCACTACTTTCTCTACATGCCTCCAGAATCAATGATTTGGTTATTCTTGTGACATTAGCCTCAATTTCACTTCTGCCTGTTATCTCTAATACTTGCCTGACAAGATCCTATCTCTGAATTAATCTACCAAGGGAGTCTGATGCTATAAGACCTAAGAACATATAATTTCATTGAGGATGAGAGGTTCAGGACCTCATTTACACTCTATCTCCCAACCTGAATCACCAAGTTCCTCTTGGACCCCACTCCAGTATATAATCTCCTTCCTAGTTCCCTTCTTACTTCACATAAGAAATATAGCCAAGGAGCAGCATCTAACTCTCCTGCTCTAATTACAACCTCATTTTTATCTAATGCCATCTGAAATTCATTTAATTTTTTTAACAGTAGAAAAAAATATTCATTTTCCCCCTAAGGCTAAACTTCCCATTAAAAAAAAATTCTCTCTGTTCCAAGTACCCCATTCCTTGACATTGATCTTAGCAATGACTTTTTGGGGGTGCTTGGGTGGCTCAGTCAGTTGAGTGTCTAACTCTTGATTTCAGTTCAGGTGGCCTTGGGATCAAGCCCTGCCTCAGGGCCCATGTTGGGCATGGAACCTGCTTGGGATTCTCTCTCTCTCTCTCTCTCTCTCTCTCTCTCTCTCTCTCTCTCTCCCTCTGCTCCTTCCCCCAACTCTCTCTCTAAAAAAAAAAATTAGTAAAACAAAACAAATAAAGACAATGACTTTTTGAATTTTACACCAAAAGCAAAGGAACAAAAACATAAATAAACAAGTGGGCTATGTCACATTAAAAATTTTCTGCACAAGAATGAAGTAATCAATGAAATAAAAAGACAGCCTCCAGAGCCAGTGAAAATATTTGCAAACCTTACAGCCAATAATGGATCAATATCCAAAATATATAAGGAACTCTTACAACTCAATAGCAAAAAACAAAACAAAACAAAACCCTCCAAATAACTTGATTCTTAAAAATGTGTAAATGACCTGAATAGGCATTCTTTTTCAAGAAGAAGTACAAATGGCCAACAGATACACGAAAATTTGCTCACCGTCATCAATCATCAAAGAAATGCAAATTAAAACTATAATGAGATATTGCTCCATATCTTTTAGGATGTCTACTGTCAAAAAAGACAAGAGATAATAAATTTTGGTGATAATATGGAGAAAGTGGAGCCCTTGGGCACTGTTGGTGAGATTGTAAGTTGATACAGCTGTTATGGAAAACAATATGGAGCTTCCTCAAAAAACTAAACTAGAACTACTGTATCATCCAACAGTTCTATCTGGGTATATGCCTCAAGAAATGAAATCATTAACTCAAAGAAATAACTACACTTCCATGTTCACAATAGCCAAGAAATGGAAACAACCAAAGATGACATCTATAGATGAATGGATAAATAAAATGTGATAAACATATGATATATAGTGCACAATCATTTGGTCTTAGAAAAGAAGGAAATCTTGCCATTTGCAACAACATGGGTGAACCTAAAGGCATTATGTTGAGTAAAATAAGCCAGACAAAGACAAACACTGTATGGGATCACTTACAAGTGGCATCTTAAAACAACAACAGCAGCAACAAACTTCAACTCGTAGAAATAGGTAGTAGATTGGTGATTGCCAAGGGCTGTGGGTTGTGGAAATGAGATGTACTGGTCAAAGAGTACAAACTTTCAGTTATAGGATGATAAATTCTCAAGATCTAATGTACAGTATGGGAGGCATAATAATATTGCATTGTATACTTGAAATTTACTTAGAGAGTAGATCTTAAGCATTCTCACCAGGAAAGAGAAAGAAAGAAAGAAAGAAAGAAAGAAAGAAAGAAAGAAAGAAAGAAAGAAAGAAAGAAAGAAAGAAAGAAGGGAGGGAGGGAGGGAGGGAGGGAGGGAGGGAGGGAGGAAGGAAGGAAGGAGAGGGAGGGAGGGAGGGAGAGAGGGAGGAAGGAAGGAAGGAAGGAAGGAAGGAAGGAAGGAAGGAAGGAAGGAAGGAAAAAAGACAGAGAAAAGCTATGTGATACGATGAATGTGTCAATTATGATAATCATATATCAAGCTATCATGTACACGTTAAATATATTACAATTTTGTCAATTATTTGTCAGTGAAACTGGAAGAGATTAATTTCCAAGTCTATTAATAGAAACACATTAATACAAATAAATATAATTTTCCACCAAAATAAAGTATCGCAAGTAAAAATTAAATTAAAAAAAATTAAAGACAGC
>NC_043709.1:12207838-12211037 GCF_006229205.1 Suricata suricatta | reverse complement strand
GAACATGAGGTCCCAGATCCTTAAGTCTTCACATCACAGAGGAAGCAGCAACATACTCATAGAGGAGAGTGGACTCAGACGTTTCCCAAAGTGACTAGTCAGAGCTGTAAATTTAGCCTGGGTGTCTGAATGAAGAGACTAGTTTAGTGCCTTACACAGTAGCTCCCAGTCATAAGGGAGAAAGCTGCTCCTGAGTCCCTGCACTTTGGAGGAGACCCTAATCCATGTGTATGGGCTACCATGTTACTTGTATCCCAGCAGGAATCATACCAGCCCCAGAGCTGCCCTGTGCTCTTGTCCAGGATACTCTAATATCCTTTTGCATACCAGTATTGGGCAGACAAGTTTCATATTCTAAGTAAAGCAAATGAATAGAAGAATACAAACTTGTCAGCAGTTATTGCCCTGGTTGTTGAAGTCCGTTGCTATACCTATTAATAACTCACCTATGTGAGTGGCCTTGTAGGGCTGGGATCCTAAATCCTGAGCTGAAACCATGTCCTTCCTCAATCACCCGCCTGCACAGTGAACAAGGCCAAGAAAGTGGCCCCTGGGACTTTGACCTCAAAACCTTATGTGGAAGCCCAGTTCTAGTGAGTAGGAAGCCCCAAGGCTACATGCCCAAGGACAGGACCAGAATAGATCAAGATGTCTCTTTTTCCTTTTCCCTATCGCTGCACCATACACTCCTGCACTCTGTCTTTGCTCTCTAGTGGACAGGAAAGATAAGCCTAATGGAAAGCATTCCAGGGAAAGAAAGGGCGAAGGGGGTGGCCTTGGTTGTGTGCTGGAGTTGGCTCCTATGGTCTCAAGAGAGCCAGAGTGTGTGCATCTCTTCCCAACATCATGTTCAGTGGCTGCACATTGGTAGCTTGAAACCAGCCACAGTGGGAGTATTTACACCACAGAAATTGACAAGCATACGAGCCAGAACGTTTTGTTTTGTTTTGTTTTCCAGAGATCTGTGGTGAACATTCACCAGACAATACTAGCTTGCCTGGATGTTTAAAACAGCTGTCCTGCCCATCTTTGGCTTCTCAGGGTGAAGATGTGTTCAAAGGAGCAATTTCTGGTCCATTATGCTATACTTGCTTTGTGAGAAAAAGAGAATTGAAAGAGACAGAGAGGGAGAGAACATCCCCATGTTGAGATCAAAGTTTTAATCACTTTGTTTATCATGTGACCTTCTTTCTGCACTTTTTCCCACAAAGTTGACCTTGAACTTGTCTCATTCATCCCAGCCCTTCTTCAGAGATTGTACATGGAGAGGAGAAACACACCAGAGACTTCAGATCTCTCAACATGATTGAAACCTAGCACTGGTACACATTTTTTAAATGTTCAGTAGCTTCCCACAGCATCTCATTATGTCCTGTGGACAGACAGACTGGAATTCAAACCCAGCAATTATAGAGTGTTATGCAGCACATTGAAAGCCTGGGACATGCAGTGGCAGAGCTGGGATGGAAACCGACAGGCCTCATAATCATCTCCAATATAAAATGGACACATCCCTCCCCGCGTGCTGGTGGGGCTCTAGTTTCACCTGAGAAACACTGGAATTGGATCACAGGGAAATTACCTGTGATGCAGAGTGGTGTGGCACGGGAGTTAATGATCTTACCAGTAGCATGCCAAGACAGGGTAATTGAAGGGTTAGCATCATGGGGCAGTGGGGTAATTGCCAGACTGATGGTAGAGGCTTTTGTTTCAGGTCCACACAGCAATTAAAAACCCTGGCACAGTGCTTACTAACCAGACATCCAGGTGGCTACAAGATTGTAACCCTCGTAGCCTCCCCGCACCACCCGCCCCCCGACCAGCCAGCACTGGCTCTGCCAACAATCCCCCAGAAATGAGTGAGGGTAGTCCTCTCTCTGCTCAAAACTGAACGGTTTTGTGCAACGTAGTACATTCTGCAGTGGAGAACTGCAAATTTTTTTTTCTAACAAAGATCTAAAAGTCTAATTTAAAAAGACAGTGTCATGATTTGCTACAAGTTTCCCCAGCCTGGGAATGACCTGGGGAGGTGCGGACTTGTTTTGTTGGCTAGCTTTTTTCCAATTTCCTTGTCAGCAGTATTTCCACCTCCCTGTTTTCAAACGTTGCTTTGTTCTATCTTTTGAAGACTCCAACCGGTGCCTGTTTGTATAGTAAATTCCCAGGAGGAAATCAAGTCTTATTTGTCAGTTCAGGACGTTTTCCACTTATTTTTGAGGAAGAAAAGTCAACAACTCAAGAACTATTAAAAAGGAGTGGACAACAAAATGGCAGGTAGCTGCTTTAATTTTCTTTCAAAGGCTTCCTGGCCAGGCAGCCTGGAGGAGGCCGGCTTAGGGCTGACATTCGCGATTCTCTGCAGGCAACTGTACAGCGCCTGGCCCTGTTTCCCAGACCTTAGTCATCTGTTTACTACCAGTATGACCAACCTTTGACTTGTCGTTTTTTTCTTTACATTGCTGCATGTAATTTTACTCGGTTAAATGTGCTTTAAAAGGAAACTCTGAGTCAAGGGCAAAACTCTTTCTGTTTACATAGAAAGGATTTACAGAAGTTGAACTTGGGGAGGAACCCAGAGAATGCTGTGGTAAGGTGAGTGCTGGGGAAATGCAGCTAGGGAAGGCAGCAGGAAGAAGAGTAATTGGATGTGAATGTCTTCTTGCTGCCATGCATAACTAACTGTCCCCAGTCCTGCCTGCCTCAAAGAGAGATTGCTTCGGGCATAATCCCAAGGGCTGGACAACAGAAGCCCATTGCCCCCATGTGAAATACACATATACATACAAGTGCATGTATCCCTTCTCCTAAGTGCCTTCTCTCCTTTCTCTCCCCAGTATGGCCCCCACACTCTGGGGCTCTACAATAACTTAGGCTCCCAGGGAGAGTAGCCAGTATTTGTGAACACCAGGACAGCCAATCATAGGAGTGAAGTTAAAAGTGGATTCTTTATCTGATATGTCATTTGCAACTATCTTTTCCCATTCTGTCAGTTGCCTATTAGTTTTCTTGATTGTTTCCTTTGCCTTGAGAAGCTTTTTATCTTGATGAAGTCCCAAGGGTTCAGTTTTGCTTTAATTTCCCTTGCCTTTGAGGATGTGTCAAGTAGGAGATTGCTGTGGTGGAGGTCTAGGAGGTTTTTCCCTACTTTCTCCTCGAGGGTTTTGATGGTTTCCTGTCTCACATTCAGGTCCTTCAGCCA
>NC_043709.1:12192119-12207738 GCF_006229205.1 Suricata suricatta | reverse complement strand
GTGGATTCTTTATTATACAGAAACATGGGTCACATGGCTCTTCCCTTCTAACACCATGCAAGATACCTGCAGGTGTATTGATTAAAGAATATTATAGTTCTGAATTATTTTGTGCCCAATAACTTATAGACTATGGAAATATTGAGAGAATATTAATCAGAGAAATTACAGAAAACTTTAAGCAGAATTCATTTGCTCTGAATTTAGAAGGATGGATTAAATTTTGATGGGAAGTCATGGTTGAATGAGGGGATTCTGGTTAGAGGAAATAGTATGAATGAGGCTAGGAAGAGCAAAAGTGTCAGGGAATGGCAAGTATTGGGTAGACTACACATTGAACAACAAGTGCAGTGAGTAGTGGAAAGGGTCAAATTAGAAGACAAAATTTAAAAATTAGGCTGGGAATAAACATGCTTTATGAGCAATGGAATGGAGAACCATCAGTTTCTGCAAAGAAAGGACAACAATCAGATTTATGATTCAATGTTCACTCTAGCAGCTGCATGCACAACTGGAGAGACAAACCCATTTTATGGGGCTATGATTATAGCTCACATAGTGTGAGGGCCACATCCTTCCATTCATCAGCCACCCAAAAAATGTTTGTTGAGTCTCTCCTCTGGGGACAAATGGTGGACAATAAAAACTTATAGTCTACCGAAGACTAGATCTTGATCAGTCATGCAAATAAAGGCAAAGTTGTAGTGGCCTTAGGTGCCTATTTGAAAGATACATGAGTGTGTTTAGCAGGAAGATTTGACTTGGTTTTGGAACCTTTCCCCAAGGAAGTGACAGTCGAGCCAAAATCTAAAAGAATTAATACAATTAGCTTGGCATAAAACAGAAGATTTTTCCCTGTAGAAAGCATATGCAAAGGCTCTCTGATGGCAGAAACATGACACATAGAAAAGAAATGAGAAAAACCCAGCACTGGAAAACAATGGTGGGTGGACGTTTAGAGCCAAAGAAGTTAAATCATGTAGAGTCCCTTGGCCTATGTTAAACTATTTTTGCCTTTATTCCAAGAGCAAATGGAAGACAGACACTAATGGATTTTAAAGAAAAAGGTGATATGATGGGTTTGCATTAGATTGATAGATGACAGATATTAGATAGGTGATGGATGATAGGTAGATAGATAGATAGATAGATAGATAGATAGATAGATAGATAGACAGATAGAAAGAAGATAAGGGCAATATTCAGTCTGGAGAATCCCACTATGAGGCTATTGTCATGGGTCAAGTAAGGGATGAATCTAACCTGGACAGGGTAGTGATGGGGGAAACCAAGAGAAGTAGATAAGGTCAAAGATATTTAAAAAGTGAAATCAATAGGATTTGGTCATAGATTGAATATGAGGAAGAGAAGAGAGGGAAGTATCAAGGATGAGGTCCAGCTTATACAGCTGAATAGGTGCTGGTAATGTTCCCTGAGACAAGAAACAATGGAAGGTGTATGTGCAGACAAATGTGTGCATGTGTGCGTGTGTGTGTGCATATGTGTGTGTGTGTGTGTGTGTGTGTGTGTGTGTGTGTGTATTGGCTCATGCAGAAACTACAAGTCCAATTCTGGAAATGTCATGTTCAGGCTACATCTTTTCAGACCAAGACCAAGAGTAGCTGTCAAGTCAACAGTATGTAGGAAGGTCTGGAGCTCAGTGAGAATAGCAAGGAAAGGAAGGCATCAGAGCAGCAAGATGCCATATAAACCAGTTTTGGACCAATAAAGTTCAGGTATCCCAAGGTAAATATTCCAAAGATAGCTACTAAATTCTGATTCTATTGAGATGTTTTTATTTTCAAGTAACTGAATGCCTTAATTCAAGCTGAAAAAAATGATGAAGTTATTCTCTCATGTATTTGGAAGAAGTAAGGTAGGGTGGACATGTGTGTTCTTCATCCAAAGACTCAATAATATCAACATTTCTATCACTGTGCTTTGTCATTCTTGGTAGTATGTCCATCATCAGAGGATGAAGGCCTCCACAGGTCCCAATGTTATCTCTAAACTTGACAATACCCAGAGGAAGAAAACATACCAAGTTTTTTGTGTGTTTCTCCTCTCAAGTCTCATTAGTTGGGATTAGCTCATATGCCATGGCCTGGATCAATCACTGGCAAGAGGATAGGATAACAGTTATTGGCTTTGACTAATGATGCATGAATTTGACTAATGATAAATACTGAAGAGTCAACTACTGTGTCATTTAAAGCTATAATAGATTAGATTAGATAGATGATAGAAAGATGGATGCATAGATGATAGATAGATAGATAGATAGATAGATAGATAGATAGATAGATAGATGTAATAATAATAGGCAATCACTGAAAGTTAGGTATGTCAAGTACTATAATACATTCTTTACGTATATTGTTTCATTTAATCTCTACTATAGTTCCAAAATACAGGTTGTATTTTTTTAATTCCCATTTTGCTGATGTAGAAACAGAGATTCAGAGAAGTTGAATGATTTGCTCCAGATTACACCACCAGAATCTGAATGTGGTTCAGATTTCATAACGTTTAATTACAAAAACCTATGAACTTAACAGTTATGCAATACCCTTTCCCTGACCTCCATAGGATTTTTTAATATCAAGACTTATAAAAAATAAAATAATATCTCATAAACGTATATATGCACACAGAAAACATGTATATATATGTGTGTATATATATTACAACAATCTTTGCAAAGGTTCTTTTCTAAGTTCTCTCCTTTTGTTTTGTCGTAAGCATTTATGCGTATGTGTTTACTTTGTAATTAAAGATTAGATTAGAGTTTTAGCCCCCTTTCCCTCTTAACACAATGTTGTACATATTTTTATTGTTTCTCTATTCTTTAGAATCATTTCTTATTAACTATTTATTTCCATGGTGACTATGCAATAATTATGTAAGCAATTATTCTCACACTGTAGCATGGTATTTCCAATTTTAAATAATATTGATAACACCACCCATGAGAGTTTCAGGCTGGTCAGGCATTTTCCCTCTTTCATTTGGGTTATTTCCTTATTTTCAATACAGACGAGGAAAAATGCTGGGCCAACAGGTATGAAGCATCTTATAGTTCTGGAAATGTCCTTCCAAATTGCCCTGCAAAAATGCTGTACTCATTTGCACGGCCACACACAGTCTATAAGAACAGCATTAATAGAGCTGTCCCGCCCGCATGGGCTGTGTGGATGACTGTGATTTTTTTTATTACATAATAGGGATAAAATGGAACCTGTGTATTTTCTCCTGATAACAGGGGTTGAATATTTCCCTCATATATTTAATTCCTATCTGTATTTCCTCCAACATGAAGAAATCCCCTCTTCTTATCTTTCTCTTGTGTGATTTAGTTCTAAATGGTGTGCTCTGAGGTGGCCTGGGAGGTGAGTCCATGGAGTGAGTGCCCGTGTGAGATGGAAAGTTCCCTCAGAGTGTGGGCTTTTTAAGGCCTGGGAACCCATTCTGAGCACATGGGCAGCAAAGCCACAGATGTGAGGGCCCTTAATGGGGCTCTTAGGGGAGATGCTGTTACTGAGATTTATTTGGCTCTTTTCAAGCCATAAATTCATTTCGTAGTTCAGTTTCACCATGTGCCATAAATAACCAGAGCTGTGTAAACAAGTGTCACCCGGCCACAGGAACCAGCCGAAATTAGACTTAAAAAATACTAATAACCCAGTGCAGTTACTTGATTTCTGTGTATGTCATGCACCAAGGTCATCCTTGACCCCCCAACCTACATGCATGCACATATGTGCACTCATGCACGCGCACATGCACACACACACACACACACACACACACTGTGGGTGCTTGAGAGGAAAATGGCCTTATAGGACCATTCTAACCAAGTACAAGAGAATGAAGAAAAATATTGACAGATAAATAACTGCTAGAGAAAAATTAACATTTTTCCTTAAGCAACTCTTGAGATGTAATAGGGTATTTACTGGGAGGTATGGGAGAAAAATAAGTAGTAGGGTTACGGAAAGAGGGGCATGCCACCAGCTCCTCCTATCACTTCCATCATCATAGGTGAGGAAACACGCAGCTTTCATCAGGTAACTCAGTAGGAAGTAAGATTAATAGATACACACAACCAAAATCAAGGGAAAATACAATCAGCGGCATGATGCAGTGACTCAACTTCACAATCACTGGCTTAAAAAGCAGTGTCAGCCCCACTCCTTTTGGAGTGATTCTTAATAATTTAGGGACCTAGAAGTTTCCATACAAATGATGGAGACACATACTATGCTGCTGGATCTTGGAAGAGGAATTCAAGAGGAATTTTAGGTGATATGTCTGCCCCACAAGTCCCTCCCATGTGCCTGGCAATGAAGATTAACCCTTGGGACAATCCTGGCTGCACCGCAGTGTGGTGACAGGTCCTGATCTCAGGTTAGCCTGACTCCAAAGTCCTGGTCTTTTCCTGCCTTGTGCTGATGATACAGTCACCATGTTAGTACCATGGTCTGGGAGATCTCCCCATGCCGTGTCTCATTAGATTTTCACTCAGCAAACATTTTGAGGGCTGCTATGGACTGGCTGTTTGTGTCCTCGCAAAGTTCCTATGTTAAAATCCCACCCCTTCAACACAATACTATTAGGTAGAAAGTGGAGGTCTTTGGGATTGAGTAGGTCATGAGGGTGGAGGCTTCATGAATGGGATTAGTGCCCTTATAAAGAAGACCCCAGAGATCCATCTCCCCTTCCACCAGGAGAGCATACAGTGAAAGGATAGCCATCTGTGAGCCAGGAAGCAGACCTCTGCCAGCATCTTGATCTTGCATTTCTAGCCTCCAGAAGTATAAAAATTAAATGTCTGTAGTTTATAAGCCACCCACTTTTACGGTATGCTGGTATAGAAGCCTAGAATGGACTAAAACAGAGATCAGACTAAATCAGACTAAATGAACTAAAATCAGAGATGCTGTGGGGACACTTATGAGGTCTTAAGGAGCTGAGGCTCAGAGAATTTTACTGACTTGTCCATGCTCATAGAGCTAGTAAGCAGCAGAGATGGTACCAGCCTCTGCCAGATACCCACATCCCACTGGGTGTCAGTTTTCCCATATGTAAAGTGGGAACAATGCTGCCCACCTCTTAGGTTTGCAGTAAGGTCCAAGTTAGGGAATGCATATGAAGGTATTTTATGAAATATAAGTGCTACTTGTGGTCCCTCTCACTGTTATTTACAGGCTATTCCAGACCAGCCAAAGGATTTGGGAGAGGAAAAGTAGAGATCAGAATATGGGTGCAATATGATCAGTGAATCTGATTTAACTGAAAAATATTTTTTAATGTTTATTTATTTTTGAAAGAGAGACAGAGACAGAGACAGAGTATGAGCAGGGGAGGGGCAGAGATAGAAAGAGAAACACAGAATCTGAAGCAAGCTCCAGGCTCTGAGATGTCAGCACAGAGCCCAATGTGGGGCTTAACTCCATGAACTGTAAGATCACGACCTGAGTCAATGTTTGATGCTTAACTGCCAGAGCCACCCAGTCACCCCATCTGATTTGACTTCTATATTCATTCATTATAATTAGTTAAAATACATCAAAGGCTGGAGTGCCTGGGTGGCTCAGTCAGTTAAGTGTCTGACTTTTGATTTTGGTTCAGGTCATGATCTCATGGTTCTTGAGTTTGAGCTCCACATTGAGATCTGCACTAGCAACACACAGCCTTCTTGGGATTCTCTCTCTCTCTCTCTCTCTCTCTCTCTCTCTCTCTCTCTCTCTCTCTCTCTCTCTCTCTCTCCTTACCCCTCCATCACTTGTGCTTGCTCTCACTCTCTCAAAAATAAATAATAAATAAAGTTAAAAATTTTTTGATATATCAAAGGCCTACAATGTACATGATAGCTTAATAGGATCTAGTGAATAAAGCAATGAAGCCACCAACTTCACATTCCTTAGGCAATAAATACTATTGACATATGCCACAAAGGCAGAGTTTGGGGATCATGAAGGTTTATAGAAGGGAAGGGAAACAGATGTCTTCTGAAAGCATAGGGAATGTTTCCCCGAGGAGGTGTACTCAAGTTGAGAGCCAGTGATTGGATAAGAGTTCTGGGTAGAAGGAAGAGCATATGAAAAGAGCCTGGAGCCAGGAAGGAATGCCTGCAAAGGCCAAAGTAACCAGAGTCAGAGTCAAGGAGCAAGGTCAAGAGTGAAGGAAGCTAAGATCCCATATATACAATGGGGGGAGGGGGGGCATCTAAGCAATAGGAAACCAGTAAAAGTCTTAACACAAAGGCATGTCACTGTATGACTTACCTTGTTAAAATCTCATTGTAGCGTACTGCGCTGGGACTGAATGGAAAGGAGGCAAGATTGGATGTGGAGATACCAATAAGAAGGTGATTGGTCTAGTCCAGGAAAGAAAGGATAGAGCTTGGACTATGGAGTTGGCAGTGAAGATGGGCCATCTCAAGGGACGTATGCTAGAGAAATACAAGATCCTCCCAATTATAAACCTTTGCCATCAGACTGTGTATTCTTGCCACCCTCTCCATCTCTCCTTTCATGTAAAGGAGTTCTCAATTTATGTGTTTCTTTGAACTGACTTCTAGATGGAATGTACCAGCAGTGAGCATCCCTAAGTTCTTGGATGGGTGTGAATTCAAAAGCACAGAAAAGAAAAATGCTTGAATCCAATCCAGACTGTTTTTCCTTTTCTTAAATGTAGGCCCTTCTTGTCACCTAATTCTGAGTGATTCTCAGATGAAGGCAACTTAACCTGTGTCGTGCCATTGAAACCATATCTGCCTGGAGGAAATTAAACTGCTGTGTCCATGCAGCATAACACTTGGCAGAAAAGAAACAATGCTTCATACTCTTGTGCTGGCATCTAATTTTTTTAATAACCATGTCTATTCAGTCAAGACATCCTCATTGCTCTCCCAGAGAAATGCCTCCCCCCACCTCTTTATCTTACATATTTCAAGAGCTTACTGTGTACTCTGAGTCAGACAGAGAACAAGAATGGTGGCCACCTCTTGGTGCAGACTTCTGAGATCATACAGAAGACACATACAGTATGATTTTTGCCTGTGCAACCTCAACAGCCATGTTCCAGGCAAACAACTCCATTTAAAAGATGAGGAAACTGAGGTCTACTGAAGCAGAGGTGGTGGCACTTGTCATATGGCAAGTTTCCTAGAGGCTAGGCTTGAGATAGGAGAGAAATGTGGAAGGGAGAGAGGGAGGGAAGAAACTAGGCCACAACATGGTTTCACTCAAAGCCCACACTCAGCCTGATTCCGCTGGGAATCAGGAGTAGAAATTGCAGCATAGAAGTTGTCCTTCCCAAATGCAAGAGAGCTGGAGACTTGGTGCCACACAGCAGTCATTGGTCACAGACTTCCCTCTGAGGTGGATGGGGAGTTTAATCCATGTTTCTGACATGGATCCTAAACTCCTATTAAGTTAGAGTTTGCTGGTCAGATTCCCCAGCCAAACATTATAACCCAGAAACATTTTAGTCTCTGCCACCTTGGACCCCAAGAGTGTGTGTGTGGTGAAAAATTTAATAGTGGAGTATGGAGAGAGAAGTGAAATGATGGCCATAGGCCACAGACTAATATTCTCCACGCCAGTTGGGTTGTAACCCCACATCTTTGCATCTCTAGTACCCAGCCAGCAGCTGGCATTTAAAGTCCATACAATGAAAGAAAGAGAAAGAAGAAAAAGGGAGGTAGAGAAAGAAGAGGGGATAGTGCAGTTGGGCAAGTATTAGGGAAGTACCATAGTTATTTTATTTTAATACCTTTGATCCTACAAATTTCCTAACTTTAGGGAGTATGAAGGACACTTCTTAAGATGTACAAATGAACCTGCATAAATGGACAGATGAAGAAGAAGCCTCCAGAGAAAGAGGAGATAAAGCAAGGGAAACCAATGTCCCTGAACCCATTTGAGGTCAAGGAGATGTGCTCAGCAAGGTCACACGTGCCAAGAAGTCAAACAGAAAAGGATGGAAGGGTTCTTACTCAGTATGTCAACAGGGAGATGACAGGCAACTCCTTGATTCCGTGACCTATCATTCATCCCCATGGCCGTGACCTCCACATGGGAACACTGACAGGGGCTACAGGGTGGAGGATGCAGATAGGAGAGGGAGGCAATGCTGGAGAGAAGGGACCCAAGGAGTAGTCATGCACCTCCACCTGGGGAATGGTATCCCACTTAAACCACACCTCCAGCGCACCTCCTCCCAAGTCAGGAATTGGAGTTAAGAGCAAAAACATTCCATATGTTCTGATTAGCTACAGCCTTATTACCATGCTTTGCCTTAAAACATAGCCTTTCGGTTAATGAAATGTGGTGCTGGGGCAAGTGAATGCATGTAGGAGACAGGGGATCTGATGGTGGCACTGAGCTTGACTTTGCAATGCCTTCTCCCCCTACCTCCATCCCAGGAAGAGAAAGAGCTAAGAGAGAAAGGGAAAAAAAGAGACAAAACTTAAAACAGCCTCCAAATCCAAACAACAAAAACAGCAATCGCTATATTTCAAGCCAGTGCAAATTAGACTAAGCGGCCACAGAAGCCAAATGGAAATCGTAATTCTTCCAGTCCCTTGTTGCTCCGACATGTGTAATAGGTTTGGCAGGGAGTCAAGAAAAACGGAGGCCAAGCCATGGTATGTTTCAAAGAATCTAAAGGCTGCTCGCTATGGGGAAGCCAGATTTTTGCCCAGCTTGGAGGAGGGACGTCTGGACCAGGCTGGATTGGTCTCATTTGCTGCTGGAGGAGGATCGTGGATCTCTTAGACACTGGAAGCCTACAAGAAGAGACGGACATGTTCAGTGTGAGCAGGAGTCTTGCCTGGTCAGGGAAGAGTTTCAGTGGGGAAGCCTGCAGACCACCCAGGACCAGAATACTGTAAAACAGTCTCTTTCCAGGAAGTCTAAGGATGGCGCAGAGGAGGCTGCCAGGAAATACTCCTGGTTAGATCTGCCACAAAAGAGAGGGAGGAGAGAAGAGGGCATGGGAGGGAGCTGTCTCTTCCCTTTTCAGGCACTCTGCTAGGTATTCTCATGAACCCCAGGGACACCTGTCAGTCTGCCTGCTTCCCAGAGAAAAGTGAGAGCCAGAAAGTTCACAGGGCTCACCTCGGTTCATAGACCCTTGAGAGAGGACTTAGACTCAACTCTTCCTGACTGCAAAGCTCATGCTCTCTCCTCTACCCCAAGGTTGGCAAACTTTTTCTATAATATTTTCAATTCCACAGGCCAGATGGTCTCTGCTGCACCTACTCAACTCTGCTATTGTAGTGCAAAAGCAGCCATAGAGCCATGGACAATATGTAAACAAATGGACATGGCAGTATTCCAATAAAACTTTACTTACAAAACCAGGAGGAGGGCCATAATTGGCCACCCTTGCCCCACACTAATACAAAAAGAAACAAAAAGGGTATTACAGGGACTCGTGCAGGAAAGAGGGGAAGTAATCTTAACACTGCATCAAATGGTATCAGAAAAAGTGTACTGGCAAATCAGCAGGCCATATGGTATAAGGGTTCAAGCACAGGCTTTATGTAACTCAGCGCTGTGTAGGAGTCTGGCTTTGCCCCTATACTGGTTAGATAATCTGGGGCAAATTACTTGACCTTTTTTAGTCTTTGTTTCATCTTGTATTACACGGAGATGATAGCTGAGCCTGTTTCAGCAGTTTTGTAACTACTAAATGAGATAACACTTGTAATGTGCTTAGCATAGTCTCTGACATGTAATAAACATTCAGTAAATATTAGCTGCAATTATATCAGCTAACACTTAATCATCAACGGCCCTGCGAAGTGGCTCTCATCACCTGTTCATCATGGGTGAGGATGAAAAGTCTCTGGTAGGATTAAGGGTGGTGCCTGAGGTCACAAAGCTGGGAAGAGTCAGCACTGGCTGAGGAGCTGGCACCCCCTTGAGTCTCAAGCCCATGTGCATTTCACCTCACTATGAGAGGAAGGAAATGCCCAAAGATAGGACTTCCAGTGGGCAGAAAAATGGAGAGAAAGACCTCACTGCCAGCACCACACTTTGGGGACCTGATCCTTCCCATGTTGCCTTCCAAGTCTCAAAGAATCGTTGTCCAGAGATTCTGCCTAGGTCAGGGATCAGTCCTGCTGGGCTCCAGAGTCCACATTTTTTATTTTGATGGCCCTAAAAATATCTGGGTGTGAAAGGCCACCTCCTCTGATAGTGCTGTGGACACCTATGGGTGCAGAGCCAGCCAGCTGGCTACCTTCACTGGCCTGCACTGGTCTGGGATGTGGCAAGAGAGAGATAATGGCATTCCATCTTTCAGGGGAGGCAGGCAGCAAAGTCCCCCAGTATTCTAATGATTCAGAAGCTCAGTTATTAAGTGCTCATGCTCAAAATACACTGGGAAGGAAGTTCTGGCAGAAAAAGCTGAGGGGTCTTAATTCAGAAAATTAAACAAAATTTGAAAAATGACTTCTTTGCTTGCTTCCTGGCCCAGCTTCCTCTTTCTGCATATTTGGAGGATGTGTATTAGCTTCCTGTGGTTTCTGCACAAATGACCACAAACAGGGTGGCTTTAAAAAAAAAAAACAAGGCTTTATTCTCTCACAGTCCTGGAGGCTAAATGCCTGAAGTTCAGGTGTACCAGGTCCGAACTCCACCTGGCTGGCTGGGGTTCAACCCCATCCCCTGCCTCTCCCAACTTTTGGTTCTTGGACTTGCAGCCCCATCCTTTGCCTCCATCCTCACAGGGCCTTTTCCTCTGTTTGTCTCTCTCTTAAAAGGACATTGGATTCAGGGCATACCCAGGCAACCCAGGATGGCCTCCTCGTCTCAAGATCATTAACTTAAATACATCTGCGAAGACACTTTTTCCAAATAAAGTTATGTTCACAGATACTGGGAAGTAGGATGTGGGCATATCTAGCGGAGGGACACTATTCAGTCCTACCTGGATTGTCTCATGGTCTGATTCAGAATCAAAGCAGTGTTTCCTGATTCCAGAGAAGCCCTGACTTTCATAGCGTGATGTGGCAGTAGGAAGCTACCACTGCCCCCTCACTACTGCTCACTCATTTTTTCCTATGAGAAGTATAATAATTTGCACCAAGTTGCTATACTCCCAACAGCAGAGCTGAGCCTAGAATCTGGCCCTCCCGTCCCAGCTCTCTCTCCTTGTACTTTTCCACTGCTCTCCCTGGGGAAATAAATGCACCTCCAGGGCTCTACCCACCCCCCATGTTTCTTCTTGGTCCGATTAGGTCAACCCCAGCCAGCTCAATGCCACTGCGCTTTTATAAAATATACCTTGCTGTCGTACTAGGCCAATGTCACCTTTTCCTTAGAATTTGTGTTGCAATAGACTTTAGTTCAGTTTCAAACATAGCTTTTGGAGCACAGAATTGTAGGTTGACCAAACTGATTTTTCTTTCTCTGTCCTCTCTGTTCAGGTAATGATTTATGGGCATCCAAATGGACACAGAAAGAGGCTGGCTTGAATCTTGGCATGGTGGTTGAAGACAAAAGAGAAAGCCCTCCAACCCATTGTTTCCCATGAGCACAGTCCCCATCAGATACTGATGGCAGAACATAAAGAAAGGAGGCTTGAGGCCTTTGAAGGGAGCCCGCTGTCAAGCCCCCAGAGTTTTACAGAAAATTGATGATGTGTATATTGTGTAACAAACACTGTGTGAGCACATTTTTATGGAAAAATAAATGATGGATCAATAAATATCTATTAAGTGCCTATCATGCATTCCTGTCCATGTAAGCGGAGCTGATCGTTTAAAACAGTTTCCATAGGGCAAGAATTTCTTGTTTATCTACCCAGCTATGATGGGAATTTGGAATGGCAATGGTTAAAAATCACATCACCAATACAAGAAACCTCATCAGAAGATGGTGTTGTGGTCATAGTGGGAACCAGCAAATGTGCACGGGGCTCTGAGGGCTGAAGAGCTGGACCTTGACAGTGTAGGAGAAAGAAAGCACTTCCCCGAAGTCCATTGCCTGCGGGGATGGGGACAGAGAGTGCTCATCTGCAACAAATAGAGAAGCCTTGAGGCCTGGCTCTTGAAATAGGTACACTTTTCCCAAGCAGTTAGGGTAAATGGAGTTTTTCTGACTGAGGTCACCCAGAAATTCCCACTGCCTGTCAGCAGTGAAATACTTAACGAAGCAATGCACTTAATGGAGTATATGTGTATGCCATGGTGTGTTCTCTTAATTAAAATTTTAATATGTTTGTGGCAAGAGGGCTTGATGAAAGGGAATTAAATGCAGAGTGCTTCATACGATGCCAGGTATGGGGGGAACGCCCAGCAAATGGTACCATTTTCTGAAGTTAACTACCTCAGAGAATTCCCTGAAGGTGGTACTAAGGGAGACGTGGGCCCCTGGCATGTCTGGTGCCCCCAACTCAACTCAATGTCTTGAAGATAAAGGCTGAGTTCTCCATTCTGAGTCTCTAGCCCCTAGATCTCTGCCTGGCAAAGAGTAGGCTCAGGACAAGTGCCTGGTTCATGCAGTGGACACCGCCATGGCCCCCGAGAAAGTGAAGAATGAGACTGTTCACCAGCTCATCAGGAGATGGGGTTCTCACTAGTGTGAAGGTAAGAAAGACATAGCTCTTTGCCTAGGCTTTGGCATTTTCATTGGAGGAATGTTTTTTTTAACCAACTGATGTCTTTGATCCACTCTGGCTCACATTCCATGATTCTTCGGTCAAGGTCGAAAATCTTAGTCAAATTGCATTGGAGTTGGCGTCATCACACGAGATTTCTGAGGTTATTTAACAATGAAGATGATCCTTTACCCTAATGTGCCTTTCCAATCTAATGAGGGAACTAGAGTTTACTCCACATGGAAAATATTAAATAATAATTAAAGAGTTAAAATGTAATCTTACGTTGTTTATGGCTAAAGGTAACTCTATAAACAAGACATTATTGCTCACAAAATAAATAGTTTAGGTCAAGGGTCAGCAAATAACTGCCCATGAGCCAAATTCATTCCCCATCTGATTTTGTAAAGACAATTTTATTAGAATACGACCACTTTGTTTGTTGCAGTACTGTTTGTGGCTACTTTCCTACCATGAGAGCAAAGTAGCTGCGGCAGAAACCACGTGGTGGTTCACAAAGCCCCAAATATTTATTGTCTGGTCCTTCACAAAGTTTACCAGCTCCTAATCTATATGAAAAAGGATATATCTTCAAAGGAGGCTACATTATGGTGACTTTTAATGGTCTGGAGGGGCACCTGGGTGGCTCAGTCAGTTAAGCGTCTGACTTCTCTTCAGGTCATGGTCTCACAGTTTGTGAGAATCCTACGTCGGGCTCCCTGCTGTCCGCACAGAGCCTGCTTCATATCCTCCATCTCCCTTTCTCTCTTTCTCTCCTCCTCCCCTGCTCACAATCTCTCTCTCAAAAGAAAATAGTCTTGGAGGACTCTCTGGGGGTGAGGGGGAAGAGGTTTTGGAGAGAGCCCTAAAAAGTGGACAGGTAATGGAGAGGCAAAGAGAAGGGAAGATTCCTGGAGTGGAGGGAATCTTAGAGACATCCATCCAGCTTGTCCTCAGGATGGAGTGCTCTTTGGATAACACCTGACAGATGCTCATTCAGACAGTCTATGCTGGAACTCTTGCAGTGGGCAGATGTGTCATGCGGTATGACAACAGCAACCATGCACACCACCCCAGACCCACGAGCCATGAAGGCAAGTGAGTGCTTTTTTCTAAAAGACCGAAATCTATTTCTCTGTGACTGCTGCTTGGCTGTCCTTACAGGTGTCAACCCTCAAGTATTTGGAAGAGTCTATCAGCTGCTTCCGGAGTCCTATCTACAGCAGACTAGACCTCTCATAAAGCAGTTCCTATACATGGTTCCCAGTCTCTTGACCATCATTACTGGCCTTCTCTAAACACACTCTTGTCTATGAATACCGTTCCTGGGACAGCACCACTAGCTGACCTCACCACTGCAGGGATTTTGGTCTTCTGTGGATCTCTGGCTCTCTTATCTCTTTACCAACCACTTCACTCAAGTTTTTGGAAAAGCCCTAGCTTTATCGTCTTTCAGACCTTCACCTAAACCTGGCTCTCCTTTCTACGTCTAAGCCTCTATTTCCTCATCTTTTAAATACAGATGGTATGTAAGGGTGCCTGGGTGGTCAGTCGGTTGAGCATCCAACTTTGGCCCAGGTCATGATCTCCCCCTGGTGGCTTCGAGCCCCACATTGGGCTCCGTGCTGACAGCTCAGATCCTGGAGCCTGTTTTGGATTCTGTGTCTCCCTCTCTCTCTCTGCCCCCCACTCACAGTCTATCTCTCTCTCAAAAATGAATAAATATTAGAAAAAATTTTTAAATAAATAAATAAATACAGATGGTATGTCAAGTGCACAGGATGTACTAAACACTCACTAAATGGTAATATTCATTACTTCCATGCAGCCTCTTCTATGAATGAAATCCGAGAGCTCTGGGCTATCAGTCTGTACTCCTTGCCAAGAGTCTTTACATCTATTTCTGTAAAAAATGTACAATCTCTTTAGATGTCCATGCTCTAATCCCTTGAACCTGTGAATATCTTACTTCCCATGGCAGAAGGGACTTTGCAGAAATGGCTGTTTGAATTAAGGACTATGAGATGGAGAGATTGTTGTGGATGACCTAGATGGGCCAATGTAATCACAAAGGTCATTAACAGTGGAAGGGGAAGGCAGAAGAGAGGTCAGAAGACTACAATAAGGACCTTGAATTCTAAGGAATGTGGGGAGCCTCTAGAAGTTGGAAAAGCCAAGGAAACAGATTCATCCCAGAGTCTCCATAAAGGAGCATAGTGTTGCCAAGCCCTTGAGGTAGCCCAGTAACACCTGTGCCTGACTTCTAAACTCTAGAACTTTAAGATGATAAATTTATGTTGTGTTAAGCCGTCAAATTTGGGTAATTTGTTTTGGCAGCAACAGAAATCTAATACTCTCAAGTGAAACAGGATGTGAAGACCAGGAGAAAGGGCTTGTCAAAAAAAACCCATGCAGGTTACAGGTTCAGGATGTAGCAGGTGGCTGTTAACAAGAATTGCTGGAATTCTAAAGGAGATCAGAAATCCTAATCTTTTTTTTTTCTGCTGACTCTCATATTCTATTTCCAGTTCCACCCCCCATCATAAGAGCCAACAGGCACTAAGATGGTATTTCTCAAATAGAGCTCAAATCCCATCATTCTCCAATGTAAAACTCTCTTTTAATTGCTCACAATCTCCATAATGATACAGCCCAAAACTGCTTGTGAGACGTTCTCTACACACAGCCAGCTTTCTGCTTCCTCCAGGCTCAAAGACACATTCACCACGCAGAACACACTGACACTCTAATGCTCTGTTTGGTGAACATGATGTATCTAGTACTCTCATGCCCCACATGCTTTCCTGCTGTTCTGGTCCCTGGGCCTGCCCCTGGCCAGCTCATGATCCTTGCACCAATCCTCAGGACCCAGCTCCAGCATCTGCCTCTCTTGGGATGCTTTCTCTAGCCAACCCCCACTCCCAGCCTTGTATTTCTCTGGCAGCCATGACAGCTTGCATATTCCTCTCTTATACAAACAGTGCTTTTCTTTTTTCTTTTTTTT
>NC_043709.1:12185440-12192019 GCF_006229205.1 Suricata suricatta | reverse complement strand
TGTCTGACTTGAGCAAGATTAACTCTGAGATCCAAGGCTAGGAAGATGGAACTGGCCTGTCACCAGCAGACCTGTGGCAGAGGATCACAAGGAAAATGGGATCTAGACTGTGTAAAAGAACTTTATGTGATGATGAAAGTGTGTTGTAGCCAATACTACCCATTTGCCACAGATGGCTACACAGCACTTGAAATGTGGCTACTGTGACTAAGGAACTGGACTTTTCAATTTTTTAATTTTAAATAATTTAAATTGACATCTAAGTAGCTACACATGGTTAACAGCTACTCGATTGCATCGTATAGCTGGTGGAAAGACAAAGTAAATAGCAAGTCCAAAGGGATTACAAGTTGCAATTCTGACACCACTACCAATTTATACTGGACTTGAATAATCAAGTAAATAGAGAGAAGATGGTGGAAACCAAGTTGCCCACTTTTAGTGTGCAAAGTTTCAAACAAGCAAGGACAGGGGGCTGGAATAATCCATGTGATTGATAAAGACTCAGTGTTCAACACATAAATATGAACTCATGTTTAACTTAACATAGATTCAGATGTTCACTTAGAGAAATATTTATAGATATGTGTATATGCAACTGTTAATATTCACACATGAATTTCCTTGCTCTGCCGAGAGAAAGCCTAGAAGCATGGACATCTCAGAAGCAGCAACACATCTAACATCCAGATCTTGGTCCCTAATAGTCTACAATAAAATGGACCAAGGATTCTTGGAGAAATTACTGATTCTAGTATTTGGGAGCTGAAATGTACAAGCATACAAACATGAGCCTGGAGCAGCTTTTAGTGTCAGGAAGTGAGAAAGTGTATGGGAGGCAAGGAGAGACACAACGACAGGGCAAGACAAAGGACCATGTGAGTCAACTGCAAGAAGACCCTTCCTCACCAAGCCAAAGCTGCAGCAATGTGAGCCAAATAAATAAGAACTGGGAGGGCACCTGGGTGGCTCAGTGGGTTAAGCATCCGACTTCGGCTTAGGTCATGATCACACCACTTGTGAGTTCAAGCCCCACATTGCATTGGGCTCTGTGCTGATAGCTCAGAGCCTGGAGCCTGCTTCAGATTCTCTCTCTCTCTCTCTCTCTCTCTCTCTCTCTCTCTCTCTCTCTCTCTCTGCCGTTTCTCCATCTGCGCTCTCTCTTTCTCTCAAAAATAAATAAACATTAAAATAATAATACATAAATAAGAATTGGATTATAATCCAAAGTATTAAACAAATATCTGGGAGACCATACTGACATAAATGATTGACTAAGTCTAAATGAGAATAGACAAATCTGTGCAGAAACATTTCTCTTTTTTTATTTATTTTTATTTTTTTAATGCTTTTTATTTATTTTTGAGAGACAGAGAGAGACAGCTGGAGCAGGGGAGGGTCAGAGAGAGAGGGAGATACAGAATCTGAAACAGGCTCCAGGCTCTGAGCTAGCTGTCAGCACAGAGCCCGACGCGGGGCTCGAACCCACAAACCGTGAGATCTGACCTGAGCCGAAGCTGGATGCTTAACCGACTGAGCCACCCAGGTACCCCTGTGCAGAAACATTTCAAATAATTAATGTGGGCACCATACCCTTGAGGTGATGGAGAATGATTCCCATTTCTTATATGTAGATTGTGTCTAGTGTCTTTTTGCCAAAAAATACTGTGTGGGAAAATAGGAAAATAAATATCTCTACAGCTGGAAAGTCTGACAAAAACAGCCTCTGCTAGGTGACCAAGATAAACATCAATAGTCACAAGTCATGTTGATCACACGTACTCCTCATAAGATGGGAAAGAGGTGTATTGATACTTTACCTGTATGGTCTTCCTTTAAAAAGACCATAACCCCAGTCTAATTATGAAAAAAATACCAAACAAATCCCAACTGAGGGATATTCTATAAAACACCTGACCAGTATTCCTCAAAACTGTGAAGTTCATCAAAAACAAGGAGAATTTTGATAAACTGTAACAGCCAAGAAGAATTCAAGGAGTCATGATGCTTCAATATCATATGGTATCCTGGATTGGACCCTGGAACAGAAAAGGGCATAATGGCATTAAGACATTAAGGAAATATGAATAAAATATAGACTTTAGTAAACAATAATGTATCAATATTGGCTTGTTAATTGTGACAAATGCATCATAGTAATGTATAATAATAGAAGAAACTGAGTGTGGGGTATATGGGGATTCTCTGTACTATCCTCACAATTCTCCTTTAAATCTAAAACTACTAAAATTAAGAGTTTATATTTTAAAAATCCAAAGGGTCTAGGGTACCTGGGTGGCCCAGTTGGTTAAGCGTCTGACTTTTGATTTCAGCTCAGGTCATCATCTCATGGTTCTTGAGTTTGAGCCTCACATCAGGCTCTGTACTGACAGTGCAGAGCCTGCTTGGGATTCTCTCCCTTTCTCTCTGCCCATTTCTGTCTCTCTTTAAGTAAGTAAATCAATAAATAAACATTTTTTAAAATAAAATACCTGGAGCTAGTGCGCAGACCGCTTCGCCTTGAGCTCCGCTGATCAGGATGATCACAGACGTGCAGCTCGCCATCTTCGCCAACATGCTGGGCGTGTCGCTCTTCCTGCTTGTGGTTCTCCATCACTACGTGGCCGTCAACAATCCCAAGAAGCAGGAATGAAAGTGGCGCTTTCTCCGCCCCAGGGTTCCAGGACATAGTCTGAGGCAAGATGGAGGGTGTGAGGGGCCTTCACACTTCACTTCATCCCTCTACCCATCACAACATACAAAGCAACTACACCTGGAGTTTTCCAAACAACTTTTATTTCCTAAAGTCTTCCTTAACCCTATGGAACAAGAAGCTGCCACTGAGTAGGGCCCAGTATAGGGGCTTTCTTTTCTACTCCCTCCCCCCAATATAAAAATATAGATATATAAAAAATAAATAAATAAAATAAAATAAAAATCCAAATGGATCAATAAAAAGATAAAAGATTGTGATTGGTTATGTGTTGTGTGTGTGTGTGTGTGTGTCCTGACCTTCTTGAGGATTCCTTTCTCCACCCAACCTTAGTCCACAGGGTTTGGATAAAACTTTTCCCTATATCCTTATTCTGGTGGAAGGAAAGCATATGATCCTGTTGCAGCCAATCAAAGTGTTCCATCACCAGAGCTACTGTGATTGGTCCAAGTATTGGCATGTGACCCAGCCCAGCCCAAACCATGAGACTCCTTTCGAGTGTTTGCTGGAATAGTAGGGAAGAGATGCTCTCCCCTACCCCACCAGGATCACCAAGAGTACACTGGCGGCCCTCCCGTTACAAGTAGACCTCTTGCCTGAAAATAGTGTCAAGACAGAGGCCAAAACAAAGTTGAGAAAGGAAAAGACAGAATCTTCATGGTTTTCTTTCAACCCCCAACATGCCATGTGCAAAATGAATTCTAGCCCCAAATTTTTCAGTTTGATGAATCACTTGAGTCCCTTTGCTTAAGCAAGCTTGAGTCAGGGTTTCAATTAATTGCCACCACAAGGGTCTTAACCAATACACTGGGTCTGAGGGTAATAGTCTAGGGCCAGAATCTACAAGAGAGTCACTAGGGGTCACCCTTCTCCCCAGCCCTGTGTTCTCATAAGGAAGCTTCTGCTTCCCTGATGAAACAAGTATGTAATTCTTCCATCTCTCCTTTCTGGATGTAGTGATGACTTAACTGACAGGTGACATCAGGAAATGGAAATAGGTATGTGTAGGTCTGTCCCATCTGAGCCTCCTTTTCTGACCAATCTGCTTGCAAACTGGATACTTCATAGTCTATTGGTGACACCGTGGGGCACATCCATCAGGGTCAGGGCTCATGCCTGTATTCTAGTGGAGGTCTCAAGGCCCATTCTTCTCTGGTCTCACTCTTCAACCTCAATAGAAGTAATGCAGCTATTCTGGGTACGGGAGACAGCTTCAAGGACCCCAGATTTCCCCTGGATACATCATCCTGAGGTCTCAACTCAGGATTAAAACCAAGATGCTTGATGGTCACCGCAGATCCAAGACAGACTCCCCAATTTACTGTCATTCATAATAAAAGTGATATTTTGCCCTTCAATCATCTGACACATATTTCTCACTTGTTTCAAAGTCAAAGTTAAGAGAAACTGTGTGATTAATTCCCACTTCTCAAACTGAGGCAACAGAATGGCTTTGAGGTGGAGTGTAGACCACAATGCTTTGGACATGCCATGACAAAAGTCATTTTATGCTCCTTATATAACTCTTCACCTGTGTGTGTTCAAAGAGAAATGTTAAGGACAGCGTGTCTTCTTAATATTGTAAAAGGGGTCAAGAATTAGTTGCTGAAAGAATAAACTCCTCTTGTTATTATGAGTAGCAACCCAAGTACATATATAAGATTAGTAGGAAATTCCCTGATATCTTTTCTGCTGCCCCAAATGAAAACTAAGTTGACATGGAAGGCACAATTACATTATACCCTAAATAGGTTATAGGGGAAGTGGGTCTCACCCTCCAAGGCTTTTTTTACCCACAGGTCTTGAGAGGCCATGCTTCCAAGACTCTGTCTCTGAGCTAGTGCCTTTATCCATCAGTTCAATAGGAACAGTAACTTCTCCCATTTTTATGGGAAATTGGTTGTAAATATCAACTTGGTTAGTGCTTCTAAAGTGCCAGGTAAGTACTAAGAATTGCAGTAAGGGAAGTTGGAAGGCAGGAGTGAAGCCCGAGAAAGCTCACATTCCTTTTACATAAATAACTTGTGCCATTATCTTAGTTTCTCAAGTCTGAATTTCTTCTGTAAATAATTCACAGTGATAGATGGTGAGCTAGCTGTGAGAGGAAGTGGTAAATTATTTACAGTAGTGGTGGAATGTGAAATCTAACACAATCTGGATGGAGAATTAGGGACGTGTTAGGGATCAACGAGAGTAGGATCTGTTGTAGGAGAGGGTGTCACAAACAATTCAATAATATTAGCACACTTCGCAGAGAGCTAATACCTGCAGCACTTAGCCCTTGGAGCAGAGTAGTAGCCAAAGAGCAGAATTCAAATGGTTAAAAACAATTCCAGGTAGCACTTGCTTGGGTGTCTTGAACCCTGTGCGGGGTACTCATAGCAAATACATGCATTGGATGTTTCTTCCATTGTGCAGAATGCGGAGCAGAGGAGACTGAATGGGGCTAAGTCAGGATTCATTTAAGCAACAAGGATGTAGAAAACCCGAGAGCAATCAAGTCCTAATAGCTTTTATCATTTCACAAAGTAATGATCTGTATCTACGGAACTCTTACCTTGACTTTTACCAGCACTGCAAAACTTCATTCTCATGACAACCTCTGATGACTGTCCTCATCCTCATTTTGTAGAATACAAAACTAAATTTTAGAGAAGTTAGGTGATTTGGTTGTGGTCACACAGCTAGAAAGTGGAGAACTGGGACTCAGACTCAGGTCTCGCATCACCAGTGTGTCTTCTCACCCAGTCTGATGAAAAGGCACCACCAGTCCCACAAGATTTTCCTGCAGTTCAAATAGGTACAATCCTTTAATCATTCTTTCCCTTTACCCAAGAAGATACAGACCCAGCATCACAGAATGGGGATAGCATTGGCTCCACTTGAGACAAACCTGGGCAGAAGGCTTGCTCCTCTGTATAATATCTGTGTGACTCAAGCCAAGTTGTTCAACCACTCTAAGCCGATTTCCTGGAATCATCCCGCAAATACTTATTTAGCACCTAGCAACTATCAAGGTAAAGAAATCAAGTATAAACAAGCCTGCCCTCATGGAGCTTACCTTCTAGTGGTCTATTGAGGAGATACAGAGGTGCAGGTAGTGAGATGGCCATAAGCAATATAAATAAGTAATCTGTACAGTATATTAGTATATTTGAAGGCATTGAAAGCTGAGGAGAAAAAGGAAAGAGTAGATGTTATGCACTGGAGGGATCCGATTTTGAATATGGCAGTCAAAAAAGATCTCTCTCTCTCTTTTTAAATAGTTTATTGTCAAATTGGTTTCCATATAACACTCAGTGCTCTTCCCCACAAGTGCTCTCCTCCATTACCACCACCTCTTTTCCCCCTCCCCCTCCCCCTTTAACCCTCGGTTCATCTTCAGTATTCAATAGTCCCTCAGGTTTTGCGTCCCTCTCTCTCCACAACTCTTTCCCTCTTCCCTTCCCCATGGTCCTCCATTAGGTTTCTCCTGTTCTCCTGTTAGACCTATGAGTGCAAACATATGGTATCTGGCCTTCTCTGCCTGACTTATTTCGCTTAGCATGACACCCTTGAGATCCATCCACTTTCCTACAAATGGCCAGATTTCATTCTTTCTCATTGCCATGTAATACTCCATTGTGTGTGTGTGTGTGTGTGTGTGTGTGTGTGTGTGTGTGTGTGTGTGTGTATATACCACATCTCCTTGATCCACTCATCAGGTGATGGACATTTAGGCTCTTTCCATGTTTTAGCTATTGTTGACAGTGCTGCTATGAACATTGGGGTACATGTGCCCCTATGCATCAGCACTTCTGTATCCCTTGGGTAAATCCCTAGCAGTGCTATTGCTGGGTCATAAGGGAGTTCTATGGATAGTTTTT
>NC_043709.1:12161943-12185340 GCF_006229205.1 Suricata suricatta | reverse complement strand
GGAACCTCCACACTGTTTTCCAGAGCAGCTGCCCCAGTTTACATTACCACCAACAGTGTAGGAGGGTGCCCGTCTCTCCACACCCTCGCCACCATCTATAGTCTCTTGATTTGTTCATTTTAGCAACTCTGACTGGTGTGAGGTGGTATCTCAAGTAGTTTTGATTTGTGTTTCATTCCATGCTCATGGACTGGAAGAATAAACATTGTGAAAATGTCATTACTACCCAAATCAATCTACACATTCAATCCAATCCCCATCAAAATTGCACAAGCCTTCTTCTCAAAGCTAGAACAAGCTATCCTCAAATTCATATGGAACCACAAAAGACCCCCGAATAGCCAAAGAAATATTGAAGAAGAAAACCAAAATGGAGGCATCATAATCCCAGACTTTAGCCTCTACTACAAAGCTGTCATCATCAAGACAGTATGGTATTGGCACAAAAACAGACACATAGACTAATGGAATAGAATAGAGAACCCAGAGCTGGACCCACAAGTGTATGCCAATTAATTTTTGACAAAGCAGGAAAGAGTATCCAATGGAAAAAATTGCCTCTTTAGCAGGTGGTGCTGGGAGAACTGGACAGCGACATGCAGAAGAATGAAACTAGACAACTTTCTTACACCATACACAAAAATAAACTCAAAATGGCTGAAGGACCTGAATGTGAGACAGAAAACCATCAAAACCCTCGAAGAGAAAGTAGGAAACAACCTCCTTGACCTCTACCGCAGCAATTTCCTGCTTGACACATTCCCAAAGACAAGGGAAATGAAAGCAAAAATGAACTATTGGGACCTCATCAAGATAAAAAAGCTTCTGCACTGCAAAGGAAATAATCAAGAAAACTAATAGGCAACTGACAGAATGGGAAAAGATAGTTGCAAATGACATATCAGATAAAGGGCTAGTATCCAAAATCTACAAGGAATTCACCAAACTCCACACCCAAAAAACAAATAACCCAGTGAAGAAATGGGCAGAAGACATAAACAGACATCCAGATGGCCTACAGGCACATGAAAAAATATCTCATTAAGATGGAGACATTTGACACAGACTTTACCTGTGAGTGAAAAGCATGTAGATATCTGGGGGGAGGGGAGATTCTAAGCAGAGGGAAGACTAAGAGCAAATACCCTGAGAAAATAACAGGGAGAGAAAAGAGAGCTTACCTGGTAAGTTGGAGGAGTAGCAAGGAATTCAGAAAGGCTGGAGCAAAGAAGTGAGGGCTGATAGGGCCCAGGGGACAGTCTTAAAACAGCCATTCTCATTCTCTCATCCCACTGTGAAAGGGAGCCACAGGTGGAATTTTTTTCTTGGCCATTATTTTATGTGTTCATTTTTTTCATCATGTTAAGAGTACTTTTTAATCCCCCCCATCACCTATTTCCTCCTTTCCCCCACTCACTTCCCCTCAGGTAACCATCAGTTTGTCCCCTATAGTTGAGTCTTTTTCTTGGTTTCTCTCTCTTTTTTCCCCTTTGCTCATTTGTTTCCTAAATTCTACATATAAGTGAGATCATATGGTACTTGTCTTCCACTGACTGACTCATTTCACTTAGCATGATACTCTCTAGCTCCATCCATGTTGCTGCAAATGGCAAGATTTCATTTTTATGGCTGAGTAATATTCCCTTGTATACACATACCACATCTTCCTTATTCACTCATCTATTGATGGACACTTGGGCTGTTTCCATAGTTTGGTTATTGTAAATAATGCTGCTATAAACAATGGGGTGAGTGTATCCCTTTGAATTAGTATTGTTTTACTCTTTGGGCAAATACCCAGTAGTGCAATTGCTGGATCATAGGGTAGTTCTATCTTCAATTTTTTGAGGAACCTCTGTACTGTTTTCCAGAGTGGTTGCACCAGTTTTCATTCCCACCAACAGGGCAAGAGGGTTCCCCTTTCTCCACATTCCCAACACCACTTGTTGTTTCTCATGTTTTTTTTTTTAATTTTAGTCATTCTGATAGGTGTGAGGTGATATCTCATTGTAGTTTTATTTGGATTTCCCTGAGGATGAATAATGTTGAACATCTTTTCATGTGTCTATTGGCTATCCTGATTTCTTCTTTCAAAAAAATGTCTGTTCATGTCTTCTGCCCATTTTTAAGTTGGATTATTTGTTTTTGGGGTGTTGAATTGTATCAGTTCTTTATATATTTTGGACACTAATCCTTTACCAGATGTATCATTTGTAAATATTTTCTCGCATTCAGTAGGTTATCTTTTAGTTTTGTTGATTGCTTTCTTTGTTGTGCAGAAACTTCTTATTTTGATGTAGTCCTAATAGTTTACTTTTGCTTTTGTTTCCCTTGCCTCAAGAGACATATCTGGAAAAGTGTTGCTATGGTCAACATCAAGAGAAATTACTTCATGTGATCTATTCAAGGATTTTTATAGTTTCAGATATCAAATTTAGATCTTTAATTCATTTTGAGATTACTTTTGTGTATGGTGTGAGAAAGTGGTCCAGTTTTTTTAAATTTTTTTAAGTTTATTTACCTTTGAGAGACAGACAGAGTATAGTGAGGGAGGTGCAGAGAGAGACAGAGACACAGAATCTGAAGCAGGCTCCAAGCTTTGAGCTGTCAGTACAGAACCCGATGTGGGGCTTCAACCCACAAACTGTGAGATCATGACCTGAGCCGAAGGTGGAAGCTCAACCGACTGAGCCACCCAGATGCCCCAGAAAGTGGTCCAGTTTCATTCTTTTGCATATTCCTGTCCAATAATTGTTGTATTTCTCCAACACCATTTGTTGAAGAAACTGTCTTTTTCCAGTTGTACATTCATTCTTCCTTTGGCAGAGACTAACTGACCATACAATTGCAGGTTTATTTCTGGGTTTTCTGATCTATTCCATTGGTCCATGCCAATGCCATATTGTTTTAATTACTACCATTTTATAATATAACTTGAAGTCTGGAATTGTGATGCCTCCATTTTTGTTTTTGTTTTTTAAGATTGATTTGGCACACAAGTGGTTTTGAGTAGAAGAGCCACATCATCAGACTTCCATCTTATTTATTTATTATTTATTGAAGTATAACTACCATACAATGTTCTATTCGTTTTAGGCATACAACATAGTAATTCAAAAATTCTATAAATTACTCAGTGCTTGTGGGGAATAAATTTAAGAATTCCTCAAGCTTGCACCAATGGGTTAGGGCAGAAAGCCACCAGAAAGTGAAAGCATCCAGCATAGAAGGAAGCATAGAGTGGAAAGCTGCTTCTACAGGACTACAACATCTGAGAACAGGCAGAGGTGGAAAGGCACTGCAGCAGGGCAAAAGCACCGAGGATTTATCAAATAAAAGAAGCATAGAATGGAAAACAGCCACAGGACAAAAGTGCCCAGAGTTAATTAGCAAGAAAAGTGTCTTGTTAACCCTGAGATAGCATACACTATCTGTCTTAGCCCAAAGAAGTTAAGATAAACAGACATGGTGCCTGGTACCTGCAGTAAAGGGCCATCTGCCTGTCAAGAGGACTTTGACTTGTCTTGACCCTAACCCCTAACACTTACCTTCAAAACCCCCTTTCTCTCACACCCATTATTTAATGATCACTGTTTTCTTGTCTCTTTCTGCATGCCCATCATGTATGTAAACCTTTGGATCCTAATAAATATAGAGAAAGGAGCCTTACTTGGGGCTCTTGTCTCTTCCTGGACATTAGCCTCTCTCATATTCAATTCTGTGTCTGCTTTTATGCTGGGAAGGAGAGAACTCCAGACTCAAAGTCTATGACAAGAGCTCATTACGATAAGTGCACCCTTCATTTATTCCCTCACCTCATACCCACTTCTGGGTGGGAACCACCAGTTCACTCAGTATTTCAAGCTTCCGTTTTAAAATTCCCTTCTTGACTGTCATGAGGTGAATGGTTTTGAGGGACCAAGGTTTGTCTTCCACCAGGCAGGAGACAATGCTAGAAGATGACACTATCCCAGGGGTTGGCTTGTGAGAATTAAGTCCAGTAATGTCTGAAAAACACCCAGCATGCAGTAGGACACAATAAGCGATAGCTTATTACACAGATCCCTTTCTGAATGATCACATTCACCTCATCCCAGCCCAATGTTCAATGAGTAGTCTTTATTACGTCAGGGTCTGAAACTCCTAGAAAATTGGATATATCAGGGCACCTGGGTGGCTCAGTCAGTTAAGCATCTGACTTCAGCTCAGGTCATGATCTCATGGTTCATGAGTTCAAGCCCCGTGTCAGGCTCTGTGCTGACAGCTCCCTTTCTCTCTGCCCTTTCTCCACTCATGCTCTGTCTCTCAAAAATGAATAAACATTTTTAAAATGTAAAGAAAATTGGGTATATGTATTTAGGGTTTTGTTTGTATAGCTCCACATATTATTAAGAAAAGCAAAACATAAACGATGATTTTTCTGGGGAAAATAAAATATTATGAGCTTCTCCTTTAAGAAATAAGTCTGTTTTAAGCAGTAGAATACTTTGCTATCTGGAATTGTTTTGCTAAAAATAACAAGTCCCAATTCAGATTGCATTTGTACTTCATGCGATTCTTTCTAACTCCCCAAACTTTTTGACACCCAAGGAGAAAAGCAATAACAACCACACAAATAAAAGTTCCTTTTGGCTTGGACCCTGTTTTTCTCTAAGAAAGAATGCACATTAGGACCCCTTTGCTTAGTTAGCTTCAAGTTTCTGAAACATTTTTAGGTAGCTACTTAAGTCATAAAACAATGACAGTGTGAAAATGTGTGCATATTCATAAATCTTATCAGCAGTACTAACTATGCTTCTTTCTATAGGAGCATTGTCTTTGGAGCTATAAAAAGCTCACTCATCTTTTGGTGGAGAGTGATGATTTTCTGGTTCCTAATCTTGCTGCACAGAATCATTTTATTAAGTGACTTCTGATGGTTTTCCTGAAATCTAAATAAAATGCTAAGATTTTCTCTTTATTGATGATTATTTTTGACACTGGAGATTTCAGTGATGTTTGTGGTCATAGCATTATTATTCTTGGATATTGCATTAATTCCAAGATATGTCGTTTCTTTACTCATTCATTAGTTCCACAAGTATTCACTGACCATCTGCCATGTGACCCACATCATGTTGGATGTGGAATATGCAAAGGAGCTCCTGCCCTCAAAACACTCCCAGAGAGTCAAGCCAACTGACCATTCAGCACAGCAAGGCGACTGGCACTTGCGGTTTGTGCAAAGCCTGTGGAAACAAGAGTGGAGGAACTCCAAATCAAAGGATTGGGGAAACCTTCAGATGCAATGCTTGAGAGGTGAATGGTCAAAAAAAAAAAAAAAAAAAAGGAAATAGGGGCAAGGAACCAATGCTCCAGGAGAAGAGACAGCTTATGCAAGAAGGAACAACAAAGGCATAAGTGAACCTCACTCATGGAGGGAGCTACAAATATTTCTGAATAGGTGTAGTGAGGTCATCCCTTTGAAATTCATATAAGGTAAGAGATGGATTCCATATCCTCGAATGTTTTTTCCTACCCTGAGAATCTGGCAAGTATCCAATCACCCAGCATGTGTGGAGCCCTTAGTATATGCCAGGTGCCAGGAGTTCAGAGAAACCAAAGTGTCTTCCTTGCAGAGACCTCTGGGCTTATCAACTATGACAGTATTCTAGCAGCATAAATCAAAGGATTTTTTCCTTTTTTTGATGAATTATAGAAACATCATTTTGCTCCTGTACCAGTTGGTCATTGGGCATTTGACATAGACTTGGAGGGCTCCTGTTACCTCATCTGTAAAAAGTGAGCCAGTATAGGGGCACCTGGGTGGCTCAGGCAGTTAAATGTCTAAATCCTGACTTCAGCTCAGGTCATGATCTCACAGTTCATGGGTTCAAGCTCCAACTCAGGCTCCACACTGTCAGTGCCTGGGATTCTCTCCCTCTCTCTCTCTGTCTCTCTTGGATCCTCATCTGCTTGCTATCTCTCTCTCTCAAAAAGAAAAGTGGGCCAGTATACTTACTCCCAAAAGGTTTCTGATAAGTGATAAAATATAAGAAATTCTCTAACATCTGACACATAGCATAACTCAACAAATGTGAATTACATATTTATTTGGAAAAGAAAAAAATTCCATTTTTTTTTGGAAAGTCAAGAAACTTTCTTAGGTATGTTCTAGGGTTGAAGAGAGGAAGAAGTGGAAATAATTAACAATTCTGTTACCTCTTTCATTTTTTCCCACCCAGCATACCCAATAGAAGGGAAGAGCCATGCAAGGGAAGTTGTCAATCCTAGACCAAGATTCAGACAATGAAGTAGAGGGGAAGTCTTTGTTTGCTCGCTGGATATCCCCACCATCCAGGACAGCGCCTGACCCAAAGCAGGTGCTCCATAAGTATTTCTCGAATGAACCTATGATCTGTAGCTTGGAATCTGCCTTAAGCAACTATACAAAGATGTGTAATTCTGGAAATGAATGCATTTATTTAATGGCCAGAAACCACCAAGAGGTTGAGGAATGGTGAAAGGAACCAAAGATGTTTAATCCTGGGTAAGAAATGCCCCCACAAAGATGATATTTTTGTCATCAAATATTAACTCATCATATCTTAAATGACAAAATTGACTTGATCTGTGAGTCTCCTGGAGAATTCACTAAGGGCTTCAGGAGTGGGTACATTGAGATAGATGTCAGTATGTTTGGGGGCAGCTTCCCAAATCTCCATTTGAGGGTGGCCTCAATCCTGTTGAGTTGTCTGTCACTAGTGGTGGGCTCCCAAGTATCAAATGGACAAGATACCTTCAGTTCTAGGTTTCTCTGGTGGATATTTTTGGGCTTCGTTAGGCAGCATTCCTCCATTATGGGAATTTCCCTTCCTCCCTCCAGGTGGCTTGGGCAAGGTTGCAAATTTCAGGGCTCTGCTCTCTGCCACACACCCCACTTCTCTATGCCCACCACTGGAGAGCTGGACTTGACCTAAGCTAAGAGAATCAGCATCTCCTTCTGAGGAGGACTTAGAATCTTAAGCAAAGGTTTGGAAAGCCAGACGGTGCTTGCCATTGGTCATCAGAAGGCAGCAACCCATGAAACCAGTTCTGTTTCAGATGCTGAGTGGTTGGTGTGCCCTGGTTCCTGGCCTTTCTGCCAGCTGGGTGTTCAGCAAGCCTTCTGATTTTGGGAGTTCCAATAGCCTTCAGGTAAGTGACCTTCATTAAGTCAGCTAATGGGTCAGTTCCTGATTGCCTGCAAAGAGAGAACCCTTGCAGAAATGATAAGTTCATTCATTCTATGACTAATTATGCAACTCATAGCTTAATAATGCCTTCCTGATGCTCTACCAAAGAGATACCACAGGGAAAAATGGATCCTTAGTATCCCCCAGCCATGTGCTGTAGTGTCACTGTGTGCTCTAGGCTGAATACTGTATAGAATTCTTGTGTCGAGGTTACCTGGGTGGCTCAGTCAGTTGAGCATCCAACTTTGGCTTGGGTCATGGTCTCACAATTCATGAGTTCAAGCCCCACATTGGGCTCACTGCTGTCAGCCTGTCAGCACTGGGCCTGCTTCAGATCTCCTGTTCTCCTCTCTCTGCCCCTCCCCAGCGTGTGCTTTCCCAAAATAAATAAATACTTTTTTAAAAAAAAGTTTGTGTGACACAACTTAATCTCCCTTGTGATGGTGCTAAGAGGTATGGCCTTTGGAAGGTGACTAGTTCATGAGGGCAGAGTCTTTCATGAATGGGATTAGTGCCTTTGTAAGAGGGGCCCCAGAGAGCTCCCTCGCTCCTTCCACCATTCCACATTCCATGTGAGGACCCAGTGAAGGGATGACTGTCTGTGAACCAGGAAGCAGGCCTTCCTCACCAGATTCCAAATCTGCTGGCTCCATGATCTTGGACTTCTAGCCTCCACAACTATGAGCAATAAATGTCTGTTGTCTGTAAGTCTATGATAGTTTGTCATAGCAGCCTGAACAGACTAAGACAATGTGGCCAGGAGTAGGGACCTGGAAAGGAAGCACAGACTGAAATTATGTCTTTTGTGAGTAACCACACTATCTCTTAGTCTCTTTCTCTTCCCCTCTCTCTCTCTTTCTCCTTATGATCTACATCTTCAGATGATAAGCAGAACATCTAATTAAGAAAGGTGCAAGTTTTGCATCCCTCTCTCTCCCCAACTCTCTCTCCCTCCTCCGCTCCCCCTGGTTCTCCATTAGGTCTCTCTTGTTTTCCTGCTAGACCTATGAGTGCAAACATATGGTTTCTGGCTTACTCCACTCAGCATGACACCCTCAAGGTCCATCCACTTGAGAGACTATTGAATGCTGAGAATGAACTGAGGGTTGAGGGGGAAGGGGGAGGGGGAAAAGAGGTGGTGGTGATGGTGGAGGGCACTTGAGGGGAAGAGCACTGGGTGTTGTATGGAAAACAATTTGACAATAAAATATTATGGAGGATAAAAAAAAGAAAGGTGCAGAGGGAAAGGAGAGGGCTCAGAAGACACAGGAAAGAAGAGAGAAAACAGAGGGATGGGACACGTGGGCCTTGCTGAGTCACCACCCCCACAATGGCCTCCACAACTGTTAAAATGCACCTTCACCAACTAATTACCAATTATCAGGCTGTCGAACCATAAAAGCAAAACTTGCCCGCTGCCTATCTCAAAAAATCAAAAGTTATAAAAGGCTGGTGCCACAGCCCCTCAATCATGGTGCTCAAAATAGAAGCTATTAATTTAGTAGAAACCATGTGGCAGCGTCTCAAAGGGCACAGGTGTGACCCCTGAGGCTAATGGGGGGTGGGGAGCTTCTTCCAAGGTTCTGCACTTTCACACTCCACAAATCAGTGAGGGTGAGAAGAGAGGATGGTGGTGGGGGCCCCAGAAGTCCAGCAAGTCATTCCTTGATCCTAATCTCCCTAATTCAGAACAGGAGACTGGGCTGGGAGGGAAGGGACTGGCACTAGATCACACAGGCCCGGGGCCCAACTGGGGAGCCTGCAGCAGCATGTGAAGTCCCTGTTTGGGGCTAGTACTCAGAACTCACTTCCCTTCCTCCTCCCTGCTGGCCTCTTTTTCAGCAAAGCCAGTGTTTTCCCCGTGAGGCATATCGGAGTGATTCTGGTGGCCTCAATGATGGGGGGGGCTCTGGGAGAAGGGGACCCAGTGTGCTCATGTCCTGCAGTGGTCACGTTAGTGTTGCACAACCACAGTGGTCCCAAGACCCTCACAACCTCCAAACATCCCAGAAAAGAAACAAACAAACAAACAAACAAAAAAAACCCACCACTTTATAATTATCTGAGCTGAGAACCTTTTTCGGTTTCACATAAAAACAGAAAGTAATTCTTTCTCTAATTTTATATTATTTTATCCTGAATTATCCAGGAGTACAACTACCATGTAAATCAAGAGAATATTGTATTCATTTCATTCGTAATTTTCCCAAGAGTTGATGACCAATTCACAAAACATTCCCGATGGCCGGCCGGCCGGCAGAATTCAAGTTCAGAGCAACACCCCGGATCACGCGGCCCTCACATTCATGGTGGTTTTATAGCAGAAGCACCTGACTTCTCTTCTGAAACAGTCTCACCTGGTACATTTTCACCGTATTAAATATTAAGTGCATTATTATTTTATTAAACATGGCTTTGCCTTTCATGGTTAGAAAATATATTCTTTTAATTTCATATTGAGGTAGGCATATTATCTGTAAATTTCATATAAAGAGGGCATAATAAAATACATGTAATATAAAAGTGTCTCCAGCCAGGTTTCTAGGAAACAGACCCTGGACGGAAATCTGCATGCAGGAAGCATATTGGAGGGAGCCTCTGGGGTCGGTTGTAGGAGACGGAGAGGTGGGACGGAGCAGAGGAAGACGCCGAGCTGGGATCTAGTTGCAGCAGAGGCCTGAGCACAACCCACAGGGAGCTCTGGGGCTGGAATGGCCGTTCAGAGTTGTCCTGTCTTCAGGCAAGGAGACCGGGCTTTTACAGCCATGAATGTACCCTCACTGGATGCAGGCTGTCCCTGAGGGTAGGACGTGAGCTTACGTGTGGGTGTGAATTTCTGCTGAGGTCAGTGCTTGGAGAGACGCTCAGCTGTGAGCTCTCAACCTTCCCAGCAGCTGGAAGATTGAAGGCCTGGGGCCCGGGGAAGCCGGGGTGGGTGGACAGCACACCCCAGTTTGCATCATAGTCCACCCTCGCTCTGTTCAGATGTGTGCACCTCCTGCAACAAGTGCAAGGAATAGCTGCTATGATTCCGGGTGGGTTTTTTTTCCTGGGAAAACTTAAAAATCTATCCGTCTGCTTGGGCTGCTGTACCAAAATACCACACACTGGGGAGATTTAAACAACAGAAGTGAGGAGCACTTGGGTGGCCCAGTTGGTTAAGCGTCTGACTTTGGCTCAGGTCATGATCTCGGGGTTCTTGGCGTTCGAGCCGCATGCCAGGCTCCATGCTGACAGTTAAGATCCTGCTTGGGATTCTCTCTCTCCTCTTTCCTCCCCTCCCTGACTTGTCCACATGCTCGCTCACTCTCTCTTTCAAAATAACTAAATAAACTTAAATAAATAAAGTAAAATAAAGAGCAGAAACTTATTTCTCACAGTTCTGGCGGGCCAAGATAAAAGTGCCAGAAAGGTAAGGCACTTTTCATCGTGAGGACTCTTCTCCTGGCTTGTAGGTGGCTGCCATATTGCCAGATGCTCACATGACCTCTGCTTTGCACATGCTCAGAGGAGGGGGCCATTCATGTGTCTCTTCTTATGAGGACACTAATATCATTAGACCAGAGCCCTGCCCTCATCACCTCATCTACCTCTAATTCCTCCAAGAGATCTCATCTCCACATACCATCACCTTAGGGGCAAGAGTTCAACATATGAATATGGGAGACATCCATTATGTTCATAATATTAAATCTGTATTAGTCAGGGTTCTCCAGAGAAATAGAACCAACAGGATGTGTGTATGTATATAAAATAAATTTTTGTATATATGCATGTATACATAATAAGTAATATCATGTAACAAATCTCTATATAGAAAGATTTATTGGGGCGCCTGGGTGGCTCAGTCGGTTAAGCCTCTGACTTCAGCTCAGGTCAGATCTCACATTCATGGGTTCGAGCCCTGCGTCGGGCTCTGTGCTGACAGCTAGCTCAGAGCCTGGAGCCTGCTTCTGGTTCTGTGTCTCCTTCTCTCTCTGCCCCTCCCCCTCTCATGCTCTGTCTCTGTCTGTATCAAAAATAAATAAAACATTAAAAATTTTTTTTAAAAAAAGAAAGATTTATTACAGGGAATTGGCTCTCATGATTATGGACAGTGAGAAGTCCAAAGATCTGCAGTCAACAAGCCAGAGACCCAGAAGAGCCAATAAGTAGTTCTACCCAGAGTCTGAAGGCCTGAGAAGCTGGAGAGCTGATGGGACAGGTTCCAGTCTGAAAATCAGCAGGTGCAAGACCCAGGAAAAGCCAATGTTTCAGGCTGAGTCCAAAGGCCAGAAAAAACCAGTATCTTACTTATAGTCTTTTTGCACTATTCAGACCTTCAACTGACCAGATGAGGCCCACCCATATTAGGGAGAGCAATCTGCTTGAATTGGTCTACTGATTTAGATGTTACTCTCATCCAGAAACACCCTCACAGACACACTCAGAATGATGTTTGGCCACATTTCTGGGCACCCCGTGACCAGGTCAAGTTGACATGAAATTAACCATCACAAAAAAGTTGGACATAAACATTTGCAGACTCTTAATGTCTCACCGGGAATCCCAAAAGCTCTGCTGGGAGAAGGCTGTGATGTTTTTTAACATAGTGACATGGAAGGTTCTGGAAAGGGATCTAGACTCAGAACAATCTAGAGTGAGGAAAGGCAGGCAGTGCAGCCATGGCATGTCTGTGAGCTTTGAAAACGCCCATGATTGGTGCCACTCTGCGTGTGTGGAAATGTTCCACCTTATCCACTCGGGACTTTCCATGAACCTAATTTTTGTTGTGAGCCAGCAAGCCATTCAGCCCCCTGCTGGGGTACAAGACACTGTGACAGATGGCAGTGCCCAGGCTGGGAATAAGTTGCACATTTCTGCCAATAAAACTAGCCAGGAAAGCAGAGAGGTCGTTAGTGGTGGGCAAATTAGGCTGGTGTCCTTGGGTTTGATTTCAGTGTAGAGGCAGGTGGAATGAAGGCAGCAGCCTCGTTTCCCCACAGTGGGAATGGGAGGGAGGACCCCATCCTCTCATGAGGATGAGGCAGCTATCCAACGAGTCCCATTGACTATCAGTCTGGCACAGCAGAAACATCTGAGGAGATTTAATTAAGATCGTGTATGTCCTGATGACGGAGCATGTGACACAACTGAATGAAGGAAAAGGATCACAGACAGCTTTGTAGAAGGATGAGAGTCTTTAAACTGGTGGGCTTGCCTGTTAGCTCTGGAGTGTCTATACCCATCCCACAGACCACCAGAAGCCCAGAGCAGTGAATTAGCTCAACTCTAGAAGAGGCTGGAACTGCATAGAAGAACCAGACTCCCTGACTGAGTTCCCTTATGGCTGCTTCAATCTCTTCCCAGGATTTCAGCCCCTGTGTTTTTGAAAGCTCTACTCATGGATCTCACAGCTTTCAAAACAGTAAAATGTACCCATGTTCCACATTAATACAATTTACACGTAACTATGGAAGAGTAAAGCTGACCTACTGTAATGTTCTGTACAAAGGTAACTAAATGCATAGTGATTTTGACTCTACAGTGTTCTTATACTATATTTGAGCTAACCATTTTCCAGGTCTCAAATATTTTTGGAGGCTCTTAAAAAGCTTGTACACACCAGCTCTGTACTCAGGGTACCTAATGCACAGATCAGCTCTGCAATTTAGTAAGTAGGTGATTTCAGGCAAGTGACGCAATTGAGCATTAGCTTCCTTGTCTACATCACTGGGGGAGTAATACCTTCTCCCCACTGCTGCTATGAGTGGACCCCACAGTGACAAAGTACTTCGTACAGAGCTGTCACACAACAAAACTGTCTTTGGTTTAACTCTGAAGGTCATTAGAAAGCCAGGAGGAACTGCAGGAGAAGGAAAGAGTCACAACTATCTCCATGTATCACATGGGACAAAGACTCTGCAAGTCCCATGGTAAACCCTTGGTAAATGACCTCTTTAAGCACCCCCTGACAATCCCAACTAGGAGAAAGAGGCCATAATGTCCCTGTGTTGCAAATGTAGGCATTGAGGCCAATTGTGGTGACAAGACTGAGCCAGAACGATCACTTCTGGGAGACAGAATCACTACAAGTTCATGGAAGGAACAAGGAAGGAGAGGAAATTGAGGTTTCTATTGAATCTTTGCACCCAAGTTGTAAAGGTTAAATTTCCATCCGTGTGGTTATAAGGAAGCAAGAAGGGGGGGATTTCAAAATCCCCAGAGCTGGGGTCTTTGGAGGAGCAATGGACAGAAGCACATCCCAACCCCAGCCCACCCTGTCTCTGCATCAGAGGAACAAATGGTACAGCTGACCTGAAGGTCAGTAAAAGGCATGTGACTTAGCCAATGGTGGATCAGAGGTGGAGAAAATAAAAGGTTAAATAAGGATTGGAAAGAAAAAGGAAAAACACATACATATACATATACATTATTACATAACTGTATAACTCTGCGCACGCACACACACACACACACACACACACGCATGCACACCGACTGGCAACTTAGATCAGGAAAAATTCCTCCAGGTGTTTGGTCATCAAAAGACTACCAAACCACATGACCGCTTTCTCAGATGACCAAATATCAGCCACGTTAATTGAAATGACTGGCACAAATGATGATCAGATAAAGAGGAAAAAACACTAATAGTTTTTGTATGTATGTTATGTACCCTATATAACTATTCCCGTTTTACAAGTAAAGATTCAAAGTCTCCAAATCTTTGCAATTCATTCAAGGTCAAAAAGCTGATAAGTAGAACAAGATTTTGAATACAAGTCTATCTCATTCCAAAGTTGAAGCCCTTTTCCCAAGAATATCCCAAAGATTTACAGTTTCATAGAAAATTATTTTAAACTAGTAATGGGGCATGCTATAAGCATCAATGCTTGGTACATTTCACCTACTAGCACCTGGATCCTCTCCCAAATGCTAAGAATTAAGTATTCGGACTTCTGGTTATAGGAAAGAAAATAGTTTCCAGGACACGATGTAACTTGCCCAAGGTTGAACTGCTAGTAAGTGATGGTACTAAGACTAGAACTCAGAACAGTCTGACTCCATCCTTTTTGTTGGTTCTGCTCCAAAGAACTGCCTCCTCGTTGCTCTGAAGTGAGCCGTGGCACCTGAGACTCACACAGCTGAGCTTCTGTTGAGGTCAGGGTTCTGGGTGGGTAACAAGCAAGGAAAAAATTCCAAGAACTTGTGGGGAAGATAATGCAGGGTGGTCCCCCACTGACACCCGTGCACTTCCGAACTCCCCTTCTCAGAACCACTGGGAGGTTATGCTGTCCTCTGTGCTAATCTAGTAAATGAATTCCCATCAGCATATGCTGAATAGAGGACAAGGAGGTACTGACCGGTGACTTCCAGTTTTAACGATGAAGCTAGAATTGTGTCCCTGGGCCAGACAGCTGCCAGCTTCCTGAGGAAGGAGATGATATCTTTCAAGTGTTAAGGATGCTTTGTTTAAAAATAAACATAGAGGAAGTTCTGGTTTTACTCACTCTCTTCCACCTTGTCCAAGGGGGAGGAAAAGGCAAAGGAATTGTAATTGGTCCAGGCATCTGCTAAATAAAGTAACACAGACGTGCAGACTCCACAGCCATGCAAGGTGAGATTCAGAATTTGATATAAGTTGGTGGAAAATGTGACAACAGAAATAGACTACAGCATACTGAATAAAGGTCATAAATAAAGCAACAACCTCACATTAACGGGCATGGCATGGGATGTGAATCTTGATCCAAAATCTGGCGAGCAGACGCAGGCAAGAAGCATCTCTTGACTTGCTTTTGAGTGATGTCTTGGAAATGGTTCATAACAACCATGAATTTCAATTTGGCTTAGTAATTCCATCCAAAGCAGAACCTAATAACGGAATAATCAGGACATCAGATTGCAGCAAACTTTAGAAGACTAGGAGTGAATTTCTTGGAAGCTAATCAATAAGAGGATAATCGTGAATGTTTCAGTCATGCCCAGCACTCCATCTTCCCCGAGATGAGCAGAGACTGTGAGTGAAGAGAGTATCTGAATGAGGAACACACCCAGTGAAGATAAACAATGGAAAGGGGAATGTGAGAGGAAAGGATGCACTGAAAATTACTTTCCGTGCTATTATTAGCAGGATCACCATTATTTTACAGCCCCTCAGTCCCAAGCAGATGTATTCCAAAAGGTATCTTGGTAAATGACTGAGAAGTACGGAGGCTCCAGGGTCCTTTTTCGGTCTCAGGCTTGGTTCCTGCTGTCTCCAAGGGCTTCGACTATTTTCCTTCTACTTTAAAAGCTTCTGTCCCCACTCTTTTCCCCACAGGAGCTGCTCTCCCAAGGTAAAATTTAGAAATTTTACCACTGACCACCAAAGGGAAAATTGGAATAAGGCAAAAAAAAGAAAAAAAAAAAAACCTTGGGGAAAATGCAAACAAAGGTTTAATCAATCTTACGGGCCTTCTTACCACTATGGTCTTTGGTCAGAAGTGACCAGAGGATGATGCCAGTAGGGGGCAGTGCAGTGCTAGGAATTTCAGCTCTGGGGCCAGTTGGCCAGGAGTTTAAGTTCCAGCTCTGGCACCTGTTAGGGTGGTAGCTTCAGAAGTCACTTACAACTTCTGAACTGTTTTCTCGCTTTTTGTTATTTATTAATTAAATTTTTAATGTTTTTTTTTTATTTTTGAGAGACAGAGAGAGACAGCAAGAGCAGGGGAGGGTTAGAGAGAAAGGGAGACACAGAATCTGAAGCAGGCTCCAGGCTCTGAGCTAGCTGTCAGCACAGAGCCCAACGTGGGGCTCGAACCCACAAACTGTGAGATCATGACCTGAGCTGAAGCTGGACGCTTAACAGACTGAGCCACTCAGGCGCCCCTGTTTTCTCTCTTTAAAATAAAGAGCTAGAATCTACCAAGAATGAGTTGCTTGGGGGATTTAAGATTATAATCTATTATACACGCACACATGCATACATGTGTGGATGTGTATGAACACAGGGATAAGAGGTAGAAATGGCATAGATATAAACCCAATACAGAGACAGATGTATACTGCATATAGAAGATCTGTGTTTGTGTGGTAGCTGTGGCCATTTTGTCCCTGGAAGAGTTGCAGGATGACCACTGGGGGTGAAATTCAGCAAACTTCCCTTCCTTCCTACCTTGGCTAAAAGTGAACAACTAACACATTCCATCTCAAAATGTAACTCTACCCACTCCAACCATGAGAAAAACATCAGACAACCCCACAATGAGGGACATTCTAAAACACCTGATCAGAACTCAAGGTCATCAAAAACGAGGAAAACCTGAGAAATTGTCACAGACTAGAGAAGCCTAAGGAAATATGACAATTGACTGTAATGTGGTATCTTAGATGAGATCCTGGAACAGAAAAAGAGCATTAGGTAAAAACTAGTCAAGTCCATATAAAGTATGGAGTTTAGTTGATGGAAATGCACTGGTAAGGTCGTTCTGTTGTGACAGTTGTGCGATGGTGATGTGGGTCTGAAGGGTGGGAGAGTCTGGGTGAGGCTCTCTGGGAACTAGCTACAATCTTTGCAAATGTTTTATACATCTAAAAGTACTGTAGAGTAAAAACTTTATTTAAGTTTTAAAACTTATCTTATTTTGCCCATTCCTCCATCCTTCCCCTCTGGCAATCGTAACTTTGTTAACTGTATTTATAGATTTGACTCTGCTTTTTCTTCTTTTTTCCTTCCAAGATTTTAATTAAATTCAAGTTAGTTAACATATAGTGTAGTATTGGTTTCAGGAGTAGAATTTAGTGATTCATCACTTACATATAACGCCCCACACTCATCACAAGTGCCCTCCTTAATCCCCATCCCCCATTTAACCTATACCCTCACCCACCTCCCTTCTAGCAATCTTCTGTTTGTTCTCTGGATTTAAAAGTCTCTTATGGTTTGCCTCTCTCTTCGTTTTTATCTTATTTTTCCTTCCCTTCCCCTATGTTCATCTATTTTGTTTTTTAAATTCCACAAATGAGTGAAATCACATAGTATCATCTTTCTCTGACTTACTTCACCTAGCATAATACCCTCCAGTACCACCCATGTTGTTGCAAACGGCAAGATTTCATTCTTTTTGATTGCCAAGTAATATTCTATTGTGTATGTAAACCACATCTTCTTTACCCATTCTTCAGTCACTGGACATTTGGGCTCTTTCCATAATTTGGCTATTGCTGATAGCACTGATATAAACATTGGGGTACAGGTACTTCTTCAAATCAGCATTTTTGTATCCTTTGGTAAATTCCTAGTAGTGCAATTGCTGGGTCAGAGGGTAGTTCTATTTTTAACTTTCTGAGGAAACTCCACACTATTTTCCAGAGTGCCTGTACCAGTCTGCATTCCCACCAACAGTGGGAATTTCTGCATCCTTGCCAATATCTGTTTCCTGAGTTGTTAATTTTAGCCATTCTGACTGGTATGAGGTGGTATCTCACTGTGGGTTTGATTTGAATTTCCCTGATGATGAGTCAGGCTGAACATTTTTTCACATGTCTGTTAGCCATTTGGATGTCTTCCTTGGAGAAATGTCTGTTCATATTTTCTTCCCATTTCTTTTCTTTTTTTGAGAGAGAGAGACAGAGACAGACAGACAGACAGAACATGAGCGGGGGAGGGACAAAGACAGGGAGACACAGAATCCAAACCAGGTTCCAGGCTCCTAGCTGTCAGCCCAGAGCCTGACGTGGGGCTCGAACTTGTGAACTGCCAGATCATGACCTGAGCCAAAGTTGGACATTTAATCGACTGAACCACTCAGGTGCCCCCTTCTGCCGATTTCTTGACTGGATTATTTTTTTTTTTATGTGTTGAGTTTGACAAGTTCTTTATAGATTTTGGATACTAGCAGCCCTTTATCTGATATGTCATTTGCAAACATCTTCTCCAATTCTGTAGGTTGATTTTTAGTTTTGTTGAGGGTTTCCTTCACTGTAAGAAGTTTTTCATCTTGATGAAGTCCCAATAGTTCATTTTTGCTTTTGTTTCCCTTGTCTCCAGAGATGTGTCTAGTAAGAAGTTGCTATGGCTGAGGTCAAAAAGGATGCTGCCTATTATCTCCTGTAGGATTTTGATGGTTTCTTGTCTTAGAATTAATTCTTTCATCCATTTTGAATTGATTTTTGTGTATGGTGTGAGAAAACAGTCAAGTTTCATTCTTTTACATGTTGCCCTCCAGTTTTACTAATACCATTTATTGAAGAAATCATCTTTACCCCATTGGATATTCTTTCCTGCTTTGTAAAAAATGAGTTGACCATATAGTTGTGAGTCCATTTCTGAGTCCTCTCTTCTGTCTGATTGATCTATGTGTCTGTTTTTGTGCCGGTTTTTCTGTATAGTACTGGAGTCCTGGTCTCAACAATCAGGCAAGAAAAAGAAATAAAAGGCATCCAGATCAGCAAGGAGGAAGTCAAATTTTCACTCTTTGCAGGCTACGTGATAATCTATCTGGAAAGCTCAAAAGACTCTCCTAAAAAATTGCTAGAACTGATACAGGAATTCAGCAAAGTCACAGGATATAAAATCAATGCACAGAAACCTGTTGCATTTCTCTGGGTCCCTGAGTGGCTCAGTCAATAAAGCATCCAACTCTTGATTTCTGCTCAGGTTATGATCTCATGGTTCCTGGGTTTGAGCCCTACATCAGGCTCTGCCCTGGCAGTGCGGAGCCTACTTGGGATTCTCTCTCTCCTTCTCTCTCTACCCCTCCCCCCTCAAAATAAATAAATAAACATAAAAAAAAAGAATTTTGTTGCATTTCTATACACCAATAATGAAGCAGCAGAAAGAAAAAATCAAGGAATCGATCCAATTTACAATTGCACCAAAGCCATAAGATACCTAGGAATAAACCTAACCAAAGAGGTAAAAGGTCTGTACTCTGACAACTATAGAAAACTTATGAAATAAATTAAATAAGACACAAAGAAATGGAAAAACATTTTATGCTCATGGGTTGGAAGAACAAATATTATTAAAATGTCTATACTACCCAAAGCAATCTACACATTCAATGCAATTCCTATCAAAATAACACCAGTATTCTTGACAGAGCTAAAACAAACAATTATAAAATTTGTATGGAATGAGCAAAGACCCAAATAGCCAAAGTAGTGTTGAAAAAGAAAAGCAAAGTGGAAGGCATCACAATTCCAGACTTCAAGATATATTACAAAGCTGTAACTATAGACAGTATGGTATTGGTTCTGCTTTTTGTTTGTTTGTTCATTTGTTGTTGTTGTTGTTTAGACTCCACTTACAAGTGAAATCATATCATATTTGTCTTTTCAGCCTGATGTATTTCACTTAGCATTATACCCTTTATGTCCATCCATGTTGTCTCAAATGGCAAGATTTCATCCTTTTCTATGGCAGTGTATCATTCCATTGTATATACATACCACTTCTTCCTTATCCGTTTGCCCATTGATGGACACTTAAGTTGCTTCCATATGTCAGCTCCTGCCAATAATGTTGCAATAAGTATAGGGGTGCACTTATCTTTTCAAACTAGTGGGTTTTTTTCCTTGGGGTAAATACCCAATAGTGAAATCATTGGACCATATGGTATTTCTATTTTTCACTTTTTGAGGACTCTCCCTACAGTTTTCCATGAGCAAGTCGTAATAGAAGGCACAGCATGAGGAATATAATCGATGATATTGTAATAATGATGTAATCAGGACAGATGGTAGCTGCCCTTGTGGTGAACACAGCTTAATGTATCAACTTGTTGAATCACTATGTTGTACACCTGAAACTAATGTAACATTGTGTGTCAACTATAAACAAACAGCTTCCCTAGCAGAGCAACAAGTGTCTCTAGATATTGTGGATAATCTAAATAATTGTAGCAATAATCAACAATTACCGAGCATTACCATGACCCCAAAACTGGAACAAAATTATTACCTGGTCTTCTTTTATTTAATCATCCCAAGCGCCCCAAGAGGTAGGTACTAATACCTCAATAATGCAGCTGGGTAGTAGGGATTCACTTCATATTCACATTATATCTTCTTGTAATATTATAGCAGTTTGGAATAAAAAAATTCCTTCCTGGGGAAAAAAAAGAAAATATTATAAGTGGGGAAGTTTCTTAGAACTGTGATAGACTGAGCTGGTTTACCTATCCCTCCAAACCCCTCTGTATAGAAACGCTATGTGGCATATCACTATGAAAATAATTCAAAATATACTCAGCTTGAGAGTGGAGAGGAGAATTTTAAAAATCTTAAATTCTAGAAGCAAAGTGATAGGTCAAAATTGAAGAAATAAGAGTTTGAGTTTATGTCAGAGTAGTCCAGATGTCTCTAGCTCAGAAATAAGACTAAGGGCTGGGGCTTGAGAATAAACACATAAGGCTTAGGAAAATAGGGCTTAGCAAGTGAAAAACATAACCCCAAGAAAGCAAGAGATTGTCTTCTGCCTAAGAATCTGAGCAGAGAAATAAAGAATCTCCTGTGAAAAGTCAAAAGTCCAAGTTTACTCCACAGTTGGCTGTGGGTAAGAATTTGCACAATTCTCATAGTATGCGAATCCCAGAGCAAGAAATTAATGAGAAATCTTGTCTAGGAACAGAAAACCTCTGAGATGTAGAAGAAACATAAGTCTATTCTATAAGGTTTTCCCATCAAAATATTAAACAAAACACAACACAATCAAGTCTAGCAATCTGTTTTACCACAAATTATTAACAAATTCAGGGAGAAAACGATTTGTTCATAGCAATAGATGGCGTTCAAAAATTGCTACATTCAGCACCAATTTATGTGAAGAAGTCTTGGCAAAGTGGGATTGAAGAAAGGGTTTCCTTAACTGATAAAGGGTATACAAGACCTCCTATAGCAAGCCTCAAATTGGGTGGTGAACATTAGAAGGTTATCTGTAAAGTCTACACTAAGGCATTATCCTCGAGATCTTAACCAAAACAATATGAATAGAAAAATAAGTAATAGACACAAGAAATGGAAATAAGCAAACAATATTAATTCTATGAAATTATTTTCTACATAGAAAAGCCAAGATTACTGGGGCGCCTGAGTGGCTCAGTTGGTTGAGCATCCGGCTTTGGCTCAGGTCATGTTCTCCCATTTTGTGGGTTTGAGCCCCGCGTCAGGCTCTGTACTGACAGCTAACTCAGAGCCTAGAGCTTGTCTTCAGATTCTGTGTCTCCCTCTCTCTCTGACCCTCCCCTACTTGTGCTGTCTCTCTCTCTCCCTCAAAAATAAATAAAAAACAAAAAATTTTTAATAAAAACATTAAAAAATTTTTAAAAAGCCAAGATTACCTACAGACATAGCATCAGAACAAACTAGATTTCAGCATTGCTAGTTATAATGTCAACAGGTTAAGAAAATGAAACTTCCAGGTCTAGTTTCATAAGAAACTTCCAAAGTGTTTTTCAGAGTGACTGTACCATTTGACATCAACAATGAATGTGTGATTCAGTTTCTGTACAGCCTCACAGATGTTGATGTCACTCTTTCTTATTTTAGCCATCCCACTAGGTGTAGAGTGACATCTCATTGGGTTTTTAATTTGCATTTCCTTAATGGCTAGTGATGCTGAACATCTTTTCATGGGCTTATTTCCCATCTATATACTCTTTGGTGAAATGTCTGTTCATATCTTTTGCCCATCTTTTTATTAAACTGTTTGTTTGATGTTGAGTTTTGAGAGTTCTTCATGTATTCCAGATACTAACCCTTTGTTGGATGTGTGATCTGCAATTGTTTTCTCCTGCCCTATAACTTGTCTTTTCATCCACTTAACAGGTCTCTCATGGAGCGGAAGTTTTTCATTTTGATCATGTCCAATACTTCCATTTTTTTTTTCTTTCATGGATCATATTTTGAGTACCAAATGTAAAAATTATTTCCTAAGCCTATGCTCTGAAGATTTTCTCCTAAGTTTTCTTTTCAAAATGTTACTGCTTTACATTTTTAAGCTTAACTATGATCAATCTTGAGTTTACTGTTGTGTGAGGTGTGAGGGTTAAGGTCTAAGTTTATTTCTCCCCCCTCTGACTATCAAGTTGTTTCCACACCACTTATTGAAAAGACTATCACCCTTCCACTGACCTGGAAAGACAGTTGAGCCAAAACTAAGACAGCTTTGAAAAGGAAGAATAAAAAGAGAAGATCCACTTTACCCAATTTGGAGATGTGTTACTTAGCTACAGAAATCCAGGTTGTGTGGTCCTGGCAGAGGGAGAGATGCATCCTTCAATGGAATAGATTAGAGAACCTAGAAATAGCCCCACACAAGTATGGCCAGATGATTTGTGACCAAGTTGCCAAAGCAATTCAGTGGCAACAAAATAAAGGAAGCTTCGTCCTAAACCTCACCCCTTAGACAAAGGTGAACTCAAATGGATCTTAGATGTAAACATAAAGCCTCAAACTGTTATACTCTGAGAAGAAAACATGGGAGAGAATATTGAGAATCCAGGGCTTGGTTAAGAGTTCCAAAATATGACATCAAAAGCAGTCTATAGAAGGAAAATCTAATAAATTCAACCTCATCCAAAAAAGCATGGCCAAAAAAGCACATGAAAAAATGCTCAACATCACTCTTCACTGGGGTAATGCAAATTAAAACCATGGTGACCAGTTCTCCCAGCACCACCTGCTAAAGAGGCAGTCTTTATTCCATCGGATACTCTTTTCTGCTTTGTCAAAAATTAATTGGCCATGCATTTGTGGGCCCAGTTCTGGGTTCTCTATTCTATTCCATTGGTCTATGTGTCTGTTTTTGTGCCAATACCATACTGTCTTGATGATGATGACAGCTTTGTAATAGAGGCTTAAGTCTGGGATTGTGATGCCTCCTGTTTTGGTTTTCTTCTTCAATATTACTTTGGCTATTCAGGGTCTTTTGTGGTTCCATACGAATTTGAGAATAGTTTGTTGAGCTTTGAGAAGAATGTTGGTGTAATTTTGATGGGGATTGCATTGAATGTGTAGATTGCTTTGGGTAGTAATGACATTTTCACAATGTTTATTCTTCCAATCCATGAACAGGGAATGTTTTTCCATTTCTTGGTGTCTTCTTCAATCTCTTTCATAAGTTTTCATCATTTAGGTCTTTTACATCCTTGGTTAGGTTTACTCCTAGGTATTTGATAGTTTTTCATGCAATTGTGAATGGGATCAGTTTCTTGAT
>NC_043709.1:12038857-12161843 GCF_006229205.1 Suricata suricatta | reverse complement strand
ATATACACACACACACACACACACACACACACACACACAATGGAGTATTACATGGTAATGAGAAAGAATGAAATCTGGCCACTTGTAGGAAAGTGGATGGAACTCGAGGGTGTCATGCTAAGCGAAATAAAACAAACTATTGATGCACATAACTCGGGTGGATCTCAAGGGCATTATGCTTAATGGGAAAAGCCAATCTAAAAAGGTCACATATTGTGTGGTTTTATTTATATTATATTCTCAAAATGACCAAATTTCAGATAAGGGAAAATTGATGAGCGGTTTCCTGGAGCTACTAATCATAGGGGGAATGGAGTTGGGGTGGCATGAAAGTGATCTTTGTAGTAATGGAATAGTGCCATGCTTTGATTGCAGTGGTGATTGCACAGATATACACATGTAATAAAATGGCATGGAATTATATACACTTACTGTACCAATGTCAATTTCCTGACTTTGACATTAGATAGATAGATATAGTTATGAAACTGGATGAAGGGTCCAAGGACCATACTATCTTTACAGCTTCCCATTAATTTGTAATTATTTCAAAATGAAAAGTTAAAAAAAAAGGCTATCAAGCAACCAATACCTTTAGTATGTGAAGTCCCTCAGTAAATGCGGTATTATTATAACAACAACATTATTATAATGAAATATCTAGTCAGCAATGTAAAGGGCAAAGTTACTTTTCTGCTGGGTTAGGAAATACTGGGGTTAACTAGAAGCAGAATGGTAAATTAGAGTTCTCAGCCACAGGAGTCACAGATATTGAAAGCAGCATGGTTTAATTGGTCTCTAAACTGATGTTAAAGCCCCACAGAGCAGGGTGTGCAACCAGGCTCCATCCCTTTACTGGGCATCTCTTTGGGCAACTCCTATAAATGTCGCTAATAGTGGCATGGATATCTTGCTCATCTCTGAGCCTCAGCACCCAGCATAGCATCTGGCATCAAATGGAATCTCAATAAATAATTGTGAAATTGAGTGTCTTGATCTCTGTGAACCTCCCCATTCCCTCTATTGCAAAATTATTGGTTTTCCCCCCTCTGTTTTCTGTTTACCACCTGTTACCTCCACAAAATTGGCATTTTCAAAAGCCACATTTACATATGAGATTGACAAGATTAACACATTTATTGGTCTATTGTGCAAAGGAAGATAATCACAATACTAAAAAAATGGCGGCAAGGGAAGACTTTTAATCACAGCTGTCTTAACATGTGCAAATGGTGTTTCTGACCCATAATCAGAAGGTCAAGTACTTTGACTTGTTCTAGAGGTGACTAACCTCTAGTTACCTTCATTCTCTCTTGGGAAAGCTTTCGTGGAGTGACTGCTGATCTGGGCAACTTGTCAACCTCTAGTGAGCCAGCCATCAGGCCTTGAATTTTTTTTTTCCTTTCAGTTCTTTCTTTTCCTCTCCTTATATATATTTTTTTTCTTTTCTCCATTCTTCTATTTCTTTATTTCCCACTTGAGAATTATTTGTATAAGTCAGAACCACAGAAGTAGAACAATCTCTGGATCTTCAGTCTTATTAGGCTTACAAGAACTGAAGATCTGACAGCAATACAGTTTTCTGAACTCACATCTCAGGTCACTAGCAGAGTTGGAAATTTAAGTTGTGGTCTCTAGCAACCAATCCACACATAGCTCATTTACTCTGAACTATCTCCAAGAATCTCAGATCCAAAATGCTCATTTGGAAACTGGTCAGGTTCATTCCTGATAAAGCTAAAAAGATGCCAAGCTAAGCTCATTGCAGCCTTTCTTTTGAGATGAGAGAAGGTAGAAGCTATCTGCGCGATGTGGCACACACACTACCCCCACAGGGCCCCGTGTTCAGGACACATGTTCTAAATTCAAGGGGATGAAGCGAAAGGGAGTTGGAGGAAGGTGACCTTGTCTATCCTACAAAATAAATCACTTCAAAATAAATATATATAATGAGCAAAATTATTTTAAAAAATGGAGAGCGTTCAATGTGGGTAACAACGTGGGGAAACGGATCTCTCAATTACTAGTAGATGGATAAATTAATACAGTGTTTGGGGGCATTATCTAGTAAAATTAAAAACACGTACAATTATAAATCTAGCAAAGTACATACAGGATCTATATGCTGAAAACTAAAATAAAAAAAGCAACTGATGAAAAAATCAAAGGATGCCCAAATAACTGAGATATATCATGTTAATGGATCAGAAGACTCAAAATATTAAGATGTCAGTTCTCTTTAATTTGATCTATAAATTTAGTACAACTCCAATCAAAATATCAGCAGGATTTTTTTATAAATAGATAAGCTTATTCAAAAATTCATAGGCTAGGGCACATGGGTGACTCAGTTGGTTAAGCATCCAATTTCAGTTCAGGTCATGATCTTGCAGTTTGTGGGTTCAAGCCCTGCATCAGTCTTTCTGCTGACAGCTCAGAGTCTAGAACCTACTCGGGATTCTGTGTCTCCCTCTCTTGCTGGCCCTCCCCAACTCATGTTCTGTCTCTTTCTCTCAAAAATAAACAAACTTTAAACATTTTTTTAAATTCATAAGGAAAAGTGGTAGAACTAGAGCAGTTAAAACAATTTTTAAAATATGAAAGTCAAGGAATGGTACTACCCAATTTTAAGACTTCTTAGAAAGTTTTAGTAATTAAGACAGTGTGCTATTGGCGGGGGAATGGACACATACATCAATGAAATAGAAGAAGCTTGATAAGTAGATCACAAATACAGAAAATTTATTTTTAACAAAGGTACAAAAGCAATTCAATGATACTCTAATTAAATATCCATACCTTAAAAGGAACTTCAATCTGTACCTCACACCATAAAAAAAGTTAAAAAATAATAATTAATTAAGGATCAATCACAGACCTAAATATAAAAGATAAAACTGTAAAACTTAGAAAAAGTCATAGAAGAAAAATCTTTGTCAGCTGGTTTAGGCAAAGAGTTAAGTATTACACCAAAATTATGATCCATGAAAGAATAAAAAAGAATAAATTGAACTACATCAAAATTTTAAATTTTACTTTGCAGAAAACAATGCTAAAAGATTTAAAAATACAAGATACAGACTAGGATAAAATATTTTCAAATCAGATCCAACAAATAATTTTCATACAGAATACATAAAGAATCTCAAAACTCAACAGGAATAAAACAAACAACCCAATTTAAAAATGAACAAAAGACTAAAACAGATACTTCACCAAGATGTTCAACATCATTAACCACAAGGAAAATGCAAAGCCACAATGAGATATCATAACATATCTATTATAATGGCTAAAAATAAAAAAAATGCTGACAATACCAAGTACTGGTGAGAATGCAGAGAAACTAGACATCTTACCCATTACTAATGAGAATGCAAAATGGTACAGCTGTTCTGGAAAATTGGAAATTTCTTACAAGCTTAAAGATACATTAATATAGGGCCCAAGAATCCCACTCCTGGGTATATACCCTGGAAAAATGAAAACTTATGCTCATACAAAAGCTGTACACAAATACTTATAGTTTCTTTTTTCATAACTGCCCCAAAGTAGAAATAGTCAATGCCATTCAACGAGTGAAAGAATAAACACAATATGGTTTGTTCATACAATAGAACACTACTCAGGAATAAAAAGAAATGAACTACTAATATGTAAAACAATTACATGATGATTTAGATGAATCTCAAAGCATTATGCTGAATAAGAAAAGTCAGCTTCAAAAGATTACATACTGTATGATTTCATTTCATATATGTCATTCTTGAAAAGCCAAACTATACCTGTGGAGAACAGATGTGTGCTTGACAAATTTTACAGAGGTAGGGCAGGGGGTGACTATAAAAGGATAGCAGAAGGGGAACGTAGGGTTGGTAGAACTTTTCTGTATCCTGATCATGGTGGTGGTTACACAAATCTATACGTGTTACAAGCCTGAAAGGTCCATTTGACTTTTTAAATATTAAAAATAAGTTTTAAAACTACACACCATTATGGACCTAGCCAATGATCATCAAAGGAAGACTGGAAAGTTTATTTTTAAAAAATGCTTAAGCTATTAATCCCTGAACCCAGGCAGTGGTGAGGGAAAGGGGAAGTCAAAGGAATGAAAAAACAGACTGACTTTAGATGTTTTCACAGAACATTCACTATGTAAAGAAATACACAATATTTACAAAATCTTGAGGAAAAATATGGCCCAAGAATATTATTGACGTTACTGGGGCATCTGGGTGGCTCAGTCAGTTGGGCATCTGACTTCGGCTCAGGTCATGATCTCACAGTTCATGGATTCGAGCTCCGCGTCAGGCTCTGTGCTGACAGCTTGGAGCCTGTTTCAGATTCTGTATCTCCTTCTCTCTCTCTGCCTCTCCCCTGCTCATGCTCTGTCTCTCTCTGTCTCAAAAATAAGTAAACACTTAAAAAAAATTTTTTTAATATTGACATTACCAAATCACCATTCAAGTATAAAAGCAAAAAGTAAATATTATTTAGCAACACCTCTTTCTCTTTATAATTCTGCAAATATAATATGTCGGTATAATCTAACTTTCTTAAATTTAATTCATTCTCATAAATTTGAGTGAAGTCTCAATCATTGATTGATTAATCATTGCTTCTTTTGTTGTCTATTCTTTCCTACTAGATGCACACTGAACCTTCTCATCCTATCTTTATTTTTCTTAATTTCTATTTCATATACTTTATCTATTTTCTTTGTATGTAGCATTCTGGATAATTTCCTCAGAATTAGCTCCAGTTTACCAATTCTCTCTTTAATTGGGTCTAATCTGCTGATTGATTCAACCATCGAATTTTTTCTTTTGTTCCTCTTTTAAATATATTTATTGATTTTTGTGAGAGAAAGTGCAAGCAGGGAAGGGGCAGAGAGAGTGGTAGATAGAAGATTAGAAGCAGGCTCTGTGCTGACAGCAGCAAACCCGACGTGGGGCTCAAACTCATGAACTGTGAGAACATGACCCGAGTCAGTCAGACGTTCAGCTGACTGAGCCACCCAGATGCCCGTCTTTTGTTTTTTTAATCTATCATACTTTGTTTTTTTTCATTTTTAGGAGTTCTGCTATTGTCTTTTTCAAATCTACTAGAATTCAAAAATGTTTATTTTTTCACTTCTTAACTCTTTCTTTTATAGCGTTAATCATTTTAATTATATTTATTTTATAATTACCATCAAAAAGACCAATTATATAAAGTGTGGGATGACCCAATTGTATTGCTTATTGTGTCTGCTGACTTGCTCTGCCTTTGCCAGAGTCCAGCTCCGACTGGTCCAGGGTCCCCTGAAGGAGAGGCAGCGTCGGGGGAAAAATGGAGTGAGAGAGCCATGTGTTTCTCTCTTTCTCGGTCACCAGCCTGACATCTCTATCTTGCCATGTTTTGTGCCTTTATTTACAGATTTAAGTGTTAACATGGCATCAAAGAGTGGAATTTTTACAATTCTCAGTTATAAGATGCTTTGAAAAGGGCGCAGAAACAGGTTTTACAGAGGCATTTTTGCAGAACTACTCTAATTACAATGAGGTAATTTACACATCATAGGATTATAGGATATTCTCAGTGAAAAGCAGATAACATACATATTTGTAGTAAACCTTAAAACTAAAAAGATAGCAGGATCTTTTCAGTGAGAAGCAGATAGCAAACACATTTGTTTATAACAATAATGCTAAGATTCAGGCGTAAACAAGGCTAGGAGGCATTCTGTCTGGCTCACAGGAGAAAGAATGTATTCGAACTGGTTAGTAAATAAACCTTTTGTCAACCTCGTTCTTTGATGTTGAAGGTGTAAGCCCATAGGCCCCTAGATGTGCCGGCCTTTGCATAGGAGTTTAAGTTGTAACTACTCTTACCCATCCTCACAATGGGCACCAAATTAGCATATGTATGCGCAGTAACTTATGCCTGGCTCTTGTTTTTTTCTTATTCCTAAATTAGACTCTTTTTCTCCAGGCCAGAGTTAAACATAAATCTTGTGTTCTTTAACCCCTTTCATTTTCTATACCTTAAATTTGTGAGGCTCACTAGAAGAGCCTTTCGACAAAACATCTGCAGTGCTTTGTTTAAACTCCTCTTTATAGAGGTGGGAATATGCTTCTTCCCGTGAGGTATCTGTGTGGGGAATATCGGCCTGACTTGGAACATTGTGAGGCCTAATCAATAGCAACAGGCTTAATTTCACATGAGCAGTCGTAGCAGCAGGAGATGCCAGTTTCCGCCTCTCATGGCAGGAGCCGTGCACGTCTGCCATTTCCTTACTGTGACCGTGTCATCCAGTAAGGCTGGTGCGGCTCCCAGCATGCCTTGGTGTGTTGATTCTTCGTGTGTGTTGTAACTTTTTGTTGTGGACCCCTCTTTATTGGAACTTTATCTATGCTGATCCTATGCTGTCTGGGTGGATAACATTTCCTGCACCGGGGTGGCTCCGCCGGTTAAGCATCTGACTGTGGCACAGGTCATGATCTCACGATTCGTGAATTCAAGTCCCAGGAGGGGCTCTGCACTGACAGAGCAGAGCCGGCTTCAGATTCTCTGTCTTCCTCTCTCTCTGCCCCTCTCCTGTGCGAGTACATGAGTGTGTGCACGGTCTCTCTCAAAAATAAATAAACATTTTAAAAAAAACAGTCACCACCCAAAACTACTTACATAATTCTCAGCTTGGCAGGTCCTAGAGAACATGGGTAATACAATTGTTAATCCTATACCTATATGAGAACAGTTCTCTGATTATAACTTCTTAAGGGAGATTTTCCACACTGAGAACAGAAGCCACACAGTTTCCCTTATTAGCCTCTTAGGCTGGTGGTCAGACTGTTTTAATACATGTTTGCGGGAAGCTGGGTCTCTCTGAACTCATAAGTAGAGGGAAAATCTCCTTGTGAGGCAAGGTGGGTTTGCAAGGCCTCCCACCATCAGATGGAGACCGGCATCTACCCCCACTCAATTTCTGCTTGAGCGCCGACCCCCCAAGGTGCCTGACTGACTGACATCAGGAGTGAGTTGCCTTTTTATGCTAAATATATGTGAATTATACTTTGTGGAAAAACTTGTTATAGGAGTTTCTTCTTTTGTGATTATAGGAGCAAATGTTACATTTCCTGAGAAAACCTGTTTTTCTTCCCCTCAAGAAAACAGGCTATTGACCCCTGCTCACAAAGACCCAACTCTTGCCTTTGCTGTGCTAAAAACTTTGCTTTGTATTTGAATGCTGAAGATCCCTTCCTATCCCATATGATAAACATCTAGTCACCTATTGATAAAGGTTATGCATGAATCTTCCACCTATCTATGTTTTGGGAAGGTCTTACATACCAAAGAATTCGTTATCAGAAATCATTGTCATAGCCAATTGCCACTTCTGTTTTGTACCACATACATTTTTTCAATAAATAAAGCTGACTCTAGGGTAAAGACAGACATGCCTGCCTGGTGAGCAGAAAGAAGCCAGGCTCGCTCTCTTTGGCCGCAGTTCATCCTTCAGGGAGCCCTGGACCTGCTGGAGCTGGACTCCGACAGTCATTTTCACTGAGGGCCCTGGCTTTAGTGGCTGTCTCATTTGCAATTAACCCTCTCAGGGTGCGAAACACACATTTTATCTCCACATGGCTATTAAAACCCAATCTTCTTAGCAACAGAAACTAAAAGGAAAGGGAAAGACTACTTCATACGGTGGTCTTCAGTTCTCTCTTCTTTTTAACCCCAGAGATATCTTTCTAAACTCAGCAATGTCTTTAAAAAGATGTCTGATATATTTAATCCAATCTATTAAATGACTTGTAATTCAAAGATTTTCAGATTTTCTAATTTATTAAATTACTAGAAATGTAGTTCTCAAGAAAACTAGACCAAATATAAAATTATTTAGTAAATACAGTACTTACTAGCTCTTCTTTAAAACACAAACACACACACACATGTACACACACATAGTCTTATCTGTGTGTGTAGGTATGTTCACATGTCTAAAAACTGATATGCCAGACTCTAAGCAATTATTTTGCAAGAAGATAATGGGAAGTCAGGGAATAACAAGACCAGATAGAGGAGGACAAACTTTGATTCTTCAAATGTATGCATTGTTTAAATGTCTTAAGAATGTTTTTATGTAATGTCAATACATTTAAAAAATTTCATCATGAATTTAATCAAAGACAGGCAACAAATATACCACCAGTGGGACACCTTGGAAAGGGAAAAGGAACATTTCCCCAACACTTTAGCTAGGTAATAAAGGCTTTTGCATTTCTATGAGCCGGATACTTTTAGCCATAATAAAGGGAAAAAGCATTTACTTACCAGTATTTCCTTTAGGGCATATACTTCCTTTGTTTAGAAGAATATCTTAATATACGGGGTAGAAGATGAATCTCATGGCACCAACCGTCACAAAAGCCTTTGAATAGGAGGTGACACTGCTCTGCATAATGGCACCAGGGCAATTTGGAACTCCTGAGAGAACCCAGGAGAAGTCCTCATGTGCCAAACGGATATCCACAGTGTCTCTTAAAGTGGCTTGAGGATCTAGAATAATGCAGTAGTTCTTGAACTTCAGTGTAAATCAGAATCACTGGAGTGCTCCCTGAGTGCTCCCCAAAGACTCAAAATGTGAGGCAAAACCAGAGGCACAGATGAATGGTGGCTTAGCCTCAGGGCAAGGGGCAGGGTGACTACCCAGCAGGGTTCTAGGGAGAGATGGAACTCTTCTCTGTCTGGATCATGGCGATGCTTAGGTTATGGCATGAGTATAATAAAAATAGGTATAAAATACACACACACACACACACACACACACACACACACACACACACACACACATTATGGGCTGCACCCTCAGAGAAGTTCTGTGGCCGGGCTTGAGACTATGCATTCCTTGTTTTATTTTAATTTTTTAATATTTGTTTATTTTTGAGAGACAGAGAGTAAGCGGGGAGGAGCAGAGAGAAAAAGAGACAGAATCCGAAGCAGGCTCCAGACTCTGAGCTGTCAGCACAGAGCCCAATGCAGGGCTTGAACCCACGAACTGTGAGATCATGACCTGAGCTGAAGTCGGATGCTCAACTGACTGAGCCACCCAGACAACCCAAATATGTATTTCTAAGAAGCTCCCAGGTGGCACTGATGCTATTGCACTGGCCCTAGTTTGAGAACCATGAGTCTGGCCCAGGGTAGCTAAGCATTATTATTGTTGTCGTTATATTTTTTGCATGTGCTTTTCCCTCTGCCTGGAATGCTGTTCCCCCAGATATCCACAAGACTCATTCCCTCACTTGTTTCAGGTCCCTATTCAAAAGTCATCTTCTCAGGGAGGCCTTTCTTCTTTCTATGTTTTATTTATTTTTGAGAAAGCGAGAGCACAAGTGGGAAAGGGGTAGAGAGAGGTGGGGAAACAGAGGATCCATAGTGGGCTCTGTGCTGACAGCAGAAAGCCTGATGCGGGGTTCAAACTCATGAAGCATGAGATCATGACCTGAGTTGAAGTTGGATGTTCAACTGACTAAGCCACCCAGGTGCCCCTCAGTGAGGCTTTCTGACCATTGTATCAAACCTGAACCCTCACTTCTAATACATCTTCCCCTCCTGCTTTAATTTCTTCCATAGCTTATTAACCCCTTATTAATTAAGCTTATTAATAAGTATAAAATTATACTTATTTTTCTTACTTATTATCTGCCCCAACTAGAATAAAACCTCTATGAAAACAAGGATTTTGTCTGTTCTTTCCCTGTCTCCAGTGTCTACAATGGTGCTCACCCTATAGCCAACATTCAATAAAAATCCTGAAATAATGATGAAGTAATTATTAATACCACTACTACTATAACACTAATAATAATTCACCTGCCTCCATTTGAGATCCTCAGAGTACAGCATTTCATCTTCATGCCTCTCCACTTTGAGAGAAAATCCCCTTAAAATAAAATGTAACACTGAGAAAAATTGGCCTTGAGGTCAAACAGTAAGAGATTTGTACTTTAGTTATATAGCCAACATTGTTGAACAATGCATCTAATGTTTATGAACTTGGTTTTGTCATCTGTAAAAAGGGTTTGGTACTACCTCTCTCTTTAAATGGGTTAATGTGTGCAGCGTTATAGAGGAAATGGCAAATAGCTAGTACTCAGGAGTTGGTAATGACATCATTATTTATTATTATTATTATTATTATTATTATTATTATTATGTATAGAGAGAGCACAAATGGGGGAGAGGGCCAAAGAGAAAGAGAGACAGAATCTTAAGCAGGCTCCACACCAAGCTTGATCAGCTGGGCTCGATCCCACAACCCTGAAATCACTACCTGAGCCGAAATCAAGTCAGCCGGTTAATCAACGGAGCCACCCAGGTGCCCCAGTAATGACTATTCTTAACCTCCCTCTGGCACCTGGGGCTGGAATTGGTCCAAAGTGCCAGTTTGGGATAACTGGACCTCCCAGGACCTGTTTCTCAACCTAAAGGCAAGGTTTAGTCAAAAATGGTTCAAAACAGAGAACACATCATTTCCCCTCCATAAACATCTATAAAGGAGTCTCCTTCCTCTGAGCCTCAGTTTCCTGACCTGCACAATGGGGTTAATTGCTGCTGTCAAGACTGAGTCTTGCAGACGCAACAAAAGAGTGAAAGCTGCCAGCACCTAGCAAATCTCCGGTCAACACTGGTGTGCCCAGTGCCTGCTCAGCCTGCCACCTCATTAGAGGTCCTGAGGTCATTGAGAACGCGGTGAAAGCTGCATGGCAAGCGGGAGGGCAGAGCCTGCCCTGGCCAGCTCTGAGGCCTTGCTGGGTGCCTCCTGTGCCGAGCACCAGCTCCTGAAGGATGCTCCTGACCCCCAAGAGACACATGCTGCCCCCCACTTCCTGCCCATTCAGGATAGTTGTGGAGCTCGTCAGAATCAGAGCTTTCCTCTTTTGAATTGTTATCACTGGACTTCTGGAGCCTCCTGGAAGTGCAACCCTGGTGCTTTAGACACGGCTGTACTGCTCAATCATCTCTCCTCTGCCAAGAGCCCACAGATTTTTGATGAGCCCAAGGGGCGCTCGGTGAGCCCCCACCCCAGCCGTGGGAGCTCAGTGTGCAGTGCAGAAGAGCACCTGTGTAAACTGGGGGACAGTTGGCTGGCATCTTTTTCTGCGATTCCTGAGAGATCAGAAGCCAGTCCCCTTAAATCCCACACCCTCGTTTCTGCTGCGGGGTTTGTCAATCCCAGAACTCACAGACTCAGGTGTCCAAAAACAAACGCTCGGCCTAAGGGGAAGAGCAGTCGCTGGTTTTTCTTCTCCACTTAAAAGCCTTTCAACCCAAGGCGGGGCCTTTGAGGGGAAAATAAATTTAAAAATTAATTAATTAATTAATTTAATTAAATTAAATAGAATATGTACTCTTCCTGACCCAAGTTGTGTAGATTCTCTGGTGAACAGGAGGCCGTCCGCAGGGTATCAAACACCCCCAGGTGGTTTAGAAATGATGGAGGGGGTGGGAGAGGAGTGCGCATGCGCTCTCCTGCCAGGCTCAGCCCACAGCGGTTGTGGTCCCTTCCCACAGAGAACGCTGCAGCAGCTGCTGAAACCAGGATGCTGGGTTACTTTTCATGGTCTGTTGGACTTAGACATGTAGATATGTAGAGTCACTGTTGTTCTTCACAGCTGAGACATGGCTGATGATGAGGTTATTTCCCACACAGGCGGATTAAAATATTGGGGATAATGATGTATTCCCGCAGCAGACCTGAGAGGTCCCTGGGGCCCCAGGACCCAGAACAAAGCAGGCTGGCAGAGGGGCCCTGGTGTGTTTCTCCGGCTCTTGGAGAGCTGCTTCCTTCCTACAGCCTCTCCTGCTTCGCTTCCTTGGGCCACAGGAGGACCTGGTAGTGGCTTTTCCACCCACAGAAGGGGAAGTAAAACCAAACGTGAAGTTACAGGTATATCTGGACTCCTTTGTTTTGGGAATTGTCTCTGCTTCCAAATGCTCGTTCCCAGCAGGGCCTGCTGTTCACCAAAGTGAGAGTGGTGGAGAGGGAGTGGGTTCTGACTTGAATAATTTTTCACTCACTTCCTTCTGCCCTCTCGTTTCTCTTTATGCGATGACCCCTCCCTCCCACCAAATTCTCCCTCCTCTACCCAGACGTGCTGACCCACCCAGATCTGCACTCCCATCAGTGTCCTTGGGCCTGGTTCTCTTGTCTCCTCTGTATTCCCATCCCCACTCAGGGTCCACTCCACTGCTGGAAGGACTTCCTGAGGAAGGCAAACCTGACAAAGGCTCGGATAGGTGGCAGGGGTGAGGGGGGGTAAGGGGGTGTCTAAGAACTGGCTCACCCCTCCGATAGACTCAAGTAATACTGCCCCTGACACCTGGCTCGCTGTGTGCTTGCCCAGTGCCCTCCCTTCCCACCACTATTTTTCCTGGCTCTCTATTGCTTGCCTTTCAAACCAAAACTCAGGGGAGCTTCTCCAACTCCCACCTTTCCCCTAGTCCAGCCTGGGTCTCTTTTCTTTGCACTAAACCATGGTCTGCAGGCCAAATGGGGCCTGCCATCTGTTTCTATAAATAAAGCTTTACTGGAATCCAGCCACACCCATTCATTTCTATACTGCCTAGCTGCTTTCATGCTGTAACAGCTGAATCAGGTGGTTGCCACAGAAACCACATGTCTGGCAAAGCCCAAAGTCTGGACCTCCACAGGAAAAGTTTACCCACCCCTGTTCTAAAGTCCTGCACCACAGCACATGCTGCCTTGTACCAAATCTCTCCTTTTGTATGGTCATCTCTGAACCATGTTGGAAAATTCTGAAGTGGATGGCCTCAGTGGTTCCACTTTTCGCCAGAATAGAGTGGTTAACTGTCCAACGCTGAAGCCTCCCCTGGCTGAGCTGGTGTGCCGCCTTCCCTACTTACCAGCTCTGTGCTGAGCAAGGTGCTTTGCCTCTTCGGTCCTGTTTGCACACCAATAAAATAGAGATAAGAGCAATACCCATCTCAAAAACTTGTTAGAGTATTTAATGAGTTAAATGTAAATTTCTTATTATAGTGTCTTACACATGGAGTATACTATAGAAGTGCTATTACTACTATCAGAATCCATTATTTTCAACTCTGATGCTAGCAGATAGTAGGTGCTCAATGGATACATTTGAAATTAAGCTACTCTGTCTTGGTTTATGTCTGCAGAAAGCCAGCAAACCAGAAAAATGTCTAGCATTGACCCCTCTAGCTTTTAATACAAAACCGTATTATCATTGCCTACTGCTCAGTCCATAAGTACTGTCCTTCTCCCCTCCTTCCCTCGTTCCCACTGCTGGCCAACATCAAATCCTGTCCGTACTAACTCTAGGACATACGCCAAACCACGTCTGAGCCACCATCCTCTTTAGGTTACCTCAGTAGCCTCAGTTAGCTTTTGCTGTGTTACAAACCATCCAAACCTTAGTGGCTTAAAACAAAACCAATTATTTAGCTCACAATCTGTAGGTCAGCAATCTGGACTGAGCTCAGCTCGGGGGTCCTTCTGCTAAGCTCATTTGTGTGTACAGTGAGCTGCTGGACTTGGCTGGGGGCTGGCTGGTCTAGGATGGTCTCAGCTGGGAGGCCATGTGGCCATCCTTCCTCCAAAAGGTCAGCCCAGGCTCATTCACATGGCAGCTGGACAGGGTTCTAAGAAGGCATTCATGGTCTCTTGAACATACTGTGATTTCCACCCCATTCCATGAAGAAGGAAAGTGGCAAGGCCCACACAGTTTCCAATAGTAGGGAAACAGACTCCACTGTTTGATGGGAAGAATTGAAAAGTCACGCCACGAAAGGCATGGAGACTGTGTGGGGTGGGTGGAGAGACAGTTGTACCCATTTGTGCAAACCATTAACTGTAGCCTCCTTGCTGGTCTCCCCATTGTCCCTTTACTGTGGCTCCATCCCAGGTTCTGCACAGGAGCCAGAGTGGACTTTCTAAAATGGAGATCAGATTGGGTCACACCCCTGCAGTCGCATCCGTGCCCCTCGAGTTTCAGTTTAGATAGTTCACCATGGGGCACCTGGGTGGCTCTGTGGGGAGCGGCAAAGATTCAGCTCCTTGGCCATTTGCTAGCCTGATATGTCACTCCCTGAGGGGAGTTGCAAAATAGGCAGGGGAGCGCCACTCCTGCCAGAGGAGAAGCCAGAAGATCAAAGATTAACCGCCTGCAGGCAGGGTAGCTTCAGCCCCTCAGGCGCTGTGCTAGAACGCTTTGGTCTGGTTCCCCTTTTACTCCAGTCTTAATCCCTAGACCCTGTTTCCTAGCAACTGACCTGGGTCAGCTGCCTTGTTTTCCCGCTTTGAAACCTTTATAAGAGACAGTTTTCTGAATAAAGCGCTCTCTCTTTCTTGCCTGATCGGAAACCGTGAGTTGTGTCTTTACTCTCTGCGTCTCCCTCTCCTGCCCCCTTTTTCTCTCCCTCCCTCAGGAAAAGAACCCGTGACAATTTTCCGCCCTGCAGGTCTGGGCGGACAAGACAGGTACGCCGAACGCCTGGACCCGGCCTCCGGGTTACGACATGGCTCAGTCGGTTAGGCATCTGATTCTTGATTTTGGCTCAGGTCATGATCTCACAGAGCGAATCCCACATTGGGCTCTGCGCTGACAGTGTGGAACCTGCTTGAGATTTTCTGCCTCCCCCTGTTGGCGCGCGCTCTCTCTCTCTCTCTCCCACTCTCTCTCTCAAGATAAATAAATAAACTTAAAAATTTTTTTAAATAAAATAAATACCGCACCCTGAGAGATGGCCACCCAATCTAAAGGAGCCTCATCATCTCGCTTTATTCTCTTCCTGGCATGATTTCATTCTCCGAAGTATCCTTGTGTATTTGTCCGTTCTTCCTCTCTGGCCACCTAAAATGGAAGCTCCGTAAGAACAGAGGCCTCCTTTATCTTGGTCATCAGCTCAAAGTCTAAAATGGTTTCCAATTCATAGTAAATGTTCAATAAAGAATTGTGCAAACGATGACTTCCTGAGCCATGCCATATGCCATTCTCTGAATTAGGGGCCTTGTGCTCATTACCTCATGTCTTCCAAGCAGCAAACCTGTGAGGTAAAAAAATTCTCAACCCAATTTTACTGTTGGAAAATGCTTGGCTGTGGTTCCTGCCAAGCATCCAGGGTGCCACACTATTGGAGCCTCCCCTTATCTTTGTACCACCACCACCCCTCTAATTCAAGACACCAACATGGTGAACCTGGGCTCAATGCTCACTCCTCACCATCACCCCCCAGCACTTTATTCCCTTCCTTGTTCACTTCCTAAAACCAGGCAAAGCATCTCCATCCCACCTTTGTTACAGCCTTCCACTAGCTTTCCTCTCTGAGAATAAAGGTAAAATGTCTTGGCGTGGTACGGGAAGCCAAGTAATCTTGTCCTCAGTGGTGGAGCACGTTTCCCACAGCTGACCTTACTCTCTTTTTCTGAGGCTGGAGGAGACCTCTTTAGTCTTCACCACATGTGCTGCTTCCTCCTGACTCAAGCATCCCTCCTCTCTGCTATCATTTTGCCCTCCCAGCCTTCCCCCAACTACCCATCACCTAGAAAGTGTCTATTTAACCTTCTGCCTTCAGTTCCATGTCACCCCCTCAGGGAAATCTTCCCTGAATCCCCACCTAGATCAGTCTCCCCAGTATTTTTCGTGAAGAGTGCTTACTATAACTATGTGTTTATGCCCATGTTTATTTGCTTAATGTCTGTCCCCTCCATTAAGTTATAAGTTGTAAGCAGTTTGAGGACAGAAACCATGGATCTTTTGTTGATCTGTGTATTTCCAGAGTCTAACTCTACCTGGCACACAGAAGAACTTTAATATTTCTGGAAGGAAAGAAGGTAGGAAGGAAGGATGGAAGGAAGGAAGGAAGGAAGGAAGGAAGGAAGGAAGGAAGGAAGGAAGGGAGGAAAGAAGGAAGGAAGGAAGGAAGGAAGGAAGGAAGGAAGGAAGGAAGGAAGGAAGGAAGGAAAGGAGGGGAGGGAGGGAGGGAGGGAGGGAGGGAGGGGGAAAGAAGATGCTTCTTTTGGGGCTTTCTAATCCCTATAATCTGTTGGTTTGACAGGAGCAACAGGTTCATAGACCAATCAGAATAAGGAGAATGGACAGGTCCCAGGAGGAAGACAGTAATGTCCAGTGATAACAGTAAGAGTCTGGACTCATGTACTCTCTGTGTTATCATTGAGCCTTGGCTTCAACATCCGTAAAAAGGATCATCATCATCATCAATCACCCCACAAGGGATCATTTTTTTTTTCTAAACATGCAGAGAACACTATGGAAATCTTTCCTCAAAGTATTGTCAAAATCCTCCTAAGGTCCAAGGACAAACAGCTTTACAACACCTTGGGATGCTAATCCCATGCTTACTGAGGGTTCTGTTCTCCTTGCCTCTTTCCCTCTCCTCCTCTTCCCCTCTTCTCATCCCTTCTCCCTCCTCTCATGTTCTTGACTAGTAACCAAATCTGTCCAACAAATGGGTGTACCTTCAAAATCATTCTACATGTTCTCATCTTATTCAGTTCTCCCTCTCCTTCCTAACTGCCCACGCCATTGCCAATTAGGCACTTCCTTTCCCAAAGGCTCTCTACTCCCCAGGAGTGGGACAGAAATATCACTCCCATTTCAAAATCTAGAGCACCATTTTGCCACCTCCACCAGAGACACACACCAACACTCCTCTTCATTTCCCCTTTTCTCCTTCCCACATCCTCGCCCCATTTTACTTCAACATCGTCCATTCCTTTCTGCTGCCTTGAACTTTGGAATTCCAAAGCAACATGGAAAAGACAGACAAGCCATCTTAGCCATGTTACTTCTGCTTACTGAACCCTGGTTTGCTTGGGTGAAACAAGAGCTGTAGGAAAAATAGAACTGCCTCCTCACATGGTAGTTACAAGGATGAAATGAGATAAGATGAATAAAGTGTCAAGTGTGTTTGACACATAGTACATGTTCAATAAGTATTGGTTCCCATCCTTTCACTGTGTGGGTATTTTCTAAAATACAATTCAGTAATTATATCTGAAAAATGAACAGAATATCTAAAATTAGGGCCCTTCAGTAGGACCTGTACAACCATCCCTCTGCAGTTTCAGGCCAGCAACAGGATGTAGCTTCCATCCTGTGTCAGTGGCAGGCCATTCTCCCTATCTTCTCTCCTCCCACCCACTCTCATAAAGATCCTTGGATGAGATTACAGTCTTCCCAAGGAAAGGAATCTGGTCATGCTCAACTTTGCACCTGGCCCAGTGCCTGACAGTTACTGAGCTCTAAAAGGTTTTCTGGGAACCAGCCCAAGGTTGACTGGTATCTCTGCAGTTAGCTGGAAGGGATCATGACTCTCATTATGGACTTAGCAACTGGCCTATGAGGTTGTCTCCCAGGACAGACAACAGTTCCCTGGAAAAAGTTCTCTACTACATCCTCAATGAAGAATAACAAGGGAAGCTTGATGGGACAGTATTTAGAGTCTGGCAGAGAAGCCTACAAATACTAATCTAATCATCCATTGCATTCAGTCATTCCCAATATGCCCCTTTTTTTCCATTAAAATCAGGCTTTAAGAAGGCCACTTGTGGGTGAATTTGTAAATAGGTAGAACCTAACCTCTTGAGGCAAGATTCTGGTAGCCAGAATGGACCACATCAGTCATCAGAACACAGTCTTCATCAACTTCTTACCTGTCAGCCTCGACTGCATGTTAATCAAAGATCATGCTTGTACTAACCTTAAATTGGTGAATTTCACAAGCCAAACCAAACTTTTTCCACTCTTACTAATGTCATTTATTTCTTGTTGCCCTCCTTGGCCACTATCTTGTCAATCTGTGCACATGGTTTATTCGTTGCCCTAGTGCATGTGGAAACTGGACAACCAAAAGTTTCATTTGTCACAAGCATATTTTCTTTGGTATGTAGTTCTGTCCCCTAGCCTCCACCTCCAACACACACATCTACCCCTTACCTTTTAAAGCCCATGAGTATTTGAAAGCAGTCATTCCTACAAAAATGTGTTATTTACCAGAGCAACTTCAGAGCCACAGATTGGGGAGAGCACGTTGGGCTCCTCAAAAGTCCCATTAATGGGAACCAAAAAGAAGTTCATTAAAACAATGTAATATCCTTAATGTAGCTAATGTGCTCCCTCCTGTTCTAACAAGCTCATGAATAATAGATGAAGGGAGCTTCATCTGTTTTAATTAATTTGGTCTCAAAATTAATTCAATCCAGTACAAAATTAGCAGGCAATTAAGTCTCATTGGCCCAACTGGACTAAAACATGCCAATGTCATTGGCTAGAGAAGCAAACTGGAAATGGACAAGGGTCCATGGTCCACTCTTCCAAACTGGAACGCCAAAAAGGAGTATCACCCATTCTCCATGACACCACAACTTGGTCCCCTTTCTGGATCTCCTAAATGAGTCAAAAAGTTCATCACTAGGAATTTTAGCTATTATATGTGAGGAAATTCTAGGGGGGAGATTCTAAATGCATAGCAAGATTGCTTTTATTTAAGTTGTATTTTGTTCATGAAACCTCCAAATAATTTATGAGGATTTGTTATGCATTAAAGCATAGGATATAATAGCAATTATCAACTGCAATACTTGGGCACATGCAATAAACACATTTGGTTCTAAGAAATTATCACAGTTTGTTATGTACATGAGTTTAGCAGATTCTTGGTTCCATTATCCACTTGGCAATTACATATAGTGTTATAATAATAGTTTATCTTAAAATAGTGCATTTCTTCTCTGGATCTTGGCGTGCTTAATGAGCACTTTTTCCTTAACCCTCACAATGCCCTTTAGAATTGGGAAGTTATAAATATCGTTAAAATTACTTTGGAAACAAAGATACCAGGGTACAGAGATGGGAACAGACAATCACTGCATTACAAGTAGCTTTAAAAGACATCAATTCCAGCCACCTATCTGGTACTTCACTTCTACCTGTCTTTTCTTGAACACCTCCAGTGATGGGGAACTCATTAGTGTAGAAAGCTGCCCATTCCATCTCTAGAGAATGAGATTGTTAGATTGATCTAAATTTATCTCCAGTAGATAAAGACTATTTTTACCCCCAAACAAGTTTGATTCCTCTTACATATGGCATCTATTCTGCAGAATTAGTCACCAACACCTCCTCCCCAACTCCTCCAGTCAAATTTCATGACATGGCTCTGAGCCCTTCACTCTCCTCGACATTCTTCTTGGAATCAGCAACAAAGGACAGTGCAATGGCAGTGGTAACTATCAGCTTGGGAGCCCGGCAGACCTAGAGTTCAGTTCTAGGGGTGTCACATCAAGGAAATCTGTGAAATGGCTACATGCACAACCCTTTGAACTTCAACATCCTCATCTATAGTATATGGAGAAATTGCCTATAATGCACGATTATTATGAAGATCACATAAAATATTGTACAAAGAATTTTATCATAGAGTCCAACATGACGAAGTATTCAGTAAACACTAACCAAATACCAATTATAGCTAATTCCTACAGAGCATATACTAAGCACTTTGTACATTAACTCATTTGCACTTCATTACAAGTCATGACATTGTTGTTACAGATGAGGCAACCAATGTAGAGAGAGGTTAAGTACTTTGCCCAAAATCGCACAGCCAGCAGGAGACGAACCTAGACCTAGGAACATGAACCTAGACAATCTAGCTCCAGAGTCTATATTTAGTAACTATGACTTTCTTAAATTGTGGTCCCCTCCGCATTTTCTCCTACTTCAGCTGGGATTTCCAGCTGATCTTCTGAGGAAGAAATCTAGAGGAGGAGGTGAAACGAGAAATGGCCAGTTCTCAGAGTCTGCTGACCTTCAGGGATGTGGCCATTGAATTCTCTCAGGAGGAGTGGGGATGCCTGAACCACAGTCAGTGGGAACTGTACAAGAATGTGATGTTAGAGAATTTTGGACACCTCCTCTTCTTGGGTCTTGTTGTGTTAAGGCCAGACCTGGTCATCTTTTTGGAACAACAGAGGGAGGTATCGGATATGAAGAGAAAGGAGACTGTAGCCTCATACCCGGTGTTTTTTTTCCGCATGGATTTTGTGAGAAGAAGATACTGTGAAGGAGAAGCACAAAGACATGAAAGAATTCCAAGTAGTCTCAACAGTGTCAGTGGAGAGCAAGATGTGGGGCTGAAACTGAAGAAAACATGAGACGATGACCTAAGCTGAAACTAAGAGTTCAATGTTCAACCCTTGGAGCCATTCAGGAACCCTTAAAGCTTTCATTTCTAAACAAACACACACCATCAAATTGTAAACTATACCAATAATAACGTTATAAAATTTATTTGGGATTAAATTCAGATACAATCCGAGTAATATGGAAAAACAAATGATTTAGGGTGCCTATGTGGCTCAGTCAGTTAAGTTTCAGACTCCAGATCAGGTCATGATCTCACATTTTGTGGGTTTGAGTCCCCCATCAGGCTCTGTGTTGACAGCTCAGAGCTTGGAACCTGCCTCGGACTCTGTATCTCCCTCTCTCTCTGCCTCTCCTTCTCTCATACTCTCTCTCCCTCCCTCAAAAAAAAATATTAAAGAAGGTAAAAATTAAACCAAAAAGAAAAAAATTGTGTTCCCCTCCAAAACTGAATGCTTTTCAAGCATTGTCTGATCTAAGCAGAATAGCAGATCAGGACCTCATCATCTCTCAATATAGCTCAAGATTATGTCATTGCTCCTTGTATGAGCTCTTATCCATTTAGACATGCTTACCCTATAGGGTTCTCAATGTGACTTGTGCAGCATTGACTCCCTGGCTCTTTGTGTGTTCAGCTGCTTTGTGAATCCAAGGGTAAAACTTTAGCTTTTTAAATATCTTCTCCTTATATTTTGTCCAGAATTCCAAGCTGCTGGCATCTTCTAGGGTCCTGACTTTCTCATTCAACATATTCTCTCTGTTCTCAACTTCTGGTTCTTCACACATTTGATGAGAGTGCCTTTACCAGTTTCACCCTGATCACAGATAAAATTATCAGTTCAGACAGGGTACTGTGCCATTAGGGTTCCCTCTCCAACATGGCATTAATCTATTGATCAGCACCCTCTCAGTAAGGATCAATCCTGCATAAAAACAAAATATGATTCATCTTTTCTTTAAGACCATGCCTACTCCTTTGTTGTTGTTTAATCTTTTCCTTTTATCTAAGGAAATTCTGGTTAGTAAAACATGTAGAGTCAGAGTAGTGATTAAATGCTATAATTAAATGATACCCTTTTTTTTGGATTTTCACCAGCCCAAGTGTAAAATAGGGAGGGAATTTAATTGGTGATCTCCAAGAACACTCCCAGCTTAACACTCCAGGAAAATACCAAGGTGCGCCAAGTGTCCCATGGTCTGTACTTTGCCTCCCTTTAAAGCCTGAAATTCCATCATTCTCCAATCACATGTTATGCTCCAGTCAACCACAGAACGTATACCATCCCATTATCAGATTTGCTACTATTTCTCACCACCATGATTTTGTACCTGCTGCTTCCTCTGGCTGCCCTCCCTTCATTTGTCCAGCTGGTGACATCCTGGTTATTCCTCAAAACCAACTCAGGTCAACAAGTGGGTCTGGAACAAATGAATATCCATATGCAAAAAAAGAACTTCAATAATCCATACCTCACACCATATGAAAAAATAACTCCTAAAAAATCACAACCCTAAATATGAAATGTAAAAATATTAAAATTCTAGAAGAAAACATAGTGATAAAAATCTGTGACCTTTGATTTACAGCTAAGATTTCTTAGCCATGACACTAGAAGTATGATCCATTTTAAAAGTGATGAATTGGACATTATCAAATTAAGAACGTTGTTTTAAAAGACACTCTTAAGAGAATGAAAAGACACGCTGTGCACTGGGAGAATGTGCTTAGAGATGACATTTTACACAAACTCTCAAGTCCCACTGCCAAGCCAGTTTCTCTATATTTATTTCTTAAAAAATTATTGAGTACCTTCTATGTGTTGGGCACTTGGAATTGAATACAACAGATGAAGACGTCTGCCTGGGTGGAGTTTATATTCTAATAGAGGGAATTTACATCCTCAGGAAATGGCCAGCGTGACTCATGGTTGGCTCATCTCTTTCTCTCAGACCTTATCAGTATGTCCTGTCAGTTCAAACCTCAGAGCATATCCAAAATCTAAGCACTGCTCTCCATCTGCACTGTAACAACTCTGTCCAAGCCACCTGGGTGAGCACAGCAGCCTCTTAACTGCCCACTTGTCTCTGTTTTTCCTCCATCCAGTGTTTCTCACAAATAGCATCTAGAATGACCTTTTAAAATATAAGCCAGATCGTGTCACATCTCTTCTCAAAATTCTCCAATGGCTCCCTCCCTCACTCGAAGTGAAAGAATTATATGATAATGCCTCTGCTACCTCGCAAATGTCTTCCACAATCACCGTCCCCTCACTGTCTCTGATCAGCTGTGATGACCTTCTAGCTATTCTCAAATACACCAAGCAAGGAATCTGCCTCAGGGCCTTTGCACCTCCTTCTCCCTCTGCTTGAAATTCTTTCCTCCCAAATATCTACATAACTCATGTAGTCATTTCTCTCAGCTTTCTGTCCAAGTGTTACCTTATCACTGTGGCCTCCTCTGACCATTCTATATGAACTGAAAACTCATCTCCCCAACATCTCCAAAGGACTCTCCATCCTCTCACCTGCTTCATTTTTCCCCAGAGTATGTAACTTCACTGGACAAATTTGATTGATTAATTGATTCTGTTTACTCCAAGGAGCCATTAAGCTCCTGGATAGCAGGGGTCTGCCTATTTCTCACAGCTGTATTCCTAGTGTCTAGAGTAGTGTTGGCATATGGAGACACTTCACAAATATTTGCTGACTGACTGACTGAATGAATGAATGAATGAATGAATTGGGTTATAGGTGTTCAAGAAACCCATCTGTGCCACCCTCCTAATCTGTCATTTATTGGGCATTCCCTTTCACTGCCCTTCATTGATTGTGCTTATGTAAATACAAATGCTAGAGTAACTCTGAGAGAATAAAGAAGAGTCACAAGGATCTCAGACACTGAACTGCCCCTCGCCAGGTGTGTGACCTCGGGCAAGCCACTTAACCCGCTAAGGCTGTATCTTCCTGTGTAAAATGTGCACACCTTGGGAGCTGTTATGAAGATTGGAGATGTGTCCTATGCACTAAGCATAGTGCCTGGTGTCATGGCAGCTATTATTAAGGGAAGCTCAAAGAGGAAGTGACAGTGGAGGGGGCATTTCAGGTTAAGGATGAGTTAAGAGCGTCATCCTAGGCATACACTTGGCAAACAGAATGGGATGTTGTGGGAGCAGCAGTGAGGCCCAGGCAGGAGTCAGGACGGAGACACTTCTGAGAGCACTTGCTATCTATCCCAGTCACCCTCAGCTACCAGGTTCAGAAGTAAGAAGGCTCAGAGTGGAGCTAAATATAATAAATGTGAGATCCCAGGACCTCACATACAGTCAGAAACAGATGATATTTAGCACTTGTGAATGAATTGGTATTTGAAGACTTATACTCAGACACCAGGTGTGATGGGCAAGAAAAAGGAGCTTTCACCAGAGCTTTTTCACTTCCACAGGTTTCTTTCCCAGAATGGAATGACTAAAATCCAGCCCAGGGTTTCATCAAGCCCTCTGAACTTAGGAAGTATAATCCGTGATGTTGTGGCTTCTCGAGAGAATGGATGTTTTCAATAAAGGGGCAACCTCCTCCCCTTTGTAGAAAGTTAAAATATATTCATTATCAGCTCTGAAGTTCAGACAGAGTCAGCAAAGATAGTATTTATAAGCAAGGGAAGTTCATCAGAGATCAGAAACCCCGCTTCTCCCAGTGGTTGTGTAACAAACAATGATATAAGCTCATTGTTGGGTCTCCACAAAGTTGAGCCCTTCCTCTCTGCTCCCACCTGTAGAACAAGGCTGGCACATCATCCCACCATGAGAGGCATTTAATGGAAATTTTCCATAAGTAAAACACTCTTCCTCCTTCTGATTTCCTTCTGCATTTACTAATGTGCTATCTAGCATTCTTTGCCATTAGCACACACACACACACACACACACACACACACACACACACACACACACACACACACCAGAAGGCCTAGAATTCTACCATTAATAATTTATCCTTTCGTGTTATGTTTGGCTGTCATCCAGCCATGGTCCTTTAAGGTGCAAATATTCCAGAGGGATAATAATACTGCAGTTTACATTTAGTTAGCAACTTAGAGTTTGGAAAGGACAGACACTTCTTTTTTGTCTTTTATCTTCAACCTGGTCTCCAGCTCCTCATACCTGGTACTAGTTCATGACGAGGAAGGCCAGGGGCTCAGGAAGTGTTTCTTGAATGAATGAATGAATGAATGAATGAATGAATGAATGAATGAATGAAATGAGTGGATGAACTGACACTATGACATTCATAAAATGGAAATTATTGTCTCCACTGAATCAATAAGCCATCAAGGTAAATGAATTGCTCAGATTTCAGTGTGTCTGAGGTTTGGCCTCTGGTGGAAGGTGGGGGTAAAGGCAAAACCATGGTGAAGGAAGGGCAAAACTGAGACACTATTGAAACCTGGGGTATGTTGTGAAGGAGTTGCATTTTGTAGATTGCTATCAACAGCTCCCTGAGGACCCGTTACCATAGTGGATTAAAGGGTAACTTATTTAAGAGCTATATGGTTTTGAGCACTGCAGAAAGGACAAACATGTTTGGGTGGATACACAACCCACAGCCCACTCCCTACGTCATGGTAAATGCTGTGATTAAGGAGGCCCTTTTCACGGGAGCATTCCATATGACCTTATTGCTGCAAAACAAACAAACAAACAAACCAACCTCTGGAAGCCTTGTCAAATTTGCTGTCTCAGCTCCCCCTCCTGGGTCTTATTGGCACTAATAAAAACATTAGGTTAATTAACAAGAGAATGGGAAGAGGCCAAGGGGAGTCAAGGGATTCTACCCAACAAGGTGGAAAGTTTTAAAAGGTCATTAAGATATAAGATGAATAAAGCAAATGTTGAAGAAATGAAACAGAGAGAACAGAAAGGGGACAGTCACAAGGCTCGTCCCAGCAGGGTGGAAACCTTTAGATGGTTATTAAGAAATGGGAAATGGGATGAATAAAATCGGGGCTCCTGGGTGGCTTAGTTGGTTAAGCATCTGACTCTTGGTTTCAGCTCAGGCCATGATCCATGAGATCCACATCAGATTCCACACTGACATTGCAGAGCTTGCTTGGGATTCTCTCTCTCAGCCCCTCCCCTGCTCCTGCTTTCTCTCTCTCTCTCTCTCTCTCTCTCTCTCTCTCTCTCTCTCTCTTTCTCTCACTCTCTCTCTCTTTTTCAAAATAAATAAACTTAAAAAAAAAATGTGATGGACATTTAGGCTCCTTCCATGTTTTGGCTATTGTTGACATTGCTGCTAGAGAGACCTAATGGAGAACCAGGGGGAACGGAGGAGGGAGAGAGAGTTGGGGAGAGAGAGGGATGCAAAACTTGAGAGACTATTGAATGCTGAGAATGAACTGAGGGTTGGGGGAGGGGGGAGGGGGGAAGACAGGTGGTGGTGATGGTGGAGGGCACTTGAGGGGAAGAGCACTGGGTGTTGTATGGAAAACAATTTGGCAATAAAATATTATGGAGGAAAAAAAAAAGAAGAAAAGAAATGTGATGACTAAAATGGACCTTGCTGGAGCTAAAACAAAGGTTTTAATAGAGCATGACCTAAGGTTGGGGGAGACCATAGGGAGCCCCCATTAAAGGGCACCAAAGAGCTCCACTCTATATACCCCTGTTTGGAGAAATGTTAAAAACCTGAAGGTAGAGATTACAATGAGAAACATGACCAACAAGGACTTGTAGCAGAGGTCATGCAGGTTAATCAAGATAAAAATTGACAAAAGGGCCCAGGTCCCTTGGCACAACCTCTCACTGGAGACCCAAAGTCTTTTGTGGGTAAAATGGTCAATGGGTAAAGAAGAGAAGTGTCCAGGATCCCTTGATATAAGTCTCCCATAAACTAGGACACCAAATCCCATTGGTGAAGCCCAGACTAGGTCTACACAATTAGACTGGGAAAACCTAAAAGTATGAGCAGTGAGGTAATCACAATAGCTGGATGTTTAAGTGGCTATTTACATAAAGCTGTGTCAACTTCACCTGAATGCCTTATGGAAATAGACATCATATCTGATTATGGCTACTTCCTACCTAATATTATAAACCCAAAATCTGTTGATGAAGTTCTAATGGAGGTTGAATGTAAGGGTTGATGGAATTAAGGTAAAAGGTTGCAGGAGAATTGGTATATTTGAACAGATTTCATGTGAAGGGCATGTGACTCTTTTGCTTGATTATATTTTGGGAGGATGGACATTGTATCTCACTGGGAAATGTTTCCCCTACTTAGTATTGCAAAACAGAAGACATGTAAATCTTCCCTTCAAGCAATATCAATTAGATATTCTAGATGGGAGCCAGTAAGATTGCTTGAGCCCATGTAGTATAAATAAAAACTGGAGCACTGGTAGGGACATATTCTCTGTACCACAGCCCTTTGTGGAGCCTACACTGGGGCTTGACAAGGGGCTATGAGTGCTTCCCTGTGACAAATCCTTGAACTTTGGGCTAAATAATCTCCATCTGAGGGGGATTTACTACCATTGGACACTATCTGATGCCACCTAAGTAACTGAAGGACAAAGTGATCTTAAAACCTGAAATAGTCATGATATCTGGGATGATGTTGGAGAAATGTCCCATGGGGATGGCAGTACCCAGAAGACTTCCATTATAACATGGGAATGATTTATACAGGATCTTGCTATTGGAAGGACACAGGAAGGTGATATTCACAAGCAGGACTATTCCCCTAGGACTGACTCTAGAAATGTGTAAGAAGCCATGGAGTCACTGTTGCTTGGACAGCACTCGAAAAAGATCTCAATAGGCAAAGAGCTGCTTGGTCTGTGTATAGCACTTCCACAGTGAGCAGACAACCCCCTGTTTGGAAGGCCACCACCTTGATGGAAGAAGAGAAAAACAAATCAATTCAGCAGCCGGATTCCATGCTGTCTTCCTAGCAGTGATGAAAGAACTGAACAGTGGTCAACGTCCCTATGTTTGGGTTTCTACTGACTCACGGACAGTAGCCAATGGCTTGGTCATATGATTAGATCAAAGGACAGAGGAAGGTTGGCCAATTAAAAGGATGCCTGAATGTGACACAACCCTATGGGAATTTGAAGGACTCATTAAAGTAGGACCTGCCAGTGCCTATCAGACCTCCTTCCAAATTTAAAAGGTGGCTAGAATTGACAAATGGATGTCCCTGTGTGCTTGACAGAAGCGGCCACCTGGGCCCGTGAGATGAGTGGACATGGGGGACCCACAGCAGTGCAGAGACGGGCTGAATCTAGACATATTCCTCTCGCAGCCTCAGAGGCACAAAATGCCAGTAAGAACTGTTCTGTCTGCCAGAAAAGGAGATAAGAGTACAGATGGCTATGTGGCAGATTCCCTGATGGGAAAGCCCTAAACATAGCTGGCAAGTAGCACTGATGTCTGGTAGCTCTAAGAGGTTACCAGTGGGTCCTAACAGGAACAGACACTGACTCTGGACCAGGCTTTGCTTACCCAGGGGTGGATGTAAGTGTTCAGAGTTCCTTTGTAGAAGAATCAGAACAGAAGATATTGCACCCATCTGGATGGCCAACAGTTGAGTTTACAGCCTCTGATGTTCAGCAGTGAGCAGAGAGGTATTCTCTTCAGAGTACCAGCTTGATGGGGAATTAGAATGGGTGATTAAAACACTGATGTTTAGGGGCGCCTGGGTGGCTCAGTCAGTTAAGTGTCTGACTCTTGATTTCGGCTCGGGTCATGATCTCATGGTTTTGTGAGTTTGAGTCTCACATCAGGCTCCATGCTGACAGTGTGGAACTTGCTTAGGATTCTCTGTCTCCCTCTAACTCTGCCCCTCCACAACTCATGCTGTCTCTGTCTCTTTCAAAATAAATAAATAAACATAAGAAACCACTGGTGTTTAAAATGGGGAAAGAAAGGCATGAAGGGCTGAAGGTGCCAGGAGAGGGTGTCCCTGGAAAGAGCACCAAAACTCTGTGCCCTTTCCCCAGACCCTGCCCTATGGATCTCTTTCCTCTAGCTATTCCTGAGTTGCATCCTTTTATAAAAACTGGTGATCTAGTGAGTAAAATGTTTCTCTGTGATCTGTGAACTGCTCCAAGAAATTAATCAAACCCAGGGAGGAGGTCCTGGGAACCTCTGGTTTATAGCCAATTAATCTGAAGTACAGGTAATGACCTGAGCTGGTGACAGACATTCTGAGTTGGAGGGGGTTGTTAGAACCTTCAATATGTAAGCTGGTCAGTCAGAAGCACAGGTGACAACTTGGGCTTGTGACTGGTGTCTGGATACAGGGGGCAGTCTTGTAGGACTGCACCCTTAAGCTTCGGCTCTGATCTGTCTACAGGTGGATAGAGTCAGAATGGAGTTGAATTGTTGGATGCCCAGCTCGTGTCTGGAGAATCACTTGCTGTTGGTGTGTTTGGAAGTCCCCCTCCCAACCCCACACACATTGGAATTGGGCCTGAGAACACCCAGAAGAGTTGATGGCAGCTATGGGGTGCCATGGGGAGGAGTACTGGGTGGGAAGGTGCCAGAATTGGGGCTGAAAGATCTGGGAAGACCCTTCACTTCACCTCATTTTCCTAACTTGCAAGATAGAGATAATAATATCTTAATGTGAAAGGCTCTTATGAAAATATAAACAAACAACTGCTATAATAACATTTTGCAAAACAGTAAAGAGCCATACAGATGAAAATAAATAATTAGGAGGAGGTCAGACCTGAGCAGCCCATGATTCAATTTAATCTCATTACAAATCAATATTAATAAATTTCTTTATTAGTCAAAGAGAACCTCTTTTCCACTCTCTGTGCTGACTCTCCCATCCTACCCCACCCGCCATGACTTGGTCCCCTTGGGCATATTTGCATATCTGTTTTCAGGCGATTCTTGCTGGCAACTCCTCTATCCATTGTTTTGTACCCACTGGTTTCCTTGCAAACCTTGCTAATTTATTGTTGCAGACTTTGTTTTCATTGAAAATTAATTATCAGAAAGAGCAAATTTTACAAAATGAGCTGCATGAGTGAGAAAGCCACATGAGGCAATCATGGCTTATGGAAACAGATTTTCGCTAAAGAACCCAGGGCAGCAAGGGCCAGTCACTGGACTCCAATTTGAGAAATAACATTGGTACCAGGCTTATAGTCAAGCATGCAGTCTCCTGCCTATACCACTGAATCATCCTGTCTCCTAGATGTACTTACCTCAAGAGCAAAAGGCCCTGAACCACTGTCTGTTTGGAGCTAATAGGTACATTTCATTCACATTTTCCTGAGACTGTAAGATACTACTCTGTAGGAGTCCCTAGCAGTCTTTCCCTGAAAGCCTAGGGTTTCGCATTATAAAGACCCAGCTTTCTAGACTGCAGACTTGTTAGCTCTGCTAGACTCACAGAATTCCTACTCTGGGGCACTTTTGTATGGCTAGGAAATAGGGATGCAGAGGAGGTGTGGTTTGCCCAAGCCACACAGGTAGAGCCCTTCAACGTGCATAAGGTGGAAAGAAAATTAAAAGACCACCTAATCTAATCTTCACCCTCCCCATAAGTAGCCTCAGCCTCTAGGATTCCTGCCAAGCCTCATTCATCAGCCTCTGCTTGAATACCTCTGGTAGTGAAGAACTCATCATATGCCTAGCCAACCCATTTTATCTTTGTTTACCTCTGACTGCTGGGAAGATGAGCTGGAATCAGTCTCTTTCTCCCCTTCACTCCCTCTCTCCCTGTCCCCCAGTCTTGCCCATTCACTCCAGCTGTCCACGTTGAAGCCACACCAAGACCTTCCCCGCCCCCACCAGTAGCAGAGTCAGAACCAGAAACAGGTCTCCTGACTTCCATTCCCTGCTTGTCCCCTCACACTGTACCACCCCCTGCCATAAGATAGACACACGAGGACAGGCAGATCATTTCTAATACTTTTGACAGCACATTAGTATTTGCCCATTTGTAAGATGACTACCATAGTCCACCACTCTCTCACCATTTGTTGTATTTATTGAACGTTTCCTCTGTACTAGGCACCATGAATTGAGCATTAAAGAGCAGAGAGTCTTTGAAATCAAGAAGCTAAAAAAGGGTGGGGTACCTGGGTGGCTCAGTCGGTTGAACATTTGACTCTTGATTTCAGCTCAGGTCATGATCCCAGTGTCATGAGATTGAGCCCCATGTCAGGCTCCCTGCTTGGGATTGTCTCTCTTGTCCTCTGCCCCTCTCACCCTCTCTTGTGTAATCTCTCTCTCTCTCCTCTCTCTCTCTCTCTCTCTCTTTCTCTCAAATAAAAAACTAAATTAATAAAATTTTAAAATAAGAAGCTAAAAAAGGGAAACCAAAATTCAGTGCAGTAAGGTTTACCCCAAGGGGGTTCTGCAAAATACTAGGTGGGCACAGAGAAGAATGTGGCTAATTGACTAGGAGGAACTTTACCAAAAATGCCTTATTTATTTTTATATCCCACAGCTAGGCCTGCAGCACTCAACAAATGTCTGAATGAAATAATGAGTGAATGAATGAAGCCATATTTTACCAAGCTTTGAATGATAAAGAATTGTCCCCAAGTTAGAGAAATAGCTTGCAAATTCATTATGATGTTAAGAAAGGAATTTATTTAGGACACTGTCTTGGTTTGCGAGGGCTGTCACAACAAAGCCCCAACCACAGCTCAGGACTCAGCTGAAAACAACCGAAATTTATTCTCTTGCATTTTGGAGGCTAGAAGTCAAAAGTCAAAGTATGAGCAGCATTGATTCTCTCTGGAGTCTCCGAGGGAGGACCTGCCTTTCTCCCGGCTCCCGTGCTTGTCAGCAATCTTTGGTGCCCCTCGTCTCGTAGGCATGTCCCTCCAATCTCTGCCCCAGTCTCCACATGATGTTCTCCCTCTGCATGTGTCCAAATTTCCCACTTATGGGACATTAGTCATTGGATTAGGCTCACCCTATCCCAGTATGACCTCATCTTAACTTGATTATGTCTGCAGAGATTCTATTTCCAAATAAGGTCATATTCACAGATAGTAGGAGTTAGGACTTAGATCTTTCGAGAAGACACAATTCAACCTGCAGCCAACATCTTCTGTAAAAAGGGAGATATTTTGCTCATAAAATCACTTATTCAGTGCCTGCTCTGAGACAAGCACTGTTCTAGATCCAAAAGATAGAGACAGACAAACCAGGCAAGAAACCTGCCCTCAGGGAGCTCACATTCGAGAGGTGGGGTTGGGGGAGCTGCCACCACTGCCCATTAACCTACAAACACAAACGAGAAAACATGGATAGTGTTTGCAAAGGACGGATGTCATAAAGATGTCAGGAGTGACTACTTTCTTTTTTTTTTTTAATGTTTATTTATTTGTTTTTCAGAGAAACAGAGAGAGAATGGGGTAGGGGTAGAGAGAGAGACAGAGACAGAGACAGAGAATCCCAAGCAGGCTCCACACCACCAGGACAGAGACTGATGCGGGGCTCAAACTCATGAGCTGCAAATTCATGGCCTGAGCTGAAACAGAGAGTCAGAGGCCTAACCAACTGAGCCACTCAGGCACCTTCGATGGGGTAGTCAGGGAAGACTTCCATAAAGAGGTGACATTTAAGATGAAGTCTAAATGAGAACCGAGAACCAAGCAGAGGGCATGTCCACACTGTAGGGAACATCCTGAAATACCAAACAAGCGAAGAGAGTAACAATGTCTGCTTTGCTTCTTCCTGTGGGCCCACTGCTGCTCCCTCTTGTTACCAAATGGTCACTCTTTTCCATATTGTCTCTTTCAGATTCAGAAAGAGCCAGTCAGATTGGCTTAGTGCTTACACCAGGCCATTTCCTGAGGCCATGCTCTACCTGGTCCACTCTACCCTAGCACTGCCATATTTATCCCAGGCTAGCTGCCCTCAGATCTGGGTGTGAGGCAAGACCAGTTTCAGATAAAGCCAGACCACACACAGTTGCTACAGACAGGGCCCTGCCAGCAATGCGTCCACATTGAGGAATAGAGCAGCCATTGGGGATTTGGTTGTGAGCAAGAAAGAGCAACTCCAACTTCAGTGCAAATGGATTATTGGCAGAGTATGGGATAGAATGGAAATTGAAAACTGCAGAAATGGGTCTTGGAAAGAATGGGAACCAAGGCAAATCTGGGTCTCTGGAAGTCAGGAACAAGCTGATGGTTCGTTTGGGCAGTTGTTGGACTTGACTGAGTGGGTGTCACTGTGTTTAGAAACAAATTCCAGGGAAAGAGCATTTGATTGGTTGAGCATGAGTCCTGTGCTCTCTCCTTCCCTGGAGCTGCAGCTCCTTGACCCACAGTCTCAGAGACTGCATCCAAGGGGCAAGCAAACATTTCCATAATAAAATCTGGGTGCAATAACCAGAAAAAGAGGTCATGTAAATCAGGCAGGCGAAACCCAAAGCTGCCTTTCACAATTACCAGCAAATGCATTTCATTGGACAAGGTCTGGTTGAGTAGAAGAGTTCACAAAACCTCCATAGAAGTTTCTGAATTTACTGATTAGTTCCGTGGCTTTTTGCCTATTTACTTAAAATTTTTAAATTTCCAATAGTCATGCAGAAGTTCATTTTCTCCAAGAAGGCTTACACCAAAGAGCCAACATGCCTCCTTCCAGTCAAACAATCTGATAAGCAAGCACACTGGCATTTGAAAGGCCAGGTCTGCAAATGGTCTCTTTTTTCCCAAGAAGTAATTCATATTAGGGACCCGGTGAAAGATAGAAAGAAATAACATGCCCCGGTGCTGAATGAGTTTGAACCTTAATGCTGTCAGCAGGGTCTGGATTTGACAGGAGCTGATCTCAGATTAAACAGCTCCTTCAGGATAGAGGCGCTGGGCTCTGGTAATGCCTGGAGAAATGGAATTTCCAGAAGTGGATTCTCTTTCTGCTTCTCAGGGGAAAATCCAAATGCTGGCCCCTGCTAGGGAAAATCTGCATGGTGGAAGAGAGGGGTTTCTGTGGGGTGGAAGAGGGGTGGGAGAGAGGTCAAACCTAGGTGGTCCCTCTCGAGCTTGGCAGCTGGCCTGGACAGGATCCCAGCTGAAGGGTGGCTTCTGACCTCTTATGATGAAGGTGGAGATGAGGAAGGGCTCATCTCCATCCTAGGATTCTACCCCACTCCAGCACACAGGCAAGGAGATTTAAGAACTTCTTCATTAGATATGCACATGCCTTGGGCACCAAGGAAAACCCTGTGGGCACCCAAGGCAGTGCAACCACCTTCAGGAGCAGAAGATGTCCATCTTCTATGCAGGAAGCTCAGAGCAGTAAAGAACACTGGTTCAGGGTCCACAAAGCTGGATGGGGCTCCTGCCTCAGCCACATACCAACAGGGTGACCACTGTTAGTGCAGCTGCAAAATGAGAATTACAGCAGGCCTGGCCCTTCAATTAGTTGAAGGAATCAAAGTGCTAGACATGATGCCATGTGTAGTCAGTGTTGGATAAATGGTAGAAGTCATGATCATCATCGTCACCACCAAGGGAGGCTGAGCCACTGGTCATTCCCTCTCCAACCCTAAGTTTTCATTTATTTATTTTTTAATAGTTTATTTTCAAATTGGTTTCCATATAATACCCAGTGCTTCTCCCCACAAGTGCCCCCCACCATGACCATCACCCCTTCCCTCCCTTCCCCTCCCCCTTCAGTCCACGGTTCGTTTTCAGTATTCAACAGTCTTTCATGATTTGTGTCCCTCACTCTCCCCAGTTCTCTTTCCCCCTTCTTCTCCCTATGGTCTTCTGTTAGGTTTCTCCTGTTAGACCTATAAGTGCAAACATATGGTATCTATCCTTCTCTGCCTGACTTATTTTGCTTAGCATGACATCCTCAAGGTCCATCCACTTTTACCCAGAGGATACAGAACTGCTGATGCATAGGGGCACATGTACCCCAATGTTCATAGCGACACTTTCTACAATAGCCAAATCATGGAAAGAGCCTAAATGTTCATCACCTGATGAATGGATCAAGAAGATGTTATATATATATATGTATATATATATACACACACACAATAGAGTACTATATGGCAATGAGAAAGTATGAAATATGGCCATTTGTAAGAAAGAGTTTTTATTTATTGAATCACATCTATCTCTCTTATTGAAGAAGAATAAGCGCTTGACTGACAGTTCACAAACAGGGGTAGATAATGGGAATACTTTTTGTTGCACCACCCCTTCCTCAATCTGCTAGCCACACCCACTAACCCCCATCAAGGCCAAGTCTACACTTTTATGTGGAGCCTCACCAAGACCTCCAAGAAGGCTGAGATTCAACCCACCTTGTCTGATTCCCAGCCCTGGAGACCAGCTTTCTTAATCCAGCTCCATTGGCATCCTACTCTACAGCAAAGAGATCATCTAGAAGGGCACCTAGGTGGCTCCGTTGGTTAAGCTTCTGACCTCAGCTCAGATCATGATCTCAAGGTTCGTGAGCTCAAGTCCAGCGTCCAGCTCTGGGCTGACATCTTGGAGCCTGTAGCCTGCTTCAGATTCTGTGTCTCCCTCTCTCTCTGCCCCTCCCCCACTGTCTCTCTCTCTCTCTCTCTCTCTCTCTCTCTCTCTCTCTCTCTCTCTCTCTCTCTCTCACACACACACACACACAAATAAATAGATATTAAAAGAAATAACAGACCATTTAGGGGTGGCTGGATGTAGGAGAAAATGCCAACTTTGAGCTAGATATTTCTGGTTAAAATCCCTTGCTAGCTCTGGAGGCTTGGATCAAATGTTTCACCTCTCAGGCTTGCATTTGACCATCAAAGGTATTGTAGGTTTTAGAAAGAATACCTACAGTTGTGGTTGGGGAGTGGCAGTACAGTGCTTCTTTTCCATACCAGATCCTTCCTTCCATGTGTGGAAAACCTCCTGGCCTTGCTCCTTCACTCACTTACCCTTCCCAGAGAAAAAGAAAGAGTGTTTTTTTTTTTAACATTTATTTATTTTTGAGAGAGAGAGACAGCATGAGCAGGGCAGGGGTGGGGATGGGGGCACAGAATCTGAAACAGACTCCAGGCTCTGAGCTGTCAGCACAAAGCCCAACGCAGAGCTCGAACTCACAAACCATAAGATCATGACCTGGGTTGAAGTTGAATGTTTAACTGACTGAGCCACCCAGGCTCCCCAAGAAAGAGTGTTTTATCTAATGATGTGTTTATGAGTGTGTGTGTGTTTGTGTTGTGTGACTGTGTCTATGTGTGTGAGTCTGTGTGAGTGTTTCTGGTGTGAGTGTGTATATATGTGTGAGTGAGTATGAGTGAGTGAGTTTCTGGTGTGTGTAAGCATGTGGTATGAATGTGTGTGTGCTGTGCACACAGGAGTGTGTGAGTATGTATTGTGTGAGTGTGTGTTGTGTGCACACACATGAGTATGTGTTTTGGGGGTGAGTGTGTGAATGTGTTTCTGGTGTGAATGTGAGTATAGGTGTCTATAGGTGAGAGTGTATGTGTTGTGTGCACACATGTGGGTGTATGTGCTTGTAGTGTGACTGTGTGTGCCATGCATGTGTGTGTGTGTGTGTGTGTGTGTGTGTAGAGAGAGAGAGAGATAGGAATTCTGCCTCTTAACTCTTTTCCTACGAGCTGCTGGAGGAATCTCCCATTTCCTCACTTCCCAGTGCTATAGATTACACAAGGGCCGGAGCCCCACCAGTCATACCCTGCCTATAAGGGCATTAGGTCGCCATTGGTTAAGATTCCCAACATCTTGTACACTGAGCCATGAATTTTGGAGAAGCGACAAGAAGAAAAATTGAAGGAGCAAAATTAAGTGTGGAGAACGAGCCACCGTGTCTGGGATCCCCGGATGGTGACTAAGGTTTGCGGTGGTCTGTAGAGTACAGTTAAGCCTCATTCGGAGCCACACACTTTGAATCCTGGTTTTGCTGGTGACTAGCCGCCCCACCTCAGCTAGTGATTCCGCTGGCTTCAGGGGGGAATGTTGAGTGCGCCTCCCTCAAAAGCCTGTCTTCTGCACTCATCAGATTTGAGCTCATCTCTCGATACAGGGAGGAGGGGGCTGAGGATGCTAGGTCACCTCTACCATCACCTTCCAGGAACAGGTGTGTAGAAGTGGTAAGATGTTCCCTTTAATTATGTTAATGCCTTCATCTGCATGTGGCTACCAGCCTCCTGTATGTCTCCTTTCCATAAACCAGGTCAGACTATGAAGAGATTTCATCTGTTCACTCAAAACAAACTTGTTTTTGATATTTACAGGAGACTTGTACTAGGCATTGTTCAAAATGCTCGAGATGCAGCATGAACCAAAAAATAAAATTCTTGTTCTCCTATAGCTTATAGTCTAATGAAGTAAAGCAACACAAAAAAGTGTTTATTTCAGAAAGAGAGAAAACAGAAAGTCAGGTGGCAGTAAGTGCCCAGCAGAAAAATAAAGCAGAGAAGACAAATAAGGTAGAAAAGCAAGGAGAGGGGAGTCGGGACATGAAAGGATCTGCTAGCAGATACATAAACCTTCAGCAATAACCATGCAAGCAACTGTTGCAAAGATTTTGAAACAGCAGTCTCTGAAGTCCAGCTTCGGTCCCTCTGTGACCCCAGCTCTGAGCCCTGGCAAGGCCCCCAAGGGGGTCTCCCGAAAATTGCAGGGTCTGGGGCACAGAGGGCATGCCAGGCAGGCTGAGGACAATGTCCAGCACCTCCAGGCCCAAGCTAGAAATGAGTCACAGTCACAGAGCAGAGAAGGGATTCAGAGAAATCTTGCATCCTCTCCAGCCCTGGGCTGTGGCTGCTGGTTGAGATCATTTGGAAAGATTTTAAAATCTGGGTGCCCCTCGCCCATCCCTCCAGTGACACCAACTTGATTGGTCCAGAGTGGGGCTCCCAAAGTGACTCTACGTGCAGCCAGGGTGATGGACCTCTGCCTGGGGGTGCCCTCGGGGCCCTGCTCTGATTGTGTCCTGGGACAGAAACCGGAACCAAGCTCTGCAGAGGAGACTCCAAAGAAGTTGAAAGCTTCTTTTCTTTTTTTTTTCTCCTTTTTTTCTGGAACACTGTCCCTGGCATGGCTATGGGGACTGTTCCACCCTCTTAGAACTACTCTCCCAGGAAGCTGAAGAGGCCAAGAAAAAACACCACAGTTCCTACCCCAGTGACTCCTACACTTGAAGGACCAACTACAAAGACTAAAGAGTCTTGGAAAAAGGAGCAATGTCCAGCCCCTCCCCCCCCCAACAGCCCACTCTCCCCTCTGATCCAGGTAAAGACAGGCGTCAGGCCGTCACCCAGCTTACCCCAGTAGGAACTCTCAGGGAAATCGGAGGCCAACACCCAGCAAAAAATCAAGCCCAGCCTCAATGGTTCTCTGTCCCACTGGGTGGCCATGGATTTTAGAGGATCCTGGCCAAGTCTCTCCACTGAAGACACAGCAAAAGTGGAAATGATAGGAGACAGATAGGCAGGTAGGTGACAGTTAAAAATATATAAGAAAACAAAGTTGTCCAGGGTGGCTCAGTCTGTTAAGCATTTGACTCTTGATTTCTGCTCAGGTCATGATCTCACAGTTTTGTGGGTTTAAGCCTGGCGTGGGTTTCTGTACTGATAGTGTGGAGCCTCCTTGGGATTCTCCTTCTCTCTCTGCCCCTCCTATGCTTGCACTCTTCTCTGTCTCTCTCAAAATAAATAAATAAACTTTATATAGTGTGTGTGTGTTTATGCATGCATATAAACAATACCAAAAGCATGTACTGCAGGAGCTGCTGAGCCAGGTGCTGCTTTAGATACTTTCCAGGCATCATCTTGCCCAGAGCTCCACTGTCAGACACGGGTATTGCAGTCTCTGTTTTACAGATGAGGAGACTGGGTCAGAGAGGGCAGGTAAGTTGCCTGATGCCACACAGCCTGCAAAGAGCAGAGCAGATCTTTGTAATTAGCCCCTTCTGACCCATAAGCAGTCACAGAGATGGGCGCTTGGCAGGCAACACCAGCGTGGAGACTCAATTTGTGGGATGTCTCTACTGGAATGTCCCTTATCCCCACCACTCTGAAGCTGGGGTCCAAGGGTAAGGGTCTCACAGCAACAGTGTGTGTAAATCCATCTGACCTGGGGGCAGGGGGCAATTTGCATCTGCCAGGCAAACTCAGGGGAAGTCCTTTTCTTACTTTTGACCCAGAAGACTTGGAAGGGTTAAGTTTTCCGTCTCAAGAGGCTCATCAGAGAAATTCATTTTTCTAGCTAGCCCCTGAATCACAGAACAAAGTCAAACCAGGGGGCAGCCCTGCTGAGCGTGGATCCAGGACTTGATTTAGGCTCTGAGGAGGAGCAGAGGGCACTCAGGGTAGTGGAAGGAGTGGGGGGGGGAGCTAAAGGGAACAGCTCGTGCCCTGCTTCCTGGGAGCTGCCCTCAAACAGGGTTAGGAGGGCACCCCAATACTGACAGCTCCTGCCTTACGGATCTGGGCCACACAGTGACCTTTCCCCTTCCTAAGCACATTTTTGACACACACTACATTTGTGTGTAATAAAAATTGAATGCTGGAGTGGATTTCCTTAGCTGCATGTGATCTTCTGACCTTGCCTGCCAGTTCTCAGCAGGTCCTAATTGCACAGTGCGGGAGATCATAAAGACGTACCCTCTGTCTCTGCTTATCCAAGGTCCGCAGCAGTCTGGGGCACCGCCCAGGCCCTTCTCAGGAGCCTGCACACCAAACTCCCTCCCATGGACATCCTAAGTGGCTGCTCTGAGTCAGCAGGGGATGCCTTTCTGGCTGGAGGAGCAAGCACCTCACCCACGAAGGTCCTTTATCATCACTAGACTGTCTAAAATTATCTGTTTACCAAGAAGGGAAGAAGAAAGGGAGCTCCCAATTTCCTTTTATCACACCTGCTTCTCCCGGTTGCCTCATTTGGAGACAAGTAATAAATCTCCCAGGATGTGCTCACAGTCAGCAGACCCAGCCTGCCAGCTCTGTTTCTCTCGGCGTTGCCTTTCTCACGCTGTCTCACGCTTTGTCTCCAAGCCCCTGACTTCAGCTTCATCCCTCCACCTCGATGCACCAACTGGCCACCTGCCCAGTTTCCCTTCTTTGGCTTTATTTCCTGTGCTCTCTCATCTCTTCCCTCGAGCAGAGCTCTGCACAGACTGGTAATTTGGTAATAAAACTTCAGTTTGGCATATACAAGACAGTTACCCACGTTATCAGATTTGAGAGGGAACCCCTTGAAGCATGGGCTCCATTGCTTCTTGTTCCTCATCATAAATGGATACTTTAGAGTCCTGAAGACTTTTCAATTCAATTGAATGAGTGCCTGGTGTACATCTATTATACATCTATTATACACCCACTATGTGTACAGCGCTGGCCTGGGTGATCTAGGGGATGGACAGATGGCTTGGGCTGTTGGCACTTAAAGGAACCAGCAAAAGGAATTTCTAATATATAGCTATGGGCCTTTGGGACTACATGGATGGTTCCTAGTTATCTAAAAACAATCTTAGATCATAAGTTACCTACCTGCATGCTCGCTTCGGCAGCACATATACTAAAAATAAGTTACCTACCTGGAAAAGCATTTTTATGCCACGCTATATTAAGGTACTGTTTCATTCCTAACAAGTATCATTATCATAGTTACTTTTTATGATGTCTAGAATATCTCAGGGATAGGAAAGAAGAAAGTCCAAGTGCCATTGTGATTCCAACATGGTTGGTCTACATCAGTCCTAGATTGAACTTGAAGATGTCACCATGGCTCCCACATTCTTTGCTCATATAATTTCATCCACAGACATGATGGGGTTCCAGCATTGCTGTCTTTTTGTGTGACCTTGATCTTGCCAACAAACACTTAAAGTGACCCTAATTGAAGTGGCCTCTGACCCTTGTCCATCCTTAGTCTGACATCAGACAGTATGAGTCATTGGCAAAAGAATAAAAAGGGCCCAAAGCAAAAATTCACCAAAAAATTCTCCTGAATAACAACAGCAACAACAATAAAATTTTTAAATAACTGGGGAACCTGGGTGACTCAGTCAGTTAAGCTTCCAAGTTTGGCTCAGGTCATGATCCTATGGTCCATGAATTCAGCCCCGTGTCAGGCTCTGTGCTGACAGCTGAAAGCCTGAAGCCTGCTTCGGATTCTGTGTCTCCATCTCTCTCTTCCCCTTCCCCACTCATGCTCTGTCTCCCTCCCAAAAATAAACATTTAAAAAATTTTTAAATGATATGACAAGAACAATAGTGAAGCTTTATCAAGCACTTATTAAGTATAGGGCATTTTACCAGGAACTTGACATACCACAGTTAACCTAATTCTCCTAACAAACATATGTTCATTAGATATTGTATCATCTTCACATTTTTCAGATAGAAAACTGAGGTCTTGGGGTGCCTGAGTGGCTCAGTTAGTTAAACATCAGACTTCAGGTCAGGTCATTATTTTGCTGTTCATGGCTTCAAGCCCCACTTTGGGCTCTGTGCTGACAGCTCAGAGCCTAGAGCCTGCTAGTGGCTCTGTGTCTACCTCCCTCTTTGCTTCTCTCCCATTCATGCTATGTCTCCCTCTGTCTCTCAAAAATGAAGAAATATTAATAAAAATTTTTTGAAAAACACCTGAGATCTAGAGAAATTAAGTAATTCATCCAAGGCCACATAGCAGACAAGGGTAAACCAAGGTTTAAGTTTATTTTCATCAACTCAGAGCACTGCAGTGCAAACTATGGTACCTCATTGCTGCCATCCTTACTCTTTGGAGGAGAGGAGTTCTGCACTGGGTAATTGGTGAAAAAATTTTCTTGATGGATGATACATTGGTACTAGAGGTCACATGGAGTTAAGGATGGGACTAACATGGGTGCTCAAGGTTGCCGTATAGCTAATACCAAACTGCTACTCTCTTCGACTGAATAGCAGAGGCATCAACTCTGTACCTGTGTCCACACTGGCTCTTCTATCCTCTTTGATGACCTGCCTCCCAGCCATGGCCTGACAGCTTCTTTCCCTTTCCTAAGAGTGACTCTGTTGGCTTACTACTACCTCTAGGGGAATCTTTTGTGAAAATGGTGTGTAACTTGAAAAATATGCGCTACTAATAAAACTTGGATTTGCCCCAACACAGAAGCTTTCTCTGGAAGATATCGAAGGTTCTACTCAATCCTCCCCTCTGCCCCCAACCATGTCAACCAGCAGTAAAAACTTACTGTATGCCCTGTTCTCAATGGGGAAGTATGATACAACCTAAAACAAAGACAAAAATGAAAATAAAAAAACAACCCAGTTGGTTTCCAGAATACCATAACAGTGACAGCCATCTCAAATGTCTGAGAAAAATAATCAAGAGCTGAGCCCTGAACAAAACAAAGCACAGGCACTAAATAAAGGATAAAGAAGACTATGAGAAGAAGTAAGATATACCACCTGGGCTGAGAGGAAGAGGCAATTTACCAGAAATTTGGGAGAGGGGAGTGAGAGAGTTGGTTATTTGGCATAAGTCTCAGAGGAAGGGACCACAGCTTTTGCCCTAGCTAGTGGTTGAAAGTTGGGAAGAAAAAGTAGTTCATAGAAGGCCCAAATGATTTGAGGAGATCTCAGAGCAGAGAAGACTTGTGTCTTCTCTTCCAGTGCCCATTGGAGAATCTGGAGGACTTGCAGAGAGGCTTTTCCCAGAAAAGCATGAGAGTGATAGTTAGCAATGGCTGAGGAAGGAGTCTTGCTGGATGGGCTTAAGTGTGTGGCCCTGTGTACTCCAACGACAAGGACACTGAGAGTTTCAAGGCCATCAAAAGGAGAGCAGAAGTGTTGACTGAGGGTAGCTGACCCAAAAAGACTCAGGTCAGAAAGAGGATGTCACACTGAGCATGAACTGTCAATGGGAGGCCATATAGGACCACATAAGCAACTGTCAACATATGAGACTACTATGCCCAGATTTTAATATTGCCCCCCAAAACCAGAGACCGCCAGGAAGACCGAATCACACATGCAAAAGCAAAGGGCTTTATTACGGGCTTATATAAGCACGGGCTCACAGACTCCACCAACACACTGGATCCACGTGGAGTGAACCCCGAGCATGGCTGAGCAGGGCCTTTTATGAGTTTGGGAAGGGGGAGTTACAGGAAATTATGACACAGGTATAGTGGTCCAATCATTATTAGGACAGCAGGTTTAACCATTCACATTGCCTAGAGTATTTATTACTTTTGGTGGGACTCAATCACAACATTCAGAGTATTGACCAATCACAGAGTGGGCCCAGGACCCTCACGTAGGGCGTGACTAGTCTTAGCCTCCATCTTTAGGCCTGCCCTTAGAAATGTTAAGGGTGTTAGCTGGCCTTTCCTGATTGGGCATTACAAGGGTGGTCCCTCTAGCCTTGGGCAATGTGTGCCCTTCTATTGTCTCATGGAGTCAGTTTCAGACCTGCATCCTTACAAGACCAAGGTCAGAGGATGGTCATGGATCAGATGCCCCATGTTCTTCTGATGCCCATCTCCTAAAGGGAAGCAAAGGAAAAAGGATAAGGCAAGCATCCAGAATTAATTGTGTTTTTATCCCAAAGAGGCTGAGTTTTAAACTAGACTTGGCTGAGCCTACTTGGTTTTGGAAGAGTGTTTTCCACCATCCCTGGAACTGGGGACATGAGAGCTAAGACATTCTTTCCTATGGAAATAAAGCAAGTTAACATATTTTACAAACCTGAGTTCTAAGGACTACCTTGACTATGAAAATTCATTCTCTAACCTTTGCTCATAGCATTGCCTGGGGGGGGGGGGTGAAAACTAGCTTATTGCATTGTTTCAGTTAAGCTTGCTTGGGTCCTTGAGCACCGGAATACGGAATAAAGTAGAAGCAAGCCCTCTACCAAATGGCTCCACTCTCAAAACATTAAATTTCCTCTAGTATTTGGAATCAGGTCATGGAATTGGCAGCTACTTCTGTTCAACTTGCAACAGGATGTAACTACTGATGTCTTTCAATGCAGCCAATTCTCAGTTTTCATCTGTTTTCACTTACTCGATCAGAGAAGTTCTATTTTGCAAGTCCCTTTGGGAAACTTCACTGGTCATCCACATCTTCAAAATGATCAATAGTTTCATTGCCAAGCAAAATTTCACTTAGAGAGAAAAAATGGTACTCAGGGCACAAAAAAATACCGTTGTTGCTTGGAAACACGTCTGGGTTAAGGGGAACCATTTTTCTCCCTCTCATAGCATCCCCGCCTAGGCCCATAAAATAGTCACATTTGCCCCTCCTTCCACATTTTTCTTTATCTCCTCTATAGGAGAGGAGATGTCTAGCATCCAGGGGTCCACTTTTCTCTACAGAGTAGAGGATAGTGTCCCCACCCAGGCTCATTTTTCTGTTTCTTTCTCTCTGGCATCCACCTACCCAAAACACACACTTTTTAGAATTCCTGCAGGGGGGACATCTCAATTCCAGATGGTTACTTTAATTCCAGGGAAACGTCTGTTCAGACTACAAATGCAAGCCATGTCTTCATTCCAGTGTCAACAGTAATAAAGCTGATATCTGATCTGCTCTGTTGATCTCCTGTGTACTTCTCTCAATTGTTCTAAGCTCAGAAGTGGGATGAAAGGACATAATTTATTGGCCCCTATGAGCCCTAAAAGACCTCGTTTCATGCTTTTGCTTGCGGTAAATTGGGAAAATGGCCATAGCTTCTTCTTTTTCCTTTATCCACATTCTCATGAGGTAGCTTTCTCATTAATAACAAGACTTTTGGTTTATGCCTTGAATCTGTGCTCACCATGCGCCTTGTTTTGACCAGTGAGAGGAGAGAGGAGCAGAAGTTACACACACACACTTACACACACACATGCACACACACACATACTTGGAAAGCACTTGGACTTACTCTATCAGCTTGCTCTCTGACTATTCTTAGAACCGCCCCCCCACCCCCCCGTGACCAGGCTAGCCTTCTGGAGAGTAAGAGAAAACGTGGGGAAAGGTCTCAAACATCTCGACTGTGGAGACTACGTTGGTGATCGCAAACCATTGGGTCCTGCCAAGCCACCAGAATTAGTGCAAGTTTATAAGTGAGTCCAAGAGAGATCCCTTAAGCCCAGTCCAGATCAGAAGACTGAGGAACTCAGCCCTGCCTAAACTGCCAATCTACGAAACCATGAGGCAAATAAGTGGCTGTTGTTGAAGCCACTGAATTGTGGAGTGGTTTGTCACACAGCAATTGAGAACAGCGAAGAAAGAAGCAGCAGGTGGCATCAGCCCTTGTCGCTTTCTACATCAGTGTGCTTGAGTATCAGACCCAGCCAAGCAACTTCAAAGAACTTCCTGTGTCCTCACCTAGAACCATCTTTTCAATACAGTTTATCAAAAAACAAGAACAGACTCTGAAGCCCTTCTCCAGGGAGGTTTACTGACTTCCAGAGACTAAGTCTTGAAGTACGTGATGAACTTTGGACAGACAGTCCCATTTGTTACAGACTAAAGAATAGCCCTTCTCAGAATAATCAGATGGAGAAATTCTCAGTGGACGTTTTTGGCAAGTTGGATGAGGCAGCACAGAACTTAAACTCAACACACTCACCATTATGGACACTACCCCAAAGCCCCATGCTGTTCGATTATTTTCACTGTTCTGGACGAGCTGAGAGGTGGGAATTATCCAGTTTCCCAGTGCAGAAGAAATGCTTCTGTAGACTGTTGTCCACAGTGACAAAACCTTGTCAGTTTCTCTGCAAGCAGAAATCTGTAGACACCTAGAAACAGGGCTGAATGCTTTTGATGTTTACTATTGTATAGATCGCCTTACAATTGAATTGGAGTCATGGTCCTTGCTTTCTGACATAGAATCAAGAATGTAGAAAACTGGCTAAAGCTGACTTCATTAACTCTAGGACAAAGGGGGCTATACAACATAAACTAAATTCAAAGAGTCTTAGAAAATTCTAAGGCTCCTTGACACACATCTGACCATGTCTGGCAAGGGAGCTGTGGAACAATGGTTCCTTGGTTACTTAGCTTTGTGAGTCACCATTTGGAGCACTTATTGCCAACAAAACAACGTTGAAATCGATCAAACAGCAAAAATGATGTTGTCGAACAAGGCCAGCTCTGAAATTTCTTTTTCTCATTTAGTCAAATAACAACCAGCTTCTCGCTGAAATTCAGATTTCAGCAGAATTTAGATTTCCATTTTTTTATTCACTTGCAAAATTTGGATTTATGGCTTTTTAAAAAAAGAAGTGGCCACTAATGTTTTGTAAGGGGAAAAAATGAGAGAGAAATAATTCTTTGTAAAATTTCTTTTTAGAGTCTGTCCATATAAAGGAAATAAAGTCCCCATGCAATTAAATAAATCACAATAAAGTCTTGTTTGTATTCCCATGTATATCAGGACTAATAACTTTCATCAGATGATCAGAAATTAAAAGAAAGATTAAAAATAATTGTCATAAAGAAAGAGTGAGGCAGAGTATGGGAGAGAATGTGTTAACAAGTCTGCCTTTTTTTTTTTGGCTACTTAATAGTGGGTTTGTTTTTTTTTTTATTCTTGAGAGACAGAGAGAGACAGCACGAGCAGGGGAGCGTCAGAGAGAGAGGGAGACACAGAATCAGAAGCAGGCTCCAGGCTCTGAGCTAGCTGCCAGCACAGAGCCTGATGCAGGGCTCAAACCCACGAACCCCGAGACCATGACCTGAGCCAAAGCCAGATGCTTAACCAACTGAGCCACCCAGGCGCCCCATTGCTACTTAATAGTGACATGATATAGGAAGAATATAAATATGTCCGAGTTTGTTGGTAAGAATGCAATAATAGTCTTTATCAAATAGGGGAGTTTAAAGATTTTGTGAGATCAGGTTTGTGTCTGGCATATAGTAGGACTCTGTAAATGCAGTGCCCTATCTGCTATCTAATTATGGGTTTAACACAAATTTGTAGGTTTCATCTACTATCGTTTCATACATTTTGATTGCATGTATATGCATGGCCTGTTGCATGCATAGCTTTCAGCAAGTTCCTTAACTTTCTGACCTCTGAAATAGGTACCTGCAACATGGAATCATCATAAGGATTAAATGAGAGTGTGTATTTAAAGTACTTGGAATAGTGTCTTTCGTATAATAAACACTGATACATGTTAACTTGATATATTACCTCTCCTGCTCATTATCATTACATGCTAGCTTCCCACCTCACCCTCATGTCTCCTTCTTCCATGTTGTCATAGATACCATCTTATTCTTCTCTGCTTTTCTAAATGCTGTTCATCAATATCCTTAGGTCCCAATTCACAGTTCCCTGTCCTGAGCCACCATGGTGCTCTCCACACGCCCCTAGTCATCAAATTATTGTTCCTTGATCATCTGTCTGTCTCTCCAGCTAGCCTGGGAACTTCTGAGGGTGAGGCTGTGCTTTATTCATCTCTGCATTGCCAGGACCCAGTAAAAAGCCTGGCTCACTGCAACTGCTCCATGAATATTTGTGCAAGCAAGAAAAAGAATAAATGCATGCCTTCTGTCTCCTTCCAAACAAATCATAACCCTTGTTTGACATCTGTATTGTTAGTATTTTAGGTTTAGTGATATAAAGTGATATAAAGAAGTTGAAGCGAAAAGGAATATCTCAGTTAAGAAGTCTAGGTGACTAGCTTCTGGCATACTTGCACACAAGCACCATATCCCCTTCTTGCCTCTGCTTTTCCTCTGTATTGCTCTCATAGTGATGGGGATGGGCCATACTTCCTCTTGGTGGTGAGATGCCCACTGGTGACCTCAGACTCATATCCATCCAGACCACTGGTCCCAAAGCAGAGTTTCTCCTTCCATACATTTCCCCAGATTGCAGTCTACTGGCCTGGTACTCACCCCTGGAGAAAGATAGGAGGAGCCCCACACATGCTAAAAAAACAAATGGCTTCCCCCATGGAAATTTCTAGAAGTTACCAGAAGAAGGGGAGATAGATGCTAAACAGACAGAATTATACATACAGGTCTAGTATAGGTTCCCCACCTGGCGTTCCAGTAGTCCTTGCTTCTAAGCCTTCACCTGGGGACTTGGGTTTCCACCAACACCTATCACCTGCTTTCTTCAGCCACAGTGTATGTTGTATGTATGGATGGCCTGTCAGTGTCAGACACTATGAGAAGACACTCCGACCGCCTCAGTCCTCCTGTGAGCCTCAGCCCAGGACCTGCTGTCCCATGTCATAAATGCATAGCTTCTTGCTTATGGTCATTGTTGGGGCTTTACGGGTCCAAATACAAGAGTCCCCTTCCCTACTCTGACACAAGGAAGGATTAAACCAAGGAGTCATGTAGTGAGGATTTGAAATGTCACCTTCCCCATTGATTCCACTGCTGGAGATCAAGGCTTAAGTGAATAGCAACAGCTGGCTTCCTGATGTCCCATCACAAAAATCGGCAGACTTGCTACCTGGTCACAAACGGTGCTGAACACCTGCAGGTTCCCCCATGCTGCTGCCCCGGTAAAATCAGAAGCACTGAGAAGGAGAGAGGAGGTGTTCACTGCTGGTGGGTAGAAGAAAGAGAAAAACAGGAAGGGGGCCAGTCGGGGATGCCCAGTTCCTTCTCCAAACTAACAATCAGGTAAGTCTCTGCCCTCCTGGAGGAGAAGTGTTGGAGGTGAGAGAGAGAGAGGAAGGCTGGGGTGTTGCTCTAGCGGGTACACTTCCCCATGGAGTGGGAGTTACGTGTCCCCTCACCCACCAGCCTGGTCTGGCTCATTGGCGCACTCCGGGGCTGTCACTCTGAAAATGAAATCTTCCATTTTCAGCCATGCTCTCTTTGCAAGCAGTCAGAAGTAACTAACAGGGATGTTGTCACTCTTGGAAAGGAGCAACCTATACATTTTGCACATCTCCATGAAGATGCCACCTCACATTCCACAAATGGGGAGATGAGGGCTGGGGAAGGAGGAAAGGGAAGGGGCCAAGTGGCTGACCCATAAAGCCAACCTGATGGCAGTTCTTTTGTCTTCGAGAAAACAAAGTGTGCGAACTGCCAAAGGTTTTTGCTGACTCTTGGCTTCTCTGCTTTTACATCTAATGCTATTGTTTGCCCTTGGGATTTATGGTAATTCTTCCTCCCTAAAAGATATCTCTGTAAGAGTGCCCATAAATTTAGGGAGCATTGTTTCGGTTTTCCTCGCTAATTATTTTCCCTCTCAGTTACCCATCAGCAATTTTTAAAGTCAGAGGATGTTTTTAGATAAAATGGAGTAAAAGACACAGGATGCTGAGATTCTGTAGACACCTAATTAACAATCATCAGGCAATAGCATTGGCAGGAAACGTACAATGCCCAGAAGACCACTCTAGGTGCCGTGGGAGACACAGGGGAAATAGAAAAGTGGTACCTGACCTTGAAGAGATTGGCCATTCCCTAGGCTGTTCACCATGAATATGAAATGACTTAGCAAAGCCAGCACATTTTAATACAGTAATTTTGTTAAGGCAATTTCCCACTACATCAGCCAGGGTCCTCCTGATGAACACACAAGGGAGGCATTTCTTTCTGTTCCACGTACATGAATAATCTAGGCTTCAACTAACAAACTATTTTGTTTTCAATCCCTGGACCATGAAAATCTTACCAACTAATCATGTTTTCCCTTTTTATTTTGGCTACTAGGGAGCTCAAAGCAGACAGTCAATGCACTTATAACAATTTTATAAGACCTGGGAAGCAGGCATTTTACATACTAATCTTAGTTCGATTTGATTTTCCAATCCTCACTGTCCCTTATCCCCAATTTCTTCATCTAGTTATTGTAGCCTATTCACTGTGTTACAGACTCCCCAGCTCCCACTGGTCCACAATTTCAGAAACTGGTCCCAGCTGCCCTCCTGTTTCTCTGCTCAGGATTTCAGAAGATGTTTGTCATTATATGTAGCCGGTAGCTGCCCACCCAGAAAAGTGGGTAAGGAGTGCCCGAGATGAGGTCGTTTAGTAAGCAGGTTATGCACAGCCAAGAAGGACAGTTAGCCTCGCAGAAGGGGGTGGGTGTCATAAACAAGGACTTGCCTGGGTTGACGCAGGGAGACAGAAAAAAGTGGGGGCACTTGCACATGCCCGGGAATGTGGGATCATAGGAAGGAGAACGTAAATACCGTGAATGCAGGCATGTGGTTGGTGCTCAGCAAAAACACGTTTGTAAAATAATAGTTGTGAAAACAAAACATGTTGCATGATTAAATGCCCAAATAAGGATGGTGCATCAGTAATCTGATTCTCTGTAAGATCCTCTCTAGCTTCCTGTTGCCCTTGGTGATGGGGCTGGAGAAGGTGGAGGAAATTCACTGGCCGATAATGCTCATGACTCTCCCATAAGGAGCCCTCAGCATAGTGCGCTGGCCAATAGATCTTTGTGGGACAGACCGATAGCATGTTAGTTAGGATCCTGCAGCACTTGGTAGGTTAGCACACAGGCTCCAGAGCCAGATGCCTTGTGTTCTTATGGCAGCTCCACAACTTGGCATCTGTGCAACCATAGGCAGGTCCCATAAACACTCTTGGCCTCACTCTCTTCATCTGTACCATGGGGATAATAAGAGTGCAACTAAACAACACCGTTGCAATGACTGACTGGACTAAGATATGCACCTATCATACAATACCTATTATACCTGTTAGCCATTATTATTTCTACCCTGAGACCTGGTCAGCTATGGCCCATAGCTGTGTAGCGGTGCTGCAGACTTGAAGTGGACAGTCTTTAGGAATGGGGGGCAGGGTGAGAGGGGGGTAGTGCAGATTAGGGAACAAACTGTAGATGGAGGGGAGGAAGTCTGGCGTGGCAACCAGAAGAGGGTACAAATGGGAATGGGTCAGGAAGGACAGATGTGTATCAGCAGAGCATGTATCTGGAAGATGCACCATAGTCTCCATAGGCTAGGATTCAAACATGAGACCACGGACTCTGGGCCAGAAGAGAGAAGGGAAGACACAGGTCCAGACCTGGAAGGTCTAGCACGGTAGGAAGAATTCTTGATCTTGGCTCTTTTCCAACCTTCTGAGGGGAAAAAGAAAAATCCCTATTCTTCCTCGAGTGTTTTCTAAAACACTACATTCACCTATACATGTGGACCAGACACCTCAGACCCAGCCTAGCATCCCCAGGATCTGCTACAAGAACCTGACTTACAGCCATCTCCTACCCTGCATCCCTTGCCTCAAAAGCTGGCAAGACCTTCCTCACTGGTCTCCCAGGAGTGTTCTTTTCTGTCTGCTCTGCGTTCTCCAAACAGCAAGCAGATGATCTTCTTAACATAAATTTAATCATGTCCTTAGAACTCCCACTCCCTTCTTTTGCTCTCAAAATTAAAGCAAACTTCTCTGACCTTCAAGGCCCCTAGTCATCTGGGCTCTGGTACCCTCATCTTCTGTTCCATGCCTTCTCATGTCCTGTGATCTAGCCTCATCATTCTACTTCCCAGATGTGCCAGGATTTTACCATGTCATGGACCTTTGCATGGACCTGTTCCTTCTGTTCAGAGTTCTCTACCCTCAAGGCATTCTGTGACTGATGTGTCCTCATCATCCAGACCTCAGCTTGAGTGTAAGACTTTCCTTTAACACCTGTCCCAGCAGGGCACCCTATGCCCCCATCTCACACCCCCTTCACTGTCCTGAAAACTTCCAGGGATGCCTGGGCCCTCACTCCAGTGGGAAGGTGAGCCTGCAGAAGCAGGGACAGCCAGTCTCGGGCATGACCGCTCCCCCAGTTCCTGGAACAGTGCCCGGCACATAGTTGGTGCTCAGCAAGTCTTTGTTGAGTGAGCAACTTAATCAGCCCATCAGGAGGTACCTCAGGGCCCGGAATGGTTCTGAGCTTGCACGTGAGCATGGGAAAGGCAGGACAGAGACCAGAAGCCAGATAAGAGGTGAGAGGGAAAGTTCAACTGGATATTGCAGTCACAGGCTGGGCATGGGAAATCTGTGTGAGCCACAATAGATAGACAGCCACTGGGACAGAGCAAGTCAAAATGAAAGAGGGTCCATTTGATCTAATCATCCTGTCAACAGCCCTCGAGTGACCCCTACATCAGCAAGGGACCCAGGGACAGGGGAATAGAAATAAGTAAAATGTGGTCCCTGCCTTAAAAAGCTCCTGGTTACGGGAACTGTGGTCCCCTGTGCCAGCAGACAATTAACACCCAGAGGACAGCAGGGCAGGCGCACAGGCAGGAAGTGTCACCTCCACTCTACCTGGAGTCCAGGAGGGCTTCCCAGAGGAGGAGGAACTTGAGCTTGATGGCTGGGAAGGAGTTCCCAGGAAGCATGCTGGACCTGGCAGGGTAGAGCCCGAGACCCTGTGAAGTCCATAAAATCCACCCTTCTGTTTCCCCAGCTGAACCTCCTCCTCACCAGTTCTGCCAATTGTCTCTCTCTCTCTCTCTCTCTCCTCAATATCGCCTTTCAAATTGTGTCTTTCATCCACAACACCTTTGAAGCTCCCCAGGCTAGCCCTCTTCCACTGTTCAAAGTAACTCCCGAAATCGCTACCTCTTGGCAGTAAGCAGACACGCTGATCCCTCACTGGTGGGAGGTCACATCAGTGCATCCTTTGGGAGAGTGATTTAGAAAAGTCTTCCACAAGTCTTTTTTTTTAATGACCATACCTTTATTTATTTATTTTTTTAAATCCTGCTTTTGGAAATCTATCCCAAGGAAGAGATACTAAATTTGGAAGGAAAAAAAAGGTTATGTGTAAGTGTTCACTATAGATACTAGTAATGTCAAGAACAAGCTGAATGTTCAATTATAAGGAAATAGTATTTTAAACGTTTTCAGGTGGTAGAATATTATGCAGCCATGAAAATGACTTTTTTTTTCCTCCTTAGGACACTTAAGAGCTCCAAGAAATACTGCAAAATAGAAAGTGAGATAAGATTTCAGGATTATTGGGCAATGGGATCATAACTATGCAAAAACTTCAATGCCTTTGGCATCTTGGGACAGAACCTGAAAACAGTTGAGGGGGGCCGGGTGCTGCATGGCTGAGGCTGTGGCGGGTATTTTGTGTGACATGCAGAAAGCATGGGTCTGTTTCAAAGCAGCCGTTCAATGTACTGTTAAACCCAAACTGATGGGGCGCCTGGGTGGCTCAGTCAGTTAAGTGTCCGATTTCAGTTCAAGTCCTGATCTCACAGTTCGTGAGTTCAAGTCCCACCTTGGGCTCTGTCCTGACAGCTCAGAGCCTGGAGTCTGCTTTGGATTCTGTGTCTCCCTCTCTCTACCACTCATGCTCTGTCTCTGTCTCTCTCAAGATTAAATAAACATTTAAAAAAACCCAAACTGGGGGCGCCTGGGTGGCTCAGTCGGTTAAGCCTCCATCCTTCACTCAGGTCAGATCTCACATTCGTGGGTTCAAGCCCCGCGTCAGGCTCTGTGCTGACAGCTAGCTCAGAGCCTGGAGCCTGCTTCCAGTTATGTGTCTCCTTCTCTCTCTGCCCCTCCCCCTCTCATGCTCTGTCTCTCTCTGTATCAAAAATAAATAAAACATTAAAAAATTAAAAAAATAAAAATAAAAATAAAAAACCCAAACTGGAAGAGGCAAGTGGGTTTCAAGTGCCCATCCCACTGGGAGAGCTTGTCTGCTCACTCTCCCAAACTCACCCCACTTGGACCCAAGCCAGGGTCCCCCAAGGCACAGAAGGAGACAGGGTCTGAGAGTCCAAGGACAGCTGTAGCAACACAAGAACACTGCCGATGACAGGGATGTCAGACAGGAGCACACAAGGGACACCCCGCAGAAAGCAGCACCACCCACAGAAAGCACCGGGTGGAGATCTGACTCTTGGTTTCTAAGCCAGACATATTTCACCTGTACAACTTGTTGAGTTTGGAAAGAACTGGATGAAGCTGGAGGACTATACGCTAAGGGAAAAAAGCCAAACACAGAGGAACCCTTAGTACATGATCCCACTTACATGGGGCATCGGACATAGTCAAGGTCATGGAAGCAGAGAGTGGAATGGGGGGGGCGCTGGGAATAGGGAGAAGAAGAAATGGAGGAAGAATCTGAGAAACACAGTCTCAGGTATATAAGACAAATAAATCCTAGAGATCTACTGATCTACTGGACAGCATGGTGCCTAAAGCTAACCAAACTGTAGATTGGATGTTAAGTGCTTTTATAACCAAATATATATCTATTTTTTCTAAAAACTTGCAGCAAGTTGCCTAAGCTATATCTAACCCGACTCACATCAGTTATAAGGTGTGAAAACTTGACCAGATGCTCCAATACTGAGCTGTGCCAAACCCAGGAGAAGGTCAGCACAGGCCCAAAGATGCAGGATGCTGCCACATCTGAAGTGGACCAGCTTCCAACCTTCCTGGTCAGGAACTCACACATCTACTGTTTGTTTATGTTGTGTTCTGGACTAGTCATTTTGTTGTTTTTACCTTTGCAAACAGAAAGCAAAGCCTTTCAAGTTCTGGATCCCTAGATAAATGTATTAGATAGATAGATACATACATACATAGATAGATGACAGATAGATAGGATGACAGATGATAGATAGATAATGATAGATAGATAGATAGATAGATAGATAGATAGATAGATAGATAGATAATAAATGTAGAATGATAGGTGATAGATGATAGATAATAGATAGGTAAAAGTAATAGATTATATAGATAATAGATAAATTGATAGATGATATATAGATAGATAAGATGATGATAGAGATTATGATATTTAGATAGAATTTGAATTATTATAGTCAAAATAATGTTCTGTAAAATGACAAAACCAATCAGAACATAAAAGGGGTCCCCTCACAGACAATGGCTTTTAAAATGCTTATTCATCCTGGGAGGACGATACGAAAGCACCTAGATAAGCAGGAGGGGAAAGGTGGCTAGAAAACTGAATTAGGACGTTAACAGTGATGAACTTTGGATCATGCACCTGGGAGATTCGTTTAACTTTCTTTTTCCATTTTACTGAATTATACCAATTTTGCTTAATTCTCACGTACTACTTTCATATTCTTTAAAGAAAGCCTGTCTCTGGCACGGATGCTGTCACAAGTGAATGGGCACGGTAGGGGCGGGGGGAGGGAGGGTCGTGCACTCCCACAGGCAGCACAAAGTGTTGCTGGCAGACAATTCTCCCACCCGAGAGCGGCGATCCGACTGCCCGCTCATCTTCCATTGTGGTACGTCCTCTATCTGGACCTGAACATGGTGTTTGCGGTGCTGTCAGCTGGGAACCGTCTTCTTAGATGCCTCCATCTCAACACTTAACTTCTACCAGCTCTACCCCAGTCCTAGACCTGATCGGGAACCGGGGCCGGCAGTCTGCATCCTGATGGCCATTCTCGCTGACCTCCCTCCTTATACGTAATAACTAGGCTATTCCGGTTAGGCGCCGGGGCAGATTGATTGTGCCAATGGCCCAAATCTATGGCCTTTCTGGATCTGTGCACCCAGCAATGGATGCTGCCAGTCCCCTCTCCCACCCCCAACCCCACCCCCACACATACCTGAAGACGGTGTCTCTTTCCTCATGTCCTTGAATCGGGCTCTTCTTGTGAATTACTTTGGCCAGTAGAATGTGACAGAAGTGACAGGGCACAACGCCTAGGCCGTAAGAGCCCCTCATCTACAAGGCAAAGATAATCAAACACACCTCAGGGTCATCCTACAGATTAAAGCAAATGTCACTTGTCACTTGCAAAACATCAAATGCAAAGCAGGTGCTTAACACAGGTTAGTATCCTCTCCTTCGTCTTTTTCTTCCTTCAGGAAGGAAGGAAATATATGGTCAGAAATAAATGGTCACTCTATATTTATTTATATTTAGGTCAGAGCCCAAACAACCAAATTCAAAGGGAATGTAGGGTAGGAGAAAGATTCACAGGGTGTCCATTCCCTAGAACCCTGGTTTCCACTTTAAGAATAGAAACAAATCGATATTTTGGAAAAGAGAATGTATCTAATTCTTGCCATTTTAGAGAGAGGAAAACTGACACCAGACAAGTAAAATGACTCGAACAAAGTCACACAGAGAGTTCGAAGCAGACCTTATATTAGAAGCCAGCAATTAATCAGCTACTGCTACATAACAAACATCCACAAATCGCAGCAGCTTAAAACATCTGTCATGGGAGCACCTGGGTGGCTCAGTCGGTTAAGCGTCCAACTTCAACTCGGGTCATGATCTCACAGTTGGTGGGTTTGAGCCCCACATTGGGCTCTGGGCTGACAGCTCAGAGCCTGGAGCCCTGCTTCAGATTCTCTGTCTCCCTCTCTCTCTATCCTTCCCTTCCTCATTCTCTGTCTCTCTGTCTCTCAAAAATTAATGTTTAAAAAAATAAAAACAAAACACCTGTCATGTATTCACAGGCACAGACACATAGCTGAGCTGAGTGGAGAGAAGAGTGAAAAATTGCCCAAAGCCCACCACCCGCTGTAATAGAGCTAGAGGGAGGCACGGACTGCAAGGGGTAAGACGGGCCCTCTTCCTACTCTACCAGAAACAGGTGACAAACTTCTGTTGGCCTCACTTCTAGAGTTGTTCGGTAAATAGCAGCTGGCTAGAGACCATCGGCCATGCAAGGTGAGCAGACCAGCTCTGAAACTGACAGCCCCAGCCACCGAACTCGATGAGGTAAGACAGGTGAGCAGATGGACACACCTGTGCAGACACAGGTGCAGAAATTAAAAGGTGTTGTGTTCCCAACAGCTGGCATGTACTAACTACTTTAATCCTCACACCAATCTATGAGGGGAGGATTACTGTTATCCCTATTTTACAGATACAAAAACCAAGGCACACAGAGATAAAATACTTTGCCCAAAGTCACACAGCCAGTGGCTGGCAGAGCCAGGATTTGAGCCCAGACTGTCTGGCTCTAGAGGGTATGTCCATGACCATTGCACCACACATGACTTAGGTGATGCTTCTCTTCGGGATGGTCACCTCCTTGAGGTCAGTGGCCAAAATGTCTCACTCGTCTTTGTCCATCCAAGGGGCTGTAACAAAATACCACAGACCAGGTGGCTTCTAAACCATAGAAACTTCTTTCCTCATAGTCCTGGAGGCTGGAACCCTACATCAGGCTGCCAGAATGGTCACAGACCTGTGTCCTCACATGATATGGAAGGGGCAAGCTAGCTCCATGGAACCCCTTTCATAAAGACATTAATCCCACTCACGAGAGCCCTGCCACCATGACCTAAAGACCACCCAAAGGGCCCCCCCACCTCCTAGTACCTTCACATTGGACATTGGGATATCAATGCATGAATTAAAGGGTGGGGAAAGCCAGGAGCATCCAGACCCAGACCATAACACAGTTCTACCCCCAGGGCCCAGGAGGGCACCCAGAACTGAAGATTTATTGACTTGATTTAAACTGAATTAAAGGCCTTTGATCACATGGTCAGGAGAAAGCTGGCTCCATTGGGTGACCCAGAGGAAGTGGCTTAATCCCGAACAGTGCATCTACACATGGGGACGGTCATGTCAACACCATGGTGTCACTGCAATTGTTACATAAGACAATATTTGAGGAGAACTCTCCAGTGCCTGGCACACCATAAGCAGTCAGCGGTGGTAACTATTGTTATTAACGGGGGCAGGGAAACAAGACAAGAAGACAAAGCCCAGCAGCACCAGCCAGACCATGCACGTGCTCAGAAGAGGCAGAGACAGAGACGTGGAAGAAACGGGACCACATCTGCTCAGTGGGAGAAACGGGGTGCCTTAGGCTGAGCCCGAAGTCAAGAGGCATTTTTTAATTTAAAAAATAAAATAAAATAAAGTAAAATAAATAAATAAATAAAATAAAATAAAAAGGCATTGTAGGCAGTCAGCTCTTAGCCATAGACTCTCACATGAGTCTCCGAGCCCACGCAGTGCCTGTACCTAAGGAGCCTGTTCAAGGACGCAAGGACACCCAGATTCAGGGCCTGGTCTGCCCCTGTGACCTTGGACATGCCAGCTTCTTGGGGGCCCCCTTGCCTCATCTATAAAATAAGGGGTTCCAGTTAAACCATCTCCAGGCCTTTTTCCAGCTTTAAATAATAATCAGGCTAAATGACCAGAAACAGAACGTCTTGCAGGCCATCTGGCTGGTTGGTGGGGAAGACAGGGCTCTGCGAGCTGGGGGCTGGGACCGGGCTCTAGATGGCAATGATGGCTTGGGGCGTTGTGGGTTGTGCAGGTAGCTCACAGCTCACGTGGTGTTTCACCCCTCACAGCAGCCACAGCAGGCCCCTGAATGTGGTCAGACACGCCGTGCACAAGAGCACGTCCGTCAGGGGTCTGCACACCTGCCAGTGGCCTGCAGCCTGAACACTTGGTTAAGGAAGGAGGCGTCTTCTCACAAAACAAGGAGCCTAGAAGCAGGAGATTGCAGACGGGGAGGGCATCCCTGTGGTCCTCATGTGCTCTATCTGACCCTCCTAAAATGACCCGGATGCCCCTTCTGTAGTCAGGCAGGATGAAGGGGAGATGGGTGCTGGTGACACCAGCCGCTTCTTCCAGGGAAGCAAGATCTCCCAGAAGCTCCCACCCCCGCCAGCACCCTTTTCCCTCACGTTTCATTGCCAAGGTCACATCACCTGGCCAGTCCTAGCTGCAGAGTCCTTTCCGCTGCCTGTTTTGGTGCTAGGGGTGTCATGACAAAGTGCTACAGCTCGGGCGGCTTGCACAACAGTCTGGAGGCTAGATGTCCCAGGTCAGGGTGCCCACGGGGTGGCTGTCTCCTGTGGCTGCCAGGGAGGCTACTCCATCCGTGGCTTTGGGAGGCAGTCCACCCCTCTCTCTGTGTCATTTTACATCATCTCTTCTCCTTACAACTGTATCCAGATTTCCCTTTTGATAAGGCATCAGGTCCTCCCTAACAGCCTTTTTAACTGGACTGTTTCCATGAGACTCTATTCCAAAGAAAGTCACATTCTGGGATGCCTGGGTGGCTCAGTCGATTAAGCATCTGACTTTGACTCAGGTCATGATCTCACAGTTGGTGAGTTCTAGTCCCATATTGGGCTCTGTGCTGACAGCTTGGAGCCTGCTTATAATTCTCTGCTTCTTTCTCTCTGCCCCTCCCCTGCTCTCTCTCTCTCTCTCAAAAATAAATTAACATTAAAAAAAAAGTCACATTCTAAGGCATTGGGGTTAAGGCTTCAACACATAAATTTGGGAAGGACACAGTTCAACCCATAACACTGTCTCTAGAATGGAGGCTGCAGGGGGTTGGCCAATGAGCAGTGCCTGTCCCTGAGAGTTAAGGGATTTGCTCAAAAGTATTAGGTGGCAATGTTAGGATTCAAATTCAGGTCTTGACTGGAAGTTTCGGGCTCCCCTACGGAGACTTCCTGCCCCTCATTTAGCCCCTGGTTAATAGGAGACAGTATTGTATAATGACTGAGAGAACAAACCAGATTCAGATTCCCTCGGTGAAGATCTACACTTGCTGTGTGACTTTATGCAAGCCACTAAACCTCTCTGGCTTCCATGAGAGAGGAAACTCATTCAAGATTTAACAAATATGAGCTGAGTCCCCTTCTATCTCTGGGGCACTGTTCTCAGTGCTGAAAGGGACATTACAGAAATTAAAGTGCCTATGAATAGTGTTATTTTGAGGATTTGAGGAGACAGCCCAAGTAAACAGAATCCTTAGTTCTAGGGTTTAGCACTAGCAAGCAATCAAAAAATGGTATGATTCCCATCAAGGTAATTGTTATCAGCCACTCTCCCTCTGTCCATTCCTGGGCTCTCTGAGGTTGTGATCTACAGTGCAGTCACTACACGTACCAGCACAACGGATGTAGGTCAGCCGTGGACAGTGTGGCTGGCGGGCACAGAGGCTCCCTGCCCAGGATGACAGGCGATCATCCTGTCTCCACCTACTGCTCCCAGGTGAGCGATGTGCTTGCTGGCCCAGAAGTCTGGAGAAGGAAGCCACTTTCCCCTTGATGCCCCGCAGAGCAGGAACGATGGGGAGGCCAGACCCAGGAGCCTCCAGCAATGATACGGAAAAGTGAGCCAGAGCAAGAGGGAGTTTGGGCCCCTCTGGAAAGACAGTAATAGGAAATAGATAATTTCCTCCAAAACGCTGGATGCAGAACATGATGTTTCAAGAGGCAGAGCTACTGTCTGTATCAAAGTGGGAAAGGCAGGACCAAATGGTCAGGAACTTGGACAGATTAGAGGAAAAAAGTAACATGCAGCATCGTCCTACTGAGTGCCAGACATGTTATGGACTTTGTCTCCTCCCGTCCCTGTGACACCCAAGAGGGGCAAATGGCCTAACAGTGAAAATGGAGAGTTAACAGAATGATCAGAACAAAACTCAGATGTGAATCCCAGCTCAGCATTTTGCTTCTAAATCCTGTGCTCTCTCTGACAAATCATTAACCTCTCCGAGTTGGTTTCTTCTTTATGAAGAGCAGTGAATAGCCAGCATAACATAGGGAATGGAAAATAACAAAGGAGTGTGCTCAGTAGAGAGCAATCACTGCTGGTGTGATTTCCTCCTGTCCTTGTTCTTATTCCTGCTGCCACCCCAACTATTAAGTAGATTGTGGTGCCAAAGGAAATTTTGGAAAATCCTGACTCACTCCACTAAAAGGCTTCTTGGCCATGTGCATGTGATAACCCATCCTTCATGTCTGAACATATGGATCGGGCCCACGGATACCATGAGACCTTAAGTCACTTTGTTCCCAAGAGATAATTTATATAAGTTCTAGCAAGTGATTTGGGAGTGGGGGGAAACATTATAAAGGAAGCCCAGCCCTCCCAGGGGCACAAATGATAAGGCTCCTATGGCCAGCTGACCTCTCCCCACCCCACCCCCAATACCCCACTCAGAAGGGGAGGGGACTACAGTCTGCTCCGATGGAGGGAGACTCACCAGCCAAGGGCTGCTGATACAAGATTTTTACTTAATACTCTCTTGAGTAAAAAAAAAGACTGTGTTTTAAACTTCTAAAACCTTTCTAATAAATAATCTATCTCTTGGTGTTAGGACCCTTTATGCAACATCTTCTATAAAGAATAAATGTTGTGACAGGCAAGGAGGAATTTTGCCCAAACCCCGCTCCCGACCCAAAACTTAAGTCTCCTCGTTTTCTATACAATGAAAGCCATTGTAGGCAACATGCCAATACATGACAAACCTAGTTTGGGAGGCCACATCTGTCCATCCTCAGAGGCCCCTGAGCAGCCCGTCATTTCCTTCCTTTAGACAGAGAATCTGTACATTCAGCAGCTTCGGGGCCCAGGACAGAGTCTCTGCCTTGAAAGGCAGGTCTTGGCCAGCGGATGAGAATAATAGTAATTGCTGATGGGCAGAGGCAGAGTTCTCAAGCCCAGTCCCTGTGCTAACCTTTTACTTAATCTCCAACAAGCCCTTGAGCTTGGTACTATTAACATCTCCCGTCTGTAGAGGGATTTGAAATTAAAGAGGTCAAATGCCAGCTCAAAGGTCTTTCAATTTTGACGACTAAGCAGTAGAGGAGACTGGACTCAAACCCGGGCAGAGTGACATTGGGACCCAACTCCTAACCAGCCCATACAGCAGTCTCCGACCTTAACACACCTTTGAGGCGCCGGAAGAGGCCTCTACAGAGATTGGCAGTACATGTCTCCCTGAGACTTTTCATCAGTGACTCGCCCTGACCAACACAGCAATCACCGATGAGTGCTCCTTGACTTTTAGAAGGTACAGGCCCCGAGGCAGGAGAAGCCAGGAAAGGGACTGAGCCAGGGAAGGAGGGCAACCAAAATGCCACTGAGCTGGTCACTGCTAAGGACAACAGATCTGTCCACCTTACAGGACCATCTTCCCATAAGCCATATCCTGTGCATCTCAGGATGGTCTATCCTGGAGTGGAGGAGCGAGGAGGGGAGAGAAGAGAGAAAAACTTATTACTCCACTCCTATATCCCATTGTTCAAGAGTTCACCCCAAGGAGAGGGGATGTAAGCAACACCCCCAGTTCTAAAGTTGCCTGATACTTGAGCTTCAACAGGGAAACTCCAGGGCAAGAAACAAGAGGCATTGGACATAAGTGAGGTGCAGTCAGATTGTGTCTGCCTGAGCTTGGTCAAAATCCACATAACAGGAGCAGCTGGGGCCCAGCACACAATGAAAATGCAAGAACCCTTGTACAAATATTAAAAATTTGAAGGCAGCCAGGGCAGAGCATTAGACCAAGCATGGAGCTCTTCTAAGCACAGGGCTCTTAAGCCCTCCTGGTATTCATGTGCCCGTTCTATTTGTTCAGTGGTGAAGAATGGAGTATCACATGCAGATTGCCAAGATGTCTTCTGGCAGAGTGAGTCAGGACTGTGTAACACATCCCATCTGACCACCCACATCTAGCTGGCAGACTTGGCCAAAACAGCTGGAAGAAGGCCCTGAAGACAGGTAGACAGGTGAAGTCAAGAGCATCTGAAGAGGCTCCTGAGACAGGTCCAGTGCAGAGGCCGACAAGGGGGTGTCATGAGATGAGCTCAGAAGAACAAGATGGAGCCAGAAGGGACTGGGACATGGAGGAGCCAGTGTCTGTCTTGTGGGTCAGGAAGCACGTGATGGAAGTAATGGTCTGTAACAGTAGCCACATGGTCGTATGAGCTTATACAAAACATGGGAGTCCGGGGACACCTGGGTGACTCAGGCAGTTAAGCATCTGACTCTTGATTTTGGCTCAGGTCGTGATCTCACAGTCTGTGAGTTCAAGCCCCACGTCAGGCTCTGTGCTGAAAATGCAGAGCCTGCTTGGGGATTCTCTGTCTCCTCTCTCTCTGCCCCTCCCCAACTTGTGCGATTCTCTGTCTCCTCTCTCTCTCTTTCTCTCAAAATAAATAAACATTTAAATAATGATTATAATAATAATAATAATAAATAAAAAATGGGAGTCTGGGTAACAAAAGTAGAGATGACCAAATTGGGAGGAAGGGATGCAGTCATGAGGATGACATCAGGCAGGGAAGGATTCAAGGAGACAACGAGACACTCTCTGGGGAGAGAAAAAAAGAGCCGGTATAAAGCAGGGTCCTTCGTCTTTGTTCTCCCCGAGTACCCGGTGAAACCTGGTGCCCCGGCTGCCGACGGAAGTCCCTGCCGCAGAAGCCAACTAGCAAAGCCCTCGTCTGCGTCCAGCAGACAAGAACGCCTTCCATTTGTGTCTAGGGCCAGAACACTTCTAAAGCCACACACCATCGCTTCGTACTTTGGCACTCTTTCCCCATTTCCCAGTGGGACAGGGATCTCTTACCCTCCCACTGCCATCCCGACCCTCCTTCCACGTTGTGCCAAGCACAGTGCTCTGGTACCTTCCCGTGCAGAGCTTACTTGCCTTCCACCGTTCATGACCAGGGGTTGGTCCTCATCCATCCATTTCTTCCACACTGAATCACTTCCTCAGACTTGATAGTTAACACGGCCAACCCGATACTGTTGTCAGATTTTGAAGTTCCTTCCAGCATGAGTAAAGGGCTCCCCAGCCCTTCCCAAGCTAATACTCTCTTTAACTGACACCCATCATTCTGGGACCATGCCTCAGAACCCCTGCTCTACGGCATATGCTTCTGGGACTCACCCAGGTCTCATGAACTGGCTGTCTCCAGTTCAATAAAATGATGGCCTTGGGGCACCTGGGTGGCTCAGTCAGTTAAGTGTGATTTTGGCTTAGGTCATGATCTTGTGGGTTCATGAGTTAGAGCCCAGCATCAAGTTCTGTGCTGATAGCTCAGAGGATGGAGCCTGCTTCGGATTCTGTGTCTCCCTCTCTCTCGGCCCCTCCCCTGCTTGCACTCGGTCTCTCTCTCTCTCTCTCTCTCTCTCTCTCTCTCTCTCTCTCTCTCTCAAATATAAATAAATTTTTTTTAAATGATGGCCTTAATCTTCAGGAGCAAGGAAGTCAGTTCCAAAGAGCATAGGGCACATAGGTATAATTCCATCTCTGTATAATCCTACACTTTAGATTTAGATTATATTCATCTAACTCAGAATCCTGAGGCCCCGTTGAGACCACTGGAAGCAGGGGCAGGTGAGAACCCTGTGATTCCCAAGCCACAGCATTGCCCCCCACCCCTACCTCATCCTAGCAGCCTAGTCTAGTCCAGCTCTGCCTGGATCCACACTCCAGTTTGCTGGCCGACCTACATTGTATCCCAGTGTGGGAAATTTGGGCCTCAGCACACCTATTCCTAGATAAATCTTCACATCATTCCTAGTGTTTGTTGGGCTCCTCCTCCTCGATCCCAGATCTGCCCCCTCTGGCCTCAGGCTGCCGATGGGTCAGCCCCACCCCAAAGACCCCTCACCAGGTCAGCCCCACCCCAGGGACCCCTCACCAGTAACTTCCCCCAAAGCCCATGTGTTTCTCGTAAGGTCAACCTCAGCCTCCTACTGCTCTACCCCTTGCTGCCCACCCATTCAGCTACTCCAACAAACCCCAGTGCCAAAATTGGATCTAAGATGGATACAGCCCCTCAGACCCTATGTCTGGGTGTCCCATCTGTCCCTTCCAGGCCCTGACTCCGTGGCTAGACCAGTTTCCAAGCCCTCACAGTGCACAGTCCCAGTCCCCTCTACCACGGTGGGGGCCTGTGGTGCCAAGCTGCCAGTGAGCTAACCTCTAATCTGCCCAAATGCAAGCAAGCACCTTCCTGCTCCAAATGCCCTGCTTATCGTGCCCATACCATGCTCAGAAGTCCAGATGAATAGAGAGAGAATCCACCAGCTCCACAAGCTCCACCCATTTGGGCTCTATCCATTCATCCATTTCTTCATGTTGACCAAGCTCTGCATGCCAGACACTGGAACATGGCAATGAACAAGGGTCAAGGATCTGTCTTCATCACACTTAGAATCTAGTTGGGGCAGAACACCTGGGGGCCCTGCCGGCTAAGCATCTGAGTCTTGGTTTTGGCTGTGGTCATGATCTCATGGTTTATGGGCTTGAGATCCACATCAGGTTCCTCACTGACAGAGTAGAACCTGCTTGCGATTCTCTTCCCCTCTCTCTCTGCTCTTCTCCTACTTGCATTCTCTCTCTCTCTCTCTCTCTCTCTCTCTCTCTCAAAATAAATAAATAAAAATTTGAAAATAAAATATAAGGGGGTCCTGAGTGACTCAGTCGGTTGGGTGTCTGAATCTGGCTCAGGTCATGATCTCATGGTCTGTGAGTTTGATACCCACATTGAGCTCTGTGCTGACAGTTCAGAGCCTGGAGCCTACTTTGGATTCTCTGTCTCCTTCTGTCTCTCTGTCCAAGCCCAGCTTGTGTTCTTCCTGTCTCAAAAATAAATAAGTAAACTTAAATAAATAAATAAAAATATTTAAAAAATAAAAAGAATCTAGTGAGGGGAACAGACTTCAGAGGGTCCGATGAGGCACCCCAGAGCCCTTGCACTGGTGGTGGAGTGCACACCCGTGGTTCACAGAACACAGAGGCACCTGTGACTAGCCCTCTACTTTTCTCAAATGAATATGACAGGGAGATTGAAACTGATCTACTCTCTGATTCACAAACTCTTTGGCATTATTTCTGATTGTCCTTAACTTTGGGACAAGCCATAATTTTATGATTCAAATAAAAATAAAAAGCAACCTACCACCTTCTGAATTACCACCATCAGTTCTATTAATGGCTTTCAGCTCCTTGGAAAGAAAGAAAACAAAACAGAAGAGAATTCTCTGGATAAATAAATGCCAAGTATTGTTTCATGATTGCAGTTCACATTACAAAGAGGAGTCAGGAAGCAGAAGTCAGGTGTCTTTGGGATTTCACAGCCTGGAGATCCCATGAATTTTTCTAATTCAAATAGGATAAGCCTCAGAGGCCTTTAATGCAAGATGGTTTTTAAGTGTTTCCAAGCTTCCTGAAGAGATAAAACCACCTTCTTCATCAGAATTATTCAACTGTGGTACTGCTGCTTAGCATGGGGATGGAAGATGCTCGAATTTCTCCTATGGCCTCACCCACCTGTGCTGACCCCTTTTTCTCCCAGAGTGATTTGCTTTTGGCAGAAGCCACCCTGAGCTCCCTCCCCCTTCCTTTCTTGGCCTGGCCCCATCCTGTCTTCCCAGGACCCATCCGCCTATCCCCCTGCCTCCAATGCCGGTGCCACCTGCAGCCACCTGCCTGCCCTCAACTCCCCTCCAGAGCGGCCTCACGCTCCGAGATGCGGGGATGATGACAAAAGCTCTCCATCCCTCAGTTTCCTGAGCCGCACAAGGAGGGTAAGGATCACATCTCCCTGAGGGGTGCTGCGAGCCCTCGGACCACGCCAGCTTGTCTGAGCCACACACGAGGGTCGGCCACTCTTTATAATAATAGTCGCCACACACGCTTTTCAGGATTCGTGTGAAAACCAAATGCGGGAATGCTCGGGACAGTGCACTTGGTACTCCAAGGCCTAACAGAAGTCTTTGACTCTGAGTCAGTGACTGGGTGTCAGAAACAAAGGGGCAGAAGACTAGAAGCTATCTTGGGAGACGGTCCCCTGAGGACGTGGGCTGGGACCCATTTTTAGTCATTATTGTTTCCCCAAAGCACAATGTTGGGTCAGGCATGGAGTTAAGACCCAGTAGTTATTGTGTGAAGAAGGAAGGAAGGGTAGGAGGAAGGAAAGAATGAAGGAAGGAAGGAGGGAAGGAGAGAGAGAGAGGAGGAAAGGAAGGAAAAGGGGAAGGGAGGGAGGGAGGAAGAAGGAAAGGAAGGAAGGAAAGAGGGAAGGAAGGAAAGAAGGCAGGCAAGAAGGAAGGAAGGAGGGAGGGAAGGAGGGAAGGCATTTTGGCAGCAGGCTTTTACATGAAAATGGGGTAGTAATGATGGCACAGCTGAGGCCAGAAGAACATCCTAGGGCACTGAGGGCCACATGCAGCTCCTCCTGGGGATGCAGGTGGGGGGCATTTCTATGGCACAGGCAGCCTGGGGGAAGGGCAGGAGGTGAGCAGAGCAGCCAGGGAAACAGGGGCATGAGCTTGCCTGAGTCACAGCCAGAACTGGGTTGGTCACAAGTTATATGTGTGAGCATAACCTCACTTCAGTTTTATACTGCCCATCCTTTATTTTAACAAGCCTCTATTCCTACTTGACAGTAAGAAAATTAAATTTAGTCCAATTCAGTCCACACAGTCCTATGTAGTCATTTTGCAGTCTCTCTTGTGGTAAGACTGATTTATGTCACGTAAGTGTTCAACCAGATATGGGTGCTCGTCCGTGACCATTAGAACATGAGCTGTGAGAGGGAAGGGGTGCAGTCTGGTGTGTTGACCACTGTATGCACAGCACCTAGAATACACCCCAGGTTGGATAGATATTTGTGGGATGGATGACTGTCCAATGCAAAGCCTCGAGCCTGATGCACACTCCCCCCACTGTGAGGGGACCCCGTGCTGCCCATTCCTCCACGTTAAGAGGAGAGGGACTCGAGGTGCCACCAGCGGCTGTGTCTATTATATGCACTTCTGATGGTGCCTGGGTCCCCGGCAGGGGCTTCCGCACAGCCTCCCGCCCTTCCTTTCCCGGAAGTGCTGGCTCTTCATTCCACTAGGGTGCTGAGGCCACCATGCCTCGCTCCAGGCCCTTACAAACAGTATCAGTCACTTCTTGCTACAACAAAGCTGCGTAACAAATGGGCCAAACTCAGTGGCCAGCAGCAGCGAGCATTCTCATGACACGCACGGGTCTGGGGGCTAGCCGGAAGCTCTCCCTCAGGCTTCAGGTCTGCCGGGTGGTTGGCGGGGTATGGCTCTCCATGTGTCTTATTTTCTGGAAGAGCAGGGTGCTCAGGGCACCTGCACCCCCGTGGCTGACAGCACAAGCCCTAGGGCCGCCATCCCCACCGTGCTGGAGGAGACCACCCCCCAGCTCCCACAGGAAGGACTGCAGGGTCACTGGGCATGGGGCATGGAGATAGGAGGGATGTCATGCTGGGTACAGCAATGCACCTGCCACAGCAGCCTCCTCATCCACGTGGTGGGAACATGGCCACCCCTGGGTGCTGACCTCTCTCTCAGCTGCATCCTTCCCTTAGCTTTACCCCCACCTCGTGCGGTGTCTCTGGGGGGCAACCTTCAGCTTTCAGATGGGCTCCAGACGGGAAGCAAGCAACAGACCAGGCTTTGGTCTCTGCTCTTCACAAGGAGACATGTGGCCTCCTTACCATCTTCCTGTGACATTGGGAGGGCAGGATGTCCTCTCCCAAACAGTGCCCCCCTCCTCCACCTTCCTCTGGGGGGGGGGGGGACACAAACCAGCCATCCTCACGCCAGCCAGCACCTTTATTTTTAGGGATCTAGGTGGAAACGGAGAAAAATAGCACAACTCATAGTTCAAATTAGTGCCACAAGGAAATACGGGCTGTGGCACGACTTTCATAGGAGCTGGGGCTCCAGAGGATGGTAAGAGGACACACAGGAGGCGAAATGGAGATGAAAAGGGGGGGGGGGGAATTATGCCCTCTCACAGGGCTTCAAGGAGCCTTCAGTAAGAAAAGGTAGGTGTTTGATAAATATGTGTTTGATTTGCTTAAACTTCGCTCCAGCTCCAGTAAAAGATCTCTGGCCAGAAACACCAGAGGGCGACTTTATAGAAAAGTAGCAGCAGCAAGGAATGTGGTCTGAGAATGATAACGTACCAGTGGATGGGGAATGTAGCCAAAAAAAAAAAGGCATTATTCATCTTAAGCTTCTACAAGCGCCAACCTGGTCCAGGCACAGTTTTTTAAGTGGCTTGTACTCACACGCTCACGCACATAAACAAACCCTATTATTATCCCAAGCAAACAATACACTAAACAGATTTCTCACTGATAGGAAATGGCACAAAACAAAGAAAAAGTAATAATGCCTAGAAAATGTGGTTAATAAAAGCACAAAGCTGGCCAACTTTTGCTCTTTCATTTCCATATTAAAATGATTACAAAGCCAATGCATTAGGTGGGCTGTAGGCGTCAGCAGCACTTTATCCACCACATAAAAGATGAAATCTTAGCTTAACCCACAGGCAGCATCTCCTAGCACTAGGCCTAAATCCACCCTGTCGGGCACAGAGGCCTAGGGAAGAGACGATTTAAAGAGACTGGAATGTGGCCTGCCTCCTGCTGGAGGTGGCTGGGGACATCAGTGTGTCTGGTGCATTTTAAGAAATGAAAAGAGTTTGTGCAAAGGCACTGAGGTAGGACCAGAGCATTCAGGAACCAAAAGGCCAGTGTGGCTGAAACCCTCAGTGGGAGAGGAAACAGCCAGGGGAGGTGCCACTTGGGAAACATCAGTGGCCAGATCATGCTGAGCCTTGGACGTTACACTATTTACTGACTGATTAATGACAGCAGTTCATCCCAGCTCATTTGGTGAGCAGACATGATTGGTTGTCATACACAGAGTCCAATAAATAATCAAACTTTCCCAACTCCTGTTAGGAGGACTTCCTTCTTGTAGTTTTCTGTACTTACACCTTAAGAGGCCTCTGAAACAGTACTCTGACCAGAAACAAACAAGAAAAACCTCGCTTGGGCACATTGGCAATGTGGATTCTTTACAAGAGCACAAGTCTCTTTTCTTACCTGACAGCTGCAGGATTAAGGTCTATAGCAAGGACCACATAGCTATTCACCGAATCTGTGCTCTCTTCCCCCTGGGAGCACAGTTAGGCTAGATTTCCAGGCTGCTCTGCTGTTAGCCAGGGACGTATGGCTGAGTCCTGCCCATAGGGAGTGGGCAGAAGTGATGTATGCCACGTCCAGGGGTGGCCCCCAGAAGCCTCCCACGTGAACCTGCATTTTCTCTACTACTGTCTGCTGGCTGGACCTCAGCGCTGGAGCGGCCTGGGAGTCACCACCAGCGTGTGGCCCTCCATAACTGTGCAGAGCAGAGCCCGTTGCTACCTTCACCCTCCCTGTGATTCGACTTCCCGTGAGGGTAAGATACACTTCTATTTTATAAGTCAACTGAGTTTGGGAATGTAACAGCAATTAACATTACCTTAATCAACACAGCGCCCAATCTGGCATCTGGTTTACTTCCTGAGGACAGTTTGGGTTAACTTCCTCGCCATTTGGGGTTGCAGAAAGCAAGACTTGCGATCCTGGGAATTCTCTTTCAGAAGGGAGAGGCAGTGAATTTGTTGCAACAGGCTAGCGTGACAGCCGGGTTACAGCCATGCAAGCTGGGATCGCAGCTCTCCAGCCGTCCACCCTGGGTCCTGGGTTATCTTTTTATCACCCACGGCTGCGTGGCTGTTGGCCACGTCCTGGGCCACTGAGGAAGCAGAGCAGAGAGACCTAATGCACCTGAGAGATTGCTTGGCTGGAACTGGAGCAGGCGCGGTAGAACCCAATTAGCTTCCCCCTCTGCCAAAGACCAAATAGGTGGTGGGCTGCGAATGAGCCAGAACTCCTGGCCCTGGGTTCAGACCCAGAGCGCTGGCTGTGCTGGGGGCACAGTGGCCAGTGGGCAGGGGCGGTCACGGGGTCCGCTCCAGTCCCGAGAAGCCTCACAGTGGGGATAGGCAGGAGTCCGGGGCTGTGAAGCCCCAGGTACAGGCAGCAGAGGCAAAGAGGCAAGACAGGGATGGGAACAGGGACAAAACCAGGTGTCGGAGATGTGGGAGAGAAGCAGCCCTGATCCCAAGCAGGAGCTGAAATACCTGATCAAGAGCCGTCCAGTGTCCCCACCCTGTGTGTGGAGCACAAGCTCTTGAAGGCAGGAGGAAATGGACTTTACCTGTCAACACCTAAAAATACTCTTCTTAGAAGCTATGCATTTGGCTCATGAAAGGGAAGAAACAAATTATATGTTATTTTATACATGCAGTTTATTTGGTGGGTGTGACTGATGTTGCTAAGAGCTATGGGATGTACTCTCCCCTTTGTCCTCCCTAAGAGAATTCCAATTGTGTCCAGTGTGGTAACATCCCTGGTTATAATTACTCATCTCCCTAACTTATTTGAAGCTAGGTGTGGCCATGGGGCCCAGTTCCACCTAATGAGATTTAAAGGTGGAGCCTCTGAGAAAGCTATAGTTTCCTAATAAAAAAAAAAGATGAACTTTTTACCGGTTCACTCCTTTCATCCTTTGCATTTTCCAAAAGCTTCCCACTTGGAATTCAGATGTGAAGGCTGGATGTGCAGCAGCCACCTTGTCACCCTGAGGCTAGAAGCCACATCTTAATAAAGGGAGACCAGGGTACTGGATGAACTCTGGGTCCTGCTAAGTTTGAATCTGCTCTAAACCAACTAATTTTTGTAGATGGCCACCTTCTTGCGCACATGACCACTTCTGGAGATAGAGAGAAAGAGTAATCTCTCCTTTTTTCTTATAAGGCCATCTGTCCTACTGAATTAAGACCCCATTCTAATGACCTCATTTAACTTTAATTACATCCTAAAAGCCCTCTCTCCAGATGGAGTCACACTGGGGGTTAGTGTTTCAACACATGACTTTGGAAGGACATAGTTCAGTCCACAGCATAAACCCTGAAATGTTGGCCAGCAAAGAAAGACTCCATTATTCTAAATTTAGGATTTGATTGACTAGGGGCGCACCCTCCCCTCCCATCCATCCTCATACCTGTTAATCAATCATGCCACTGCCTCGATTTCAAGTAAGTGCCCTTCTTGACTTTAATCAGTATCTCTTTTATTGGACATTGATGTAGGAAGTATCCTAGAGTTTGAGAGTCTTTTTCAGCATCTATTTCACATTTCAATTAGCCCTGTACTGCAGAAATGTGCCAATGTATTCTGTAAAGGGCCCGATAATTGATATTTTGGGCTTAGCAGACTGCATGGTCTCTGTCCCAACCCCTGAACTCTGCTGTTGGGGCGCATGTGTAGACCTAGACAACACGTCTAGCTCTGTTCCAAGAACACATCATTTATGGCAACAGGAAGCGGGTGAGATTTGACCACATGCTGTAGTTTTCCAACCCATACTTTAGGGGCAACATGGCAGCGTCAAAGAGTGTAGGTTCTGAAATGAGAAAAATTTAGGTTCTTATCCCGACCCCAAAACCATGATGCTGAATGATTCTGTTCATGCCTCCAAGGCTATTTTCTTAGGTATTAAGTGGGAATATCCCCGCACCCTGCTCTGGAGGGTGGCAGTTTAGATGTAAACCCATGTCAAAGGCCCACACACAGTAGGTGGTATCTCTGTTGGTTTTCATCAGCATGTTCTGAGCTGCGGCTGCCGGGGTCTACCTCAGCATGGGTGACAGCCATGTCCCATAACCTGTGCCTCTCACCTTGGGCTGGCACCATGCAACCCCTCTCTCTTTGTGAGGAAGACTTCACTCTCCACCGTGACTGAGTGTCTGTCATGTCTGCAGTGACACTGGCCTAGAAAAGAAGGAATTGCCCAAAGATGGACTGGGCCAGTTGAGGAATGAGGGCTTGCACAAGGCTAAGTACATCTACTGTCACATCAGCATAAGTAGAAGCTTCTCTCCCGGGAAAGGAAGGATCCGAGCAGGGTCTGAGATGCCCTACAGGCAGGATGAAGGGCTGTATCAAGTGTGGGAGCTCAAGTCAAGGTTCCATTGCTGAGAAATCAACAAGGCAGGACTGGGAGTAGTATGGCTGCTTTGTACGTAGTGCTCAGACCATGACTTGTGGAAGGGGAGTCCAAGTGCTAGTTCCACAGGCAAACTCTGTGCGATCTCTCCTTTACCCCCTCACTCCCAGCCATAGCAGATGGGGTGTAAACAGGTGGGGACTGTCCCAGACAGGATGTCCACTTGGGAAGAGTACCGTTGGCATTTGGAAGAAGGCCTGGATGATGTGTGTGACAGGGAGCTCTGATTCCCTCTGCCAACACCCCCAGCCTGAGCATGTCTAGTGCCAAGTCTCCTAAGGAAGGGACAAGGGGGTCCAAGGAAAGGGAGCAGAGACAAAGTAGAGAATGAGGTCAGAAGAAGAGTAGAGAGCCAAGATGGGGACACATAAAAATTAATTAAAGGACCAGTGACACTCCACAGAGGTGGGAAAGCCAATCAATAATGCCCCCACGGCTCCCCACAAAATCTCCCACTGAGTCTCCATTGCCCACTGGTGCATGGAGCGAGTGGCCTCACCAGGGCACATGAAGAGACAATGAGGTCCTCACTGTGCTGAACAGAATAACCCAGGACAACTGAGCAGTCCGGGAACAGCAAGCCTCTGGGGCTCGACGAAAACCTGGGGGTTGGCTCTGGACTCCCTGGAGACTGGCAAGGGTTTCCGTCTTTTCCACTCTGGAGGGTCCAAGAAGCTTGTGCAGCATGGAGGGCAAGACCGACAGGAAATCGCACAGCTCGTCTTTGCCACAGCTGCTTCGGAGGGAGGTCTGGGAGCACTCAGAACTGAGACTCAAAAGATAGCCATGCAAGCCCCAGCTCGGCACTTACAGGCTGCTTGACCTTGAGTATGTTCCCCGACCTCTTGGAGTGTCATTTTCATCTTCCACGGTGCCTGCTTCCTAATTGTCCTCAACCACTCTTCAACAACTTGCAAATGAGCCTGGTGCTAACTGCAGCCCTTATGCAGAGACGGTACACAGTCTTGGCCATGGGAAGGCAGGGACAGGGGAGGGGGCACCCTGTGTTTCTGAGGAAGGAGGAGCTCTGGGCCCAACCCACCATCTGTCCCAGGATCTCTGGAGTGGTCTGCATTTCCCCCCAAAACATACACCTCTGTGTCATTCCATACAAAGGCATATAAGCTGGATCATACTGAAAGTTATTCACAACTGTTATAGTCAAAATGAACCCCACCTATAAACCGGTGTGTACCAGTCGTGCATATAGGGCATTCTCCGTGTACTATAATCAGAACTCTTCAAGGGATGGCAGACATTGTTGTCATCAGAATATCAATGCCTGCCCTTTGGAGGAAGACATACTCTGTTCTCCACTGCAGAGTCTCACTTACTACCATGTGACATTAGAAACACTCCTTCCCTCCATGAGACTCAAGCTCCTCATCTATAAAATGGGTATAGGAATAGCCTGAGGGCTGAAGTCGGGTTTGGACACAATAGATAAAGAGCACCTATTTGGGTCAGTTTTCCCAGAAGCAGGTTCCAGGGCAAGGATTGGAAGTCCTTTGTTTTATTAAAGAGAAAGCAGCTGGGGTTAGAAGGGAGCAGGACAGAGAGGGGAAGGCATCTAAGGGCACATTTCAGGAGTCCCAGCCTTGGCTGGGGAGCGTTGGGGTATAAACAGCAGCTCAGACTTGGGTCTTGTTTGTCTGGAGGCTGATGAGCTGGGCATTTTATACCCACACGAGTCCACTCGGGGCTACAAGCTTCTGGGAACAGGGGTGATGGAGACTCCCAGACACGTTGGCTCTCCCTGTGGTCAGGAAGGCTCCAGTGCTCAAGGACAGTCTTCTGAAGGTGACAGGGGCTGGTGCCAGCTCTAGGAAAAGAGCACACTGTGGCTGGGACATGGGAGATGGAGCCAGTCAAGGGATCCACCGAGATGAGGCCAGGGGCCAGCACTGCCCACCATACTACCTTGCACTGTTTGGCAGGAATCAAATTAAATAACAACAGTATATATCTGTTTTTTTCATCTCCTTGCCTATGGGCGTGACAATATCGTTGATCACATACTGGATCTTGCCATGTGCTAAGCACTGTCTGAGTGTATTAACATATGAAGTTCTCACCCAACCCATTACTATCCCCATTTTACAGATATGAAAACTAGGGCACGATTGGGTCAGTAGCTTGCCCAAAGTCATGTGACCAATTAGTGCAGAATGGGTATTTGTGCTCACAAAATGGGTCCCTAGCCCCAGCTCTTAAGCACCCTGCAACACTGCATTTGGGTGGAGCCAAGCCCCTGCTCTCACACGTTCTGTCCACTATGGGAGCTGCCAGCCACATGTGGCTCTATACAATTAAAGCTAAGCCATTCAAGTTAAATAAAATTAAAAATGCGGTCCTTCAGCCACATCAGCCACCTTTCAAGCACTCAATGATCCCATGCAATTGGGGATTACGGTACCAGACAGTGCACACAGAGAACTCTTCCAATAGAAGGTTCTGTCCAACAGCACTGGGGAGAACAGAATCCTAGGGAGAGGGAGGGCAGGTGTTACAACTCCAGGATTCGAGCTAAGACTGGTGTGGTCCCTAGCCCTTCTGTGACATTCCTAGCTGTGTGGTATTGGCAAGCCTCCACTTCATCCCCTCTTACAATGGGCATAGTAAGGGCATCTCCTTCTCTTGGGCTTATTGTGAGGATGAACATAGAGCACCAAGGTCATCACAGAATAAACACCAGCTATGGTCCCTCCTAGTACTTCTACTTCCTATTGATATTGTTATGTTCACTGGCACTATCAGAGCTGGAAGGAACCACCTGGGAATTCACACCACATCACAGATGGGGAAACTGAGGCCCAGAGGAGGAATTCGGCATGGTGGTGGCCAAAGCAGGGCTAGATTCTCTCTCCATCCCCTGGATGGCCATCTTCCACTGGTCTGTGCTGTAAAACAATTCTGCAGCCATTTCAGCTCTCCGGCTTCAAGCTTTGTCTATTGGATTTAAATATTCCATCTCTGACCAACCGTGAAACCATGGAAACTGAATGGCAAATTGAAAAGGCAGCAAACAAATTAGCTTGCAAAACCCCACAAATGATATAATCACTCCAGTATTTAAGCTGCAGATAGTCTCTGCATTTTAGCCAAGGCCTTTCTCAATTGCTTTTGTAAACCTGCACCGCATGTCCCCTGAGCACCGTCACCCCATACAGGATCAGGGTCAGACTCTACATCCATTCTCAACCCCAGAGATTCAGAGCCCAACTCAAAAGGTGAAACCTGCCATTGACCCGGTGGGGCGCATTTACTCTCCTTCCCTGTGCAGGAAGGCCAACCCACATGAACAGATCTCTAATTCTGATGTCGCTGCCCTCCTCAGAAGGTCCAAGAATAAGCAAATAAGAGTGGTGTCCTGTGGGTGGGAAGAGAGAATTGTTTGGAGTGGACTGCGTAGGGAATTACAATGAAAATTACCAGGAGCATGACAACCATCTGTGGTAGACTGCATTAACAGCCAATTCTTCAGCCCACACGGTATCCACACCTTTCGTCATTTATGCTTTCCTGTTGTGCGGAGACATAATTCCATGGCCCTGTGGGACTTTCATTGGCCAATGGAATATTAGCAAATGGGATGCAGAGTCTTGAAATGCTCTTGTGTAATTAGCTTACCACCTCCTGTGCCTCTGTCATTACCATGACAGAGAACAAGCCTGCTCACCCAGAAGGAAATGGAATCAATTGGATGAGCGCTGCCTCAGCTTAGCTTACCCAGACAAGTGTAGATCAAAGCAGGGCATACAGTACTTTCACCCCTGCTGAGCCACAGAAGCATGAACAAGTTCAGCAGGGATCAATAAGGAACCCATCTAGACCAGCCAATCCATAACCAGTCTACAGATGCATGAGCTATAAGCCACTGAACATAAGGTGGTTTGTTACACAGCAATAGCTAGCTGATACAGCACCCTTGATTCCTCTCTCTCTCACTTCGAATAAACCTACCCACCTCCTTTCCAGTTCCACAGCATCATTTGTCAGGCACACCACTAGAGCTGACTGTTACCTGGGTCTCTTGCCTATACTCTTGCCTCCGCTCCATTCTCTACACAGAAGTCAAGATTGAATTCTATCTCTCTAGACATGGAGTTGGGATATATCTGAGGATAAAACTCTTGTCTCTCCTGCTGACCTTCTCAGCTCTGCTCATGTCATGCTCCTTGCAGTCAGGGTGATCTTCTCTAGGTGCCTAGAACATGCTAAACTCCCTCCCATCTTGAGACCTTTGGACCCGCTGCTTCCTTTACTGGAAATGCTTCCCTCCCTTCTCTTAGTGTGGCTGGATCATTCTCTTCCTTGAATCTCATCTTACATTTCCCTTCCCCAACAGATTCCTAAGGGAAGGCTCCCTCTATCTTCTCCATCTCCAACATATACTGCTTTCTTTCTTAGAACTACTGGAACTGGCTGTCGTTTTATTTGTCTGTCTGCTTACATTATTCATTTACCCCAAAATCATTTATTGAGCTCCTACTGTGTGCCAGGCTTTGTTCTACATGCTGGGGAGATAGCAGTGAAGAAGGGAGACCAGGTCCTAACCCTCACTGAACTTTCCTCCTAGTGCAGAAGACAATGAACAGGGAATAAACTGGCTCACACACCTTGCTCTTGCTAGATGTCTGGTCAACATGCTAAACAGAGGATGCCTCATGGCTGTTAGTTGCTTGACTTCCTGGATTGGCTGCAGAGGAAATAGTGGGAAAGATAACAGGTATGTGCAGACCCAGAAGCTCCATGTCAGTCTCTTCTATCCACCATTCAATGTCACCCCTTTGTGGTCACACATTTATTGTGTTGTGTTCAGTTTATTCCATTGCGCTCCTCTCATTCGATCCCTACCCAAGCCCCAGTCACCTTGCCGTTACTGTTGTTTACTTCATTTGCACAGGGATTTTCTCATTATTGTTTGAATAACAAATTCCATACCTAAGCAACAGGGAATGGGAGAGGAGCCTCCAGTCACCCTCTGTCCCTCTACCAAACCCCAGCTGTGTTCTTGGCTCCCCTCGCCCATGCCTTCATCAGGAAGCAAACTTCTGCCAGACTGCTGGCTCCCTTTTATTTTCTGTCCATTCCTCCACAGGGTCATGATGATTTATGCCAGGTTCCATGCATCCACGAACTTCCCACATTATATTTCTTCTTGCAAGATTTGATAACTTTCCCTTCTCCAGTGCTATAAATTTACCTCCTGGTAAATACTACTCCATTCAAGATAGATAATGTAATTTTAGATAGTGAGAAGCGACATGAAGAAAATAGAGCAGGAAAGAAAGTATAACTGACTAGATGATGTGGATACTCCAGTATATGCTTGATAAATATCTGTTGACCTAATAAATTAATAAATTTATTAATTTGCCATGAATGAACTAAGGCTCCCACAGCTTTTCTACTCCTTCCCAGCTCCCCCCAACCCCTAAGACAGTTGGACTGAATTCCTCCAGATATGGTCCAGGTGGAGCTCCAATACATTAGTGTACAGACGAAGCTGCTGTAATAAACTAGCTCCCAATATTAGCTGATTAAATAAGATAATGGTGTACTTCTTTCTTACCTAGCAATGGAAGATTCGTGGTCCAGGCTGACAGGGAAGCTCTGCTCCACGAAGTCACGCAGGGGCCCAGGTCCTCCCACCTTCTTGCTACACAAGCCCCTAGTATGTCGCCTTCACCTTCATGATCAAAGATGGATAATAACCTTACCCATGTTTTGCTCCACAGGAAGGAGGAGGTAAGTCATCTCTTTTAAAAAGAATGGCTAGTAAGTTACACATTCCACTGGTGAAAAATTAACCAGATGACCTCAACTGGTGGCAAGGGAGTCTGGGAGGTGGGTGGCCATGTGTCAGGATAAAACTGGGGATGTACTCTTTCTAACGGAAAGGGGAATGGGCACTGGGAGCCTGTTAACGGCCCTGGCCACACCCAAGCCTTTGCTGAGGACCAAACCCTGGCAAAGCACCCCTGATCCTATTGCTCCTTCTCTCTGAAATTTCTCGTGTCTTCTTCTCCACCTATCAAACTCCTACTCATCCTGTAAAGCCCAATTCAAACAACCCTCTCACAGTCCAGCCACTGACAGCCACATGTGCTGAGCCCCTGCCCTCTGAGGAGCCTTCTGTAAGATTCTGCAGATAAAGCTCTAGCAAAGTACCTGGAACTTGCTACATAATAAGTGACTGAATGGTTAATACATGCCCAATAAATGCTAACCACTGCTATTGTTCTTGTTTTTATTCTTTTCCCAAAGTTTTCTTGGGAAGAGAGTACAAGGTGTAGTGGTAAAAGCACAGGCTTGGCAGCCAGTAGACCTGTGTTTGAATCCTGAGCCCACCACTTTCTTACTGTGTGACCACGGGCCTGGGGCTTAATCTCTCTAAGACTCAGTTTCTTTGTCTGTCCAATGGGGGTAATATAATAATAACAACCCTCTTTTATAGGGTTAATATATTTATTAAATTACATCATCCCTGTAAAATGTTTAGCATAAACAAAGAGTGTTTCAACAAATAGTGGCTTTTGTTACATTGGTATCATCATCCTTATCACCAGATAATGATTTTCATGTATATCAACCAGGCATGAATTTAGCTGCATAATCGCAAAACCTCATAACAATGGCAACAAAAGGTAACAGTTTATTTGGCTACTGGAACAAGGAGCCCAGAGATGGACAGGGCTGGAATGGGTGCTCAGGAATGCCTCATTTCTCCTAGACATCAAAGACCGCTGTACCTCCCACAACCTGTGCATGTTTGAAACAGAAACGTGAGGAAAAGAGGCTTGCCACTCAAGTGCATTCCTTCGGGTACTAAAGCTTTCCTGGATGCCTCATCCCACAGACCTCCCTGAAGGCTCGGTGCCAGCGCTGAGTCATATGTGCTGCCCTTACCCTGTCAGGGGTCTGGGAGAAAGGGGCTGTGAACAGGGGCTGATTAAGCACCAGCAGTGACTACCGTAACGGGTTGAATTGTGTTCCCCCAAAGACCTATTCGAGTTCTAACCCCTTAATACTTCTTTGAACATCAGGGCTTTGCAGATGTTATTAGTTAAGATGAGGTCACACCGGAGTAGGGTGGGCCCTTCATCCAGTACGACCAGTGCCCACATAAGAAGAGAAACCTGAAGGGGAAGGGTGGGCATATGACAGCGGAGGCAGAGATTGGTATGATGCTGTTACAAAGCCAAGGAAGGCCAAGGGCTGCCAGAAGCTGGAAGGAGTAAGGAAGGATCCTAACCTAGGACGGGGTCCCGCCCACACTTTGATTTCTGACTTCCAGCCTCCACAGCTGTGAGAGAAGAAATTCCAGCTGTATTCAGCCACCAGTTCATGGCACCTGTTACAGAAGCCCTGGGAAACCAACTTGAAGACTCTGCCACGCCAAGTAAGTGGATCACATTGTGTCAAGTGCTAAAATTGAGGGTCGGGTTAAGAAGACTTAACTGAATCATTCATTCATTCATTCATTCATCACAAAACCCCAGCCTGACCTGAGCAGTTTGTCCAAGCTAATATTCCAGCCCCCTGAATTCTGAGGTGGGTCAGATGACTTCATCAGACTCTGGACCCCTCACCTTCTCAATAACTCCTACTCTCGGGGTCTCCAGGACCCCTTGCTCAAGAGCAGGTTCACCTGACCACATGTCCAGTTGGCTGCCTGTGCACTGCTCAAGCCAACATGGAGAGAGGACTCAGCCCCAACTGGTCTCTGTGCCTACACCAGCTGCACCACTGGGCAAGTGGCTGGTGATGGGTAAATGGGACCTGCAGCCAAAAGGACCCAAGAGCCGGCAGCTGCAGGACCTCCCTCTGAGGAGCTGCTGAAACAACAAGCTTGGAAGACACGTGCTAAGAGCTGAGGCAGGGAGAGTCAGCCTATGGCATGAGTTGGGACAAAAGACATTTTTATGTGAGTAGACGGACATGGGCACTGGATTGTAATGGTTTATCAGAATGCCTTCTCTGCTCTGCAAAATCTCTTCAATGACATCAGTACATTTTCCCAAGGTGGATCCCTTCTCCTACATTTTTTCAAAGTTTACTGAGCAAGTATGATGTGCTGTGACCCATGCATGATTATATCTCTGCCTCACCACACAGGAAAAAATAAGAAAGGTACAATTTTAATCCTCACTTTATAGACAGAGAAACCAAAGAAATTGCCCAAGGCTAGTCAGCAAATGGCAAAGCTAAACTCGAACCCAGAACCATCTGGTTTTGATTCATGAGCTCTTGACCACTAAAGTAATTCTTGTCAGCCCAGAAATTGTGCTTAGTTAACTCAGGAAACCAGTTTCTCTATTTACCTCTTATGGAATACAAATAAGATAGTTCTGCCATATTTCCCAAAATAATATATTAATCTTCTCACACTTAAACTTGTTCTGCATAATCTTTCCTTAAAATATTATACATTTCCTGGTTTATGTGGGCAAAGGACAAACAAATGGACAAATAGAAATATACATTTCAAAGGAAAAAAAAAACAGAAAAAAGGTAAAGAAGCACCTGGGTGGCTCCGTCAGTTGAGCATCTGACTCTTGAATTTAGCTCAGGTCATGATCTCAGGGTTGTGGGATCTCTGCCCTTCCCCCTCTCTAAAATAAAAAAAACAATAATCATTTTTTAAAACTAAGAAAGAAAAAGAAAAACGAAAAGAAAACACTGACCGTGACATCTTTAAGATTCTTCATGTAAAATCTTTCAGATTTAAGGGCTAATTTGCATATTACACAGTCATATTTTAATCTGACTCTATTATCAGCAATATCACTCCCCGTTTGTAGAAAAAAAAGCATGTGGGTGTCATAATATTCCACGCAGAAGTAAATGCTTCCTGGTACTCCCACCCCTGAATAAATTAGAGATTTTGGAGAATTTTGGGTTCAAATCCCAGTTCCCCACGTCATATGAAAAACCAATCTGGATATAAGAGAGGAAAGACTTTATTCAAAAACACTATTGCAGTAGAGAGAACATTTTGACTTCATTATCTTTAAGCAGCTCAAAATTCAACAGAAGACATCTTTCCTTTTATAGGGAGAGGCTGCAGTGCTAGCAAGGAGTTTGGGGAAGGCTGGTGAGCAGTGAGGCTGAGCAGAGGGAAGGTTGGCAGGACTTCTCTTTGTGGTTATCACCTTGGAACAGCTGTTCTGCACCTCAGTGCTTGTTTAAACTTGGGCCTAGCCAAAGTTTAGGAACCAGCAGGAAAGAGGTAAGCTTGACTAGAGTTTGGTCAAGTCATTTCCATGGGTAATTGTGAGCACTTGGTCACCCACTTCAGAGCTGTATGACCTTGGGTAAATCACTTTTCTGCCCTGGGATTTGCTTTTTTTTTTTTCTCAAAAGTGGACAAGACCTGATCCCTACCCCACAGCCTAGTGAAGATTAGATAAAATGTGGACAATACCTGATCCCTACCTCACAGCCTAGTGAAGATTAGATAAAATGTGGACAATATCCAGCATAGTGAAGATTAGATGGAATGCTTCACAAGGAATCTTGGATCTCTACTCCTCCAGGACCTAGAAGGATGCTCAATAACACAATAAGTCCCTGCACACATTCGCTGCTATCCTTACACACCTTCACTAAAAGGACTGGGACATACCACATGCACTGATATTTGTAAAGTGCTTCTTACACTGCATCATCAGAGCAAGACTGTCCCCACACTCTCTGTGTCTGAGAATACTTTACTGCCCTGCAATGACACCACTTCAGATTGGACTTGTAAATTTGTTCTTAGCTGCAAAGAAAATGGATTAGAAAGTTCATCAAAAATAGGGAATTCTCCTTTCTGTTATTTTTTTCATGCATCTGGTTAGGAAAATAAGTACTTTGTATCAGCCAGGACATTCTTCAGATGCATTTTAGACTGTGATGCCAGAACTGAGCAAAATGCTCAAAATCCAAAAACCTCCCAGATGGTCTTCACTTCTTAGAAATAATATCTAGAAGATGGGAATAGAGGAAGGAAACAGAACAAGGTGGTTTGAAGAAAGGGGAGGCTACCTAACCCATATCTGCCTCCTTGCCCAGCACAGGGTTTAGCTGATGGTAGGTAGCGAGGAGTCATTGGCCAAGAGAGTTGTGAGCATCCACGATGTCAGGTACTTATATGAACCATCTTGTAGACTCTAATTGAAGACCCCACACTGAACTCCAGAGCTCTGATTGACCCAGCACTGCCTCCTCTCCTCTCATTCCCCTCTCCCTGTGCTCCCTGTGGTCTCCTGGAACCACATCACTGCCTGACATGGCTGTTCCTCCTCAAGGCAGGCAGAGTCCTCCCTCACACTGCTGCACTGGCTGCTCCCTTGACCTGAAGTCTGCTCTCCTCCTCACTTGACTCAGGTGTCTGCTCCAATATTACATTCCCAAAAAGGGGTCCCCAATCCTGTGCAGCACAGCAGCCCTGCCATCCCTGTATCCTCTTGCCATGAATTCCCTGTTGCTCTCAGGACTTATTTCACTCAAGATGACTTTATAAAACTTTGTTTTCCAAGTTCTTGTCAAGTCCTCCTAAAACGTAAGTTCTGTAGGGGGCAACTGAGTGGCTCAGTTGATTAAGTATCTGATCAGGTCATGATCTCACAGTTCACAAGTTTGAGCCCCATGTCTGGTTCAGTGCTGACAGCTCAGAACCTAAAGCCTGCTTTGGATTCTGTGTCTCCATCCTCTCTGACCCACGCCCTCTTCCTCCCCTCAAAAAAATAAACACTTTTTAAAAATTAGAATGGAAGCTCATGATGTTGACAACTTGGCCTTATTCATCACCAGCTCCCCATTATCCAGAATAGCACCAGGCACATAACAGCTGCTAATAAATACTGCTCTACTATCTCATTTAATCCAGCCCAGAAAGTAGGACTATGGGTCCCATTTGCCAGATGGGGAATGAAGATTCAGAGAAATGAAGCCACTGGTCCAGGGTTGCACAGCTAGGAAGAGGCAGCGCTGGCTTTGAATCCACATTCATCAGCTTCCTCGGCCACCTGCTGCTTCCTTAGAAGTAATGTTGCTCAAAGTGACTGAGTTCCCCCAGAAGATAAAAGCTCAGCCTAAACCTTGCAGTGCGAATGGGCCATGAACTCCAGCTCATTAGGGTGCCAGCTGATCACATACCCCAACCACACCTCTGGGATCTGATCTCAGAAGACCTGTTTGTTAGGCTCAAATGTATTGAGATGGTCTTCAATCCTTTCAAAACTATTTCTTTTAAGCAGTTGATGATGGGAACACCTATAAAGAAGATTCTCACCTTAATGGCACCTTAAAGTGTCAGACAGTAGGAGCAATGATCTACATGTTATCTGGCCTTTGCTAACCATTGGCTCAAACAGCCAAAATACTCCTTAATGGAGTGTCTCCATTAAAAGTCCAGGTGTAGGAAAAAGGAAGAGGTTTTGGTTGTGCCAGGCAATGGCTCGACAACCACCCTCCCCAACCCCAAGCCCTAAGGAGGCAGCATGAGACCTGGCGAAGAACTCAGGTTTTGGAGCCAATGAACATTGCAGTCTCTCCTCCCACTTGCCACCTGCAGACTTAATGGGAGGAAGGGTGTGATTAGCCTCTCTGAGTCTCATTTTCAACATCTGCAAAATGGGGGCTAGGAGACGCAACAGTGGTACCAAACTCCACGGGTTACTGTGGAGAACAAACAGTACTATGCATACAACGTGCTTGTCACATTCCCTAGCAGATAGCAAGCAGTTAATAAATGGTAGTTGACACATTTGTCCTCAGTGCATGTGTTTCCCTGAAACAAGTTGCCCCAGCAGTGGGGTTTTGATTAACTTTTTATTAAAGAAGATATACAATTACCTCCAGGCTGGAATATACTTGGTCATTCTTTGAGAATCCATTCATTGATCACGTACCTTGTGTTAGATTCTGTACCCAGCCCTAAAAAAGACAGAGATGCATAAGACATGAACCTCCAAGAAGAAGTCCCTGGGGAATATGTCCATATAGGTAATATTACATTTTTGCCTTTTAAATCAAGTTTGCTTCCTCATGCTTAATTAGCATCATTTCTACTATGTGCTTAGCAATGGGTTCAGTGGATTGTTAAGACTGTGGCTAATTATGGGGGTAAAAGTATTTTGGGAGTTTGAACTTTAGCACATTCTTTACTGTTTTATTCATTTAGCAGATATTTATTGGGGATCCCCTATGTTCCAGGCTCTGTTTTAGGTGCCAGATATACAATGGCAAATAAAGCAAATCCTTGCCCTCATGGAGCGCATATCTTGCTGGGAGGTGTGATTCCAACTCCACATGGGACACGTCTAAAAAAGTTAAGATACATCTAAAAATTCTTTGATCCTTTTCCCATCAAGAGCTGGGGTTTATATCCCTCGTATTGAACCTGGTCCAACTTTAATGATTGGTTGACCAATAAAGAGGAAGTGATACAATGTGATTTAGGTCATAAAAGCCAATGCAACATCTCTCTGATTCACTGGACACTTTTCCTGGAGCCATCATGCAAGAAGGCTGCCATGCTGTGAGGAAACCCAAACTGGCTCACATGGAGGGGTCCTGAGTCCATGGGAAAAGACAGAGATGCCAGACCAGGTCCCAGCTGCCCTGGTCAGCATCTTACAACAACCACGTGAAAGACCACAAGCCAGAACAACTGAGCTGAGCCTTTCCTAAATCCCTGACCCACACAGACCATGAGAGGTAATAAAATGATTGATGCTGTTTTAAGACCCTAAGTTTTGGAGTGGTTTTTGATGCATCAATAGATAGCCTTAATAGAGAGAAAACATGCAAATAAATAAACACTTATTAAGCAGTGATAAACACCACTAAGAAAAGGAAAGCAGGGCAAGAGAGTAAATTGACAGTGGTGTCACCAGGGAGGCCTCCCCTAGTGGTGCCAGTCGCACAGAGACCTAAGAGAAGCAGGTTCATGACTATTTACAGGAAGAGCATTGTCAAAGAAGAAACAGCAAGTACAAAGGCCCTGAGGCAGTAGTGTGCTTACATGTTCAAGGTGAAACAAGGAGGAAAGTATAGCCAGGACACATAACAGAAGGAAGGAATAGAGAAAGGTGAGAAGAGAGAGCCAGCCAGGTGGCTGATCATGTGGCATCCTCATGGTAAAAGTTAACACTCAAAAAACACTTGCTTACAAAGTAAAGGGCATTATGCTAAGCGTGTCATATAAACTATCTCACTGCCACAAAATCCCTCAGGATAGGTGATGTTATTAACACCATTTTACACATGAGGTAATGGATGTCACTTGCCCACAATCACAGGGTTGATGAGTGGCAGAGCCAGGATTTGAATCTAAGTGGTCTGTTTCCAGAACCCACGACCTCACCACTCTTCCTCACTGTCATGGTAAGGATTTTGAATCTTATTCTAGGTTCAACAGAAAGCCAGTAAAAGCCTGAACCTGAATGTGCCATGTCTTGACTGACACGTACATGATTTGTTAGGCTGCTGTGTGGACAGTAGACTGAAGGGAGGCAAGGATGGATCCAAAATCCCTTCCAGGGAAGGGATGATGGTGGCCGTAGCTGTGCAGGAAAAGAAAAGTGTGCAGACTGGAGACACAGTCTGATGTCAACAGGACCTGCTGACGGGTAGAAGCAAAAAAAAAATCAAGGACAACCCTCTGCAGTGTGAACAACTGGGTAAGCAGCAGGGCCATTTAATGAGAAAAGGACTCTCAGGAAGGGGCAGATTCTAGAATCAGTCCCTCTTGGGCAGTGTTTAAATCTGAGTCAATTCTACACTGACCCAACTGTCCCAAGTCCACTGCATGAAACATGGGACATGCTGATCAACACCACTCAGATAACTGGTCTACCAAGATCTGGGTTGACCTTGACAGAGTGTATTCCCTGCAAAGATTAAAAGATTAAAAAACACAACCTCTCTGTAAAATTATCAGATTACTTCAAACATCTTTGTCATTTATGACTTAGCATGAGTGATTTTTATCACATCCTCTTCTGGAACTACTTTGTAAGAGCAGGGTAAAAAGGAGGGTTGGTGGAAGGCCTGGATACTTAAATAAGAGATGGGACCACAATCTCTGAAAATTCCCTGGACAAGCTCAAAAACCTCCTGAGCTCTTGTAGACCTCAATCCCTGAAAGTAAAATGATTGACACTGACCGAGTGGCTATCCTGTTTGGGGCCCCATACCAAGTACCCATCATACATTATCTCATTGGGTGCCAACAAGGTTGTGCAAAGGGAGCACTATTAATTACCTCCTTTCAAGTGATACAACTGTGCTCATAGAGAACAAATTATTTTCTGAAGGTCTCACCACTTATGAATGACAGAGGTAGTATTTAACCCAAGGTTCCTTCAAAAGTTAGTACCTTTCCACTGTGCCACCCTATGAAACAGACTGGTGAAATACAAAGAAGTCATTAACACAACGTCCTGACCCTGCATCCACCCTGCATGCACTGACAACCTTAAGCCAGTGACTTTCCTTCCTTGTGCCTCTGTTTCCTCATCTTTAAAAGGAAGATATTAACTATAGTATCCAACCTCATCATGTTTTCTGAGGTTATAAAAACTAAGGCCTTAGCGGCTCTTCTCATTACAGTACCAACCATCACTGCAGGCCCCTCAAAGGAGAGGGAAGGTAGAGTGCCAGAGACAGAATCATGCCCCCTCAAATTCCTATGTTGAAGCCTTAACACCCAATGTGACTATATTTGGTGATGGGTCTTTAGCCCACATTAAAGGTCATAAAAGTGGGGGCTCTCATCCAATAGGATTAGTGCTCTCATAAGAAGAAACAGCAGAGGGGCGCCTGGGTGGGTCAGTCAATTACACGACTTCGGCTCAGGTCATGATCTCGCAGTCAGTGAGTTCGAGACCCGTGTCAGGCTTTGGGCTGACAGCTCAGAGCCTGGAGCTTGCTGCAGACTCTGTTTCCCTCTCTCTCTCTACCCCTACCCCCCCCCCAAATATTAAAAAATAACTTAAAAAATAAAAAGAAGTAAAAAGAAAAAAGAAACAACAGAGAGCCCTCTCTTTCCCCCTTTCTCTCTCTCTCTCTGTCTCCACCTACAACACCCTGCCACCTGCTAGGAGGAAAAGCCAAGTGAGGTCATAGAAGCTGTCTGCAAGCCAAGCAGAGAGTCTCCAGAAAATCAGCCAGCACCTTGATCTTGGACTTCCCAGCCTCAGGGCACCTGTGTGGCTCAGTCGGTTAAGCATCCACTCTTGATTTCCGCTCAGGTCAAGATCTCGCAGTTTGTGAGTTGGAGCCTGCTTGGGATTCTGTCTCTCTGTCTCTGTCTCTCTCTCAAATATAAATACATAAACATTAAAAAAAAAAAAAAAAAAGGACTTCCCAGCCCCCAAGGACGACGAGAAGATGACCTGTTGTCTGAGCCCCCGGTCTGCAGCCTGCAGCCATGGCGCCCCAGCAGACCGAGAGGCAACCGCAAGGCCTCCTCCCTCACTGCCCAGACTTTCCCTCAGGGCTGCCTGCCTCCTGCTTTCGCAGGGACACGCGTGTATTCACTCCGGTCCCGGCAAACGCAAAGCAAACGGCTCTGGAATTCAAAACAGCTTGCAGACCCGCAGCCTCTTATTTTAATGATTCTAATTCATCTCCAGCATTATCAATAATAAATCAAACTAAGTGGAATTAAAACAACTTTCCCTGCGGCTGTGTCATGTTCTGTTGGAAAAGACGACCCCTTTCTGAAGGCGGTGCCGATCCCCAGACGCCTGAGTCTGGCATCCGGGGGCAGGCTCCTGGGGGTGGCGCTTGGTGGCGTCCCTCCTGCACGTACACAGTCCTCGGGACCCACGAGCGCCACCTTGTTTAAGCCCATGGAGTTGGAACTCCTATGGCCCCATTTTCCTGGCGAGGAAACTGAGACACGGAGGCGCTCCGTAACCCGCTCACAGTCACGGAGCTGAGACACAAACCCCAAAGCTGCCAACCTCACTCCTGCATCCCTTTCCAGGAAGAGGTCACTCCGGTCCACCCATGGCAGCCTGCTATTCTGGAAAAAGCTCAGGGTTTGGAGTGAAGAGTCTGGATCTGGGTCCCTCCTCTCTGCCTTTGATAAGTGGGCGTTCAGGGATTACAGCATCTTGCTGAGCGACCCCTCCATCTTGAGAAGGGGCAACTTGTACTGCCTACAGGGCTGCCATTTAGAAGATTCCAGGGAGGACCATGCGCAAAGGATGCGTGAACAGCACCCCCTGGAGGTGAACCTCGGAATGAGACTTCACAGAGCTGTAGGGAGATTCTGAATTAAGAGCTGTAGAGCACATAGCAAAAATGTCTGTCACTGAATCAATACTCACAATTATTTTTATTTACCTATTAGGGCGTTTCTCTGGGTTCTTACCGATGCTGATGAGCTGGACTTAAGGTGGAATTAGAATGGCATTGACGGTCCTGCCTCCTGCCCAGCCAGCTGGGTCATTGTAAATGATGGTCAAGAGAGGGGAAATGTTCTTGAAACCACAGAAACTTAAAAGCACGTTATGTAGCCTGAAGACCTTGTTTGGAAAATGAGGAAGATGCAGTTAAAGAGGCTGGGGAGGGGGTCACACGAGCCCCCTGTGGCAGAGCCAGGGTGAGAAGGCAGGTCTCCCGAGGCCCCGAAGGTCCCGCACCACCTCCCTCTGTGACTTCCCTCCCAGCAGAACAGCCGGCTGTGGGTCGCACTATGGCAATTGAAATGGTGCTTTCATTAGAAGTCACTGCTCTTTGGTCCCTGTTGAGGATTGAAATGTGCCCCCCAAACACATGCTGGGGATCCTCACCCCCCGTACCCTGGCATGTGATCTTATTTGAAAATCCGGTCTTTGCAGATATAATCAAGTTAAAATGCGGTCCTACTGGATTAAGGTGGTCCTAACCCCAGACTAGTTTCCTTGTAAGAAGAGGAGACACATGGACACATGGGGAGAAAGCAGCCGTGTGACCACAGAGGCAGACTGGGGGGATATGTCCACAAACCAGAGAAAGCCAACTATTGCCAGCAACACCTGAAGCTAAGAGAAAGGCATGGAAGAGACGTCCCCTCGAATCTTCAGAGGGTGCATGGCCCTGCTGCCCCCCTGACTTCTGACTTTCAGCTTCCACAACCAGTGAGAGAATAACTTTCTGTTGTTGGAAGCCACCTAGTTCCTGGGACCTTTGTTACAGCAGCGCTAGCAGAAGAATACCATCCCCAAAGCAGATGTGGGAGGTAAGCCCCTCCCCTCTTTGCAGGTAGAGCCGGAGGTCAGATGCATGAGCGTGAGCTGTGGCCAAGTCTCCTCCCTCGTCTCTCCCCCCATGGCTCCCCAGTCACCCTGGCCCCTTCTCTCTGAACACACCTGGGACTGGGCTCTTGTTCTGTTTTCTGGGGACACCGCTCCCTAGAACTTCAAACTGCTGCCACCTCCCTCCCCCAGATCTTTGAGCGGAGGGGCTGCCACCTCCCTCCCCCAGATCCCCCCAAACCCAGTCGCCATACAGCACTATACTCACATTCTCTCTCCCTCCTTCTGCGTCACACCATCGGTGCCTGGAATGACCTTGCTTATTGCTTGTTCACATTGCTAAGTGTCCCTCTCGCCACAGGAACCTTTCCTTCTTGAAGAGGCAGAATTCTTCCAGCTCTGTTCATTGCTGTCTCCTGAGCTGGGAGCACATCACCAAAGCTCCATAAACACCTGCCAACAGATGTGGGAAGGAGCAGAGCCTTGAGATCAGACCTGCACCCATAAGTCAGCTTGGTCTTGGTCAGTCTGGTGACCCTACTTGTGTTGGGAAACCTCCCTGGTGCTCAGTTTCCTCATCTGTCCAATGGGGCCAATAGTATCTGACATCTGCTGAGCTCTTCTCTGTATCTCAGTTGAATATCTGACTCTTGATTTCAGCTCAGGTCTTGACCTCTCAGTTGTGAGATGGAGCCCCAAATTGGGCTCAGCCTTCTTAAAATTCTCTCTCTCTCCTCTCTCCTTTTGCCCTATGCTGCTCACACATGCTCTCTCCCTCCCTCCCTCCCTCTCTCTCTCTCTCTCTCTCTCTCTTTCAAACACACACACACACATACACAAACACACAAAACAAAGCAAAAAACCCCTCACAAAACCCTATGCCAGAAGGACAGTTGTTAGGCCCATTTTACAGCAGGGGAAACAGAGAAGTGACTTGCCCAGCATTCACAGGGTGGGCTGGGACCCCACTTATTGTTTAGCCAGAGTACCTACACTTGCGCATCATGCTTTGCTCTCCCAAGGATGCCCCCAGACACTTTTCTCATGTAAGGTGATATGGGGGGCTGGGAGCCATACATGCCCGGCACTGAGTGGCCTCTAGCATCTAATTAGTGTTCAACCATTAGAAGCTGTGTTGGTTTTATTGTAATCCTTCTCTAACACCCAAATCCAATGGGTTCCTGCCTCCTTCACCAGTCCCTCAATGATCCGTCCTTTATTACATCCTACTCTCCAGCCATAGAAGTTAGCAGGTAACTTCTCAGGTCCCTACTTGGCCCAGGGAGCCTGGAAGGGCTCACTCTTTGCTGGCCTCCACAGAGCTCTGTTCCATTCAACAAACTCCATCTGAGCACCAACCACACCACCGCACTGTGGCACCCAGGACACGGGGCCTCAACCCCATCCGATCTGCCTGGCTTCTCCTTCTGATGCAAGTCAGCATCGGGGTGGGAAGGAGAGACCCATCGCTGACAGCGCTGGCTGTTGCATGCTCTCCCTGGGAACAACTCGCTTCGTGGTCACAGGATGCACTCCGGTCCCGTCCGGGAGTCCAAAGACGTGGACTCTGATGCCCAGGAGGAAAGATGGGATCATAGGAAACCAAGGGCTTCAGGTTAGAGAGATGCGGGTGAAATCCAAGTCTGCTTACTGGCCATATTGTTTTTGAAAGTTCCTGGACCTCCGTGAGCCTGTGTCTTCATTGGAAAATGGGATCCGGAATAATGCCTGGTTTTCAGGGCTTCTGAAGGATTATGTGTAATACCCACGTATAAGCACTCAGGAAACGGTGGCTGTTATTACCAGTGATGTAATCTTGAGTAAGTCACTTAATCCCCTCGAGTTCTGGTTTCTCATCTATAAAACCAGCATAATAATTCTTAATTTTTAAAGAGGAGTTTGGAGGGATCTAATGAAAACTGTACATGAAAAGCCACATAGACCATGGAGTGGGTGATTGGGCAACGTTGTGAATATAGTTAATGCCACCTAATTATACATTGAAAACGGTGAAAATGGTCAGGTTAACACTGTGTCTACTCTACTGTAGTGAAAAAACAACAACAAGGCACACACATCCATAGTGGCGGAGACTCCTGGGTCTAAACCACAGAGCTCACTCTGGCTAGTTTAACAGAAAAAGATGTCAGGATGCCCATTTCTAAGCCGGCCCAAGAATCCATCTCAGAGGCCGCATAGCCAAGTGCAACACCCACATCAAGGTACAGATCTTCTCTGGCAAAGACCCCACAATGTCACGCGGGTGCATGTTGCACGGACAGTCTGCTGTTGGCGAGCAGCGTCCTTGGGCTGGGAGCCCTCAGAATGCCTGCCCTTCTAGCTGGCCAGCCGGACACATCATCTACACCCACCCCGGCTTCTGCAGGTCAAACCAGGTTTTGCTCAGACACCTGATTATCAGCATCAAGGTCACTGCTAGGGCTCTGGCCGCAGGCGGACGGGGATAGCAAGTCTCCAGGTCCGACCTTGAGGAGGCATGAACTCCCATGATGGAAATTCCCCAAGTTCAGGGGACATGTGTCAAGAGGCCGAGCCACAAAATCCCCTTGAAGTCCACCTCAGTTTTGAAAGCCAGGCAGATCTGGGTTTTCTACATGAGCCATAACCTCTCTGTTTTCTCAGCCGTAATAGAGTATTGTTATCTCCTTTCAGAGGCTCTTTTAAATACTGAAAGTGATGCATCTGAAATCTCAGCAGATAATAACTCCTTCCTTCATAAACCCAACAAACCCAGTTAGGCAACTGGACAGGAAAGCTTTTTGACAATGTACCACTACAGACAGCAGTCCCTGCCATGGCTTACCGTCCCCTCACGAACATTCTAGACACCTTCCACACCCCCTCCAGACTTCCAGGGCAAGGATGCCTTGCTGTCGCAGTGGGTGGAATGGACACAAACAGCCCAGCCAACGTGGAGGCGGAGCAGAGAGGAGGCTCTTCTGTCAGCTGACAGGTCCATCCACCCCCCGGGAGGCAGAGAGAACCCCAGATCGTGCCTCAGCAATGTGACAAAGTGCCGTCATAACCTTAATGAAGTGCCAGAGCTCACACAGTCTGGTCTTGGGGTGTCTCCTATCAGGTCCAAAGTATCACTCATCTGCATTGGCATCTTCCAACGAGCATTACAAAAGACCCAAGTCCTAATACACAGCCACACTCTTTAAAACTCCTCCCCATCCATGGGGCGCCTGGGGGGTTCAGTCATTAAGTGTCCGACTTCGGCTCAGGTCATGATCTCAAGGTTCGTGGGTTCAAGCCCCATGTCAGGCTCTGTGCTAACAGCTCAGGGCCTGGAGCCTGCCTTGGATTCTGTGTCTCCCTCTCTCTCTGCCCCTCCCCCAGCTCTCATTCTGTCATCTGTCTCTGTCTCTGTCTCTCTCTCTAAAAAATAAATGTTAAAAAAATTTTAATAAAACTCCTTCCCATCCCTCCCAGTCCCCAAGCCTCTGTGCTCAGCAGGGGCCAAAGCCTCCTCTTCCATCCCGAGCTCTGTATGAGGACTCCTCAAATCAACTCACCCGGGCAGGGGCTCCCCATCTCCCACCCTTTCTCCCATTTATTTTCCTTTTTTTTTTCTCCCAAGTGTCTCAGAAAGCTTTCCAAAGCTCTCAGCCCAGCCCCTCTGTTTTCTCCAGGTGAGCACCTAGATCAGTCTGCATAATGCGTGTGTTTGTGTGTCTGTGTGTGTGCCTATTCCTGTATGTGCATACTCCTGTACAGGTGTGTGTGCCTGTGTGCATACTCCTGTATGTGTATACATATTTCTCTGTGTGTGTGCATGTACGTGTGTGCGTGCATGTGCATGTGTGTGTGCGTGTGTGTGTGGCTGGGGCAGAGTTGCACCACAACCAGACAGTGCTAGATGTTTCCTTAGTGCAGAAAGAGGGCACGACTCTGCATCCATTAAAGTTCTGTCCTCGTTACACACATCTGCATGATGGTGAGTAACCTGTGAGTGAAGTTCGTCAATGACAAGGGTCTGGCAACCACCTCGTGTTGGGGTTTACGTGTCAGAATTTTCTCCAGCAGATGGAGAAAATAGCCACAGTGCTTTCCAGCTTCTCCCATGAAGCAGAGGAGTCTGTTCCCTGCCTCTTGATCTGGAATGGCCCTGTGGCAGAGTTCGGCCACCAGAACATGGTGGATGTGGTGCTGTGTAAGTCCTGAGCCTAAGTCTCAGTCGGTTGTACAGCTTTTGCTTTTGTGGCATTGGCAACCTCGAGACAGGGGTGAACAAACCCAGGGGAGCCTGCTGGGGGGAGAAGAGACAGAGGGCCACAAATCCCCATTGCCCAGCTGACAGCCAGCCAACCCCTTGGAACAGCCAGCAGCCCAAACCAGAGCCAACCAGCAGCCCAAAGGCAGGCCACGGGCACGTGAATGAGACCAGGCAGGCCCGGAAGGCATTAACTATTCACTGGAGCCCAGCCCCCAGTGCCAGTCCACAGAATCAGGAGCTGATACGTGACTGCTGTCTTAAGTCACTGCATGTTGGGGTAACCTATTACATAGCAAACACTAAATGATAATATAAGGACCCCCTGCATCTGTGGGTGTGGGGTATTCGCAGGTCTCCCAGGGGACCTCTCCCCGAGTTGACCTCCCTGAACCTCCAGAGAGGTTCTATCTGCTGCTTCTACAGCCCTGTACAAGCCAGTACAACCGTCGGTCAGTTTTGTTTCCATCCCTCCCTCTCGCCATTTCTCAGTATCACACAAACATTTCAAAAAGGAAAAATGGTTCCTTTCTGCGAGTCAGCAAAGTGCCAGGCTTGGCAACTGGCAGGCTGGTTTTGCAGGGAAGGCAGCTGCTGAGACTCCTGGCTTCCGTGGGGTGCGGTGCCGCCGGCTGCCCCTCGGATACGAGAAGCAGCCTGGGACCCACGGCGGGGGGCAGCCCCGTCCTCACTTCCAAACACGAGGGCCTGGGAGTCAAGGGGATTTTACGGGGTTCGCCAGTGGCATGATGGGGACTGCAGTGAAAATCCCGGCTTCAGAAACGGCTTCCTGCTCCCTCCATAAACTGCCAAGCTGATGCCTGAAATTCTCCTGTTCGGTCCCTTCATTCTGCGTAGCAGAAAATGCTGCTCCGACATTAAAATGTATCCGGTCTGCACAACTAAGCCAGTATAAGCAAAGTTAAAAGGAGATAGACTGAGACATGTTTGCAAAACGCATGACTTACAAAAGATCAGTGCCTAGAATATGTAAAGAATTTCTACAGGTCACTAACAAGAGGACAAACAACTCAGAACAAGGATGGATGAAGACCATCACACAATGATTTACGGCGTGTTCACCTGAATGGCTAATACACACATGACAAGGAGCTCGGCCTCACTGGGACCAGGGGGAAGTAAAAAAATATATAAGCAATTCTAAGATATCAACTCACTCCCTACCAGATAGGCAAAATTCATTATAGAGAGGAGTGCATATTGGCACAGCCACTTTGGTGAGAAATTGAGTAACACTTAGTGAATTCGAAGATGCACATACCCTAAAACTTAGGCGCTCTTCATCCCAGATTTTAAAAAAATCTTCTCACACATGTGCACAGACACCATGTCCACAAGGATCCACAGCACTGTGTATATAGCAAAAAAAAAAAAAAATTGGAAACCACCTAGATATCCATTTAGAAGGGAAATAATAAATAAATTATGGTATATTCATACAATGGAATTCTATACCAGTCTTAAAATGAGTGGATTAAAGTTGCATGTATCATCATGAATAAAGTATAGTGTCGATATAAAGAGCAAATTGTAGAAGGTTATTTAGTTTATGTAAAATGTTTAAACCCCAGAACAGTCTTGGCTATATTATAAAAGTTTAAAATCATGGACTATTTGCCAACATCAGAATAGGATCACCTCTCGGGAGATAGGAAATGGATGGGCAGGAAAACAAGGGAGCTTCCAACCATATCTAGAGCATTTCACTTCTTTAGGAAAGACAGAATCGAAAGAAATAGGCAAAATGCCAACACTCATGAAAGAAGGTGACGGATACACAGCGGTTTGTAAGTTTACTCTCAGTGCTTTTTGGTCATTCATTCATTCCACGAGTATTTATTGAGCACCTTCTGTGTGTCAGGCATTGTCCTAGGCACCGGCAACACGGCTATGAACAAGACAATAGCGCTGATCTTTCCAGAGCTGGTAGTGGTGAAATTGGACAGACCATAAAAAGTGATATTCATGAAATTGTTAGATGATGATAAGGTAAATAAAGCAATGAAGGTCAATACAGAATAGAGTTGTCAAGAAAAGGGGGAGAAGGGCTGAATGTGGAAAAGCCAGGAAAAATATGGGTGGAAAAGAGACATAAGAATCAAAACCTGCAGAAAGAAGAGTGAGGCTTGGGATCGCCAGGGGAGAATCTTCTGGAAAAAGGAACAGCAGGTGTGAAGGTTCAAGGATGAGAGAGTGACTAGTGGGCCTACAGAGGAGAGGAGAGGCAGGAGGTGAGTCCAAGAGGCAACAGGGCAAGATGAGGGCATCATATGTCATTTAGATATTTCATCGTTTTTGACAGCCAAAGGAAGAAAGAGATGGAAAGAGAGCTTTCCAAATGAAATTTGGTTGAGTGCAAACAGAACTGCAATTAGAAAATAACCATTTAAGGGGCACCTGGATGGCTCAGTCGGTTAAGTGTCCAACTTCGGCTGAGGGCATGATCTCATGGTTCGTGAGTTCAAGCCCTGCATCAGGCCCTGGGCTGACAGCTCAGAGCCTGGAGCCTGCTTTGGATTCTGTGTCTCCCTCTCTCTCTCTCTCTCTCTGCCCCTCCCCAGTTCGTGCACACTCTCTCTCTCAAAAATAAGTAAACTTAAAAAAAGAAAGAAACTACAAATGTAACAACTTGATGAAGTTCTCAAAGTTCGGAATGCACCACTAAGCACAGTGAAGTTTCAAGAAGGAGCCAGAACTGAAGCCCCCGCTGTGCTGCACACTGGGGTCACCTGGGAACCGTAAAGCCGCTGGATGCCCAGGTCGCATCCGAGCACGTAAGTCAGAATATCTGGAGTTGGCGTCAAGCACAGACATATATTAAAGAACCTTTGGGGCTCCCAGCATGCAGTGAAGTTGAGGAACCACAAGGTTAAATTACAGAGTGTCCCTAACCATGTTGACTAAGGAACTTCTTGTTTTCATCTTAGTTTTCACAGATTTTTTTCAAATCACGGAACTAAGTTTTTCAACAGAACATAGGTTTCATGAAATGTGGCTCAATTGTTTTGTTTTTGTTTTTTTACTAAAACAAAAATATGGTTTTTGAAAAGCAGCATAATCTTAGTCATTAATAAAATCCAGGTAAAGCACTTAAAACAGTGCCTGGCATATTATAAGACCTCAATGAATAAATATTACTATTATTTTGTTGTTGTTGTTGTTGTTGTTGTTGTCATTGTTCTTGTTTATACCGTAGCATGAAGAAGTTTATCCACTCCATTCTTGAGACTAGATCTTAATTAGGACATTAAAACATTTATTAAGAACATCAGTATAGTCCTAGACTCTGCCAGGAACTTAAACGTTTGCAGGTCAAAAGGCCCTGGTGTAAAGATGAAGAAACCAAAGGGGTGCCTGGGTGGCTCAGTCGGTTAGGCGTCTGGCTTTGTCTCAGGATGATCTCACTGTCCGAGAGTCAGAGCCCCACATTGGGCTCTGTGCTGACAACCTGGAGCCTGCTTCAGATTCTGCGTGTGTCTCTCTCTTTGCCCCTCCCCAACTTGCACTCTGTCTTTCTCTCTCTCTCAAACATAAGTAAACACTTAAAATTTTTTATTTTATTTTTTATTAATGTTTGTTTATTTTTGAAAGAGTGAGAGAGAGAGAGAGACAGAGCATGAACAAGGGAGGGGCAGAGAGAAAAAGAGACACAGAATCCGAAGCAGGTTCCAGGCTCTGAGCTGTCAGCACAGAGTTTGATGAGGGGCTCAAACCCACGAACCATGAGATCATGACCTGAGCCAAAGTCAGACACTTAACCAGCTGAGCCACCCAGGCGCTCCCCCAAAAAAATTATTTTGAAAAAGATGAAGAAACAAAGGCTCAGACCAGTGAAGCAACCAGCCCGAGGTCACACAGCTAGTTAGTGGTAGAACCCAGGCTATGTGCATGGCTCTTACCCGTCCCTAAAATCCATCCTGACTTTATAAGATCTTTGTTCTTCCCCACTATGTAAAGTTCATCATTTTGGATTTTATTCTAGTGGAGGGAATCACAGAAATAAGAGAATCAGGAGCTTCCCTGGGCTCTCCGCTCTGTCTTCCACCAGCCTCTGTACATCCCCCCACGGCAGCTCTTGGCATATCACTGAACAGCAAGTTAGGACTCAGTGGACGCTCAGTAGGCAATGAGGCAGCCCACACTGTACCTATCCAAGGGCCAAGGCTCTGAATCTAAATCATGTGGTGTGTATGGGCTGCCATGCCAGGGCTGTGGATTTGCTGGGAATGTCACCCACCCTCGTGAGAGGGATGAGGAGGCAGAAAGGCAATGCATCCCAGGGGTTAAGAAGGGGCGTCTGCAGACAGACTTCCAGGGTTTGAATCCAGGATGTGGCCTTTGGTCGCTGTGTGACCTAGGAGGATTTCCTGGACTTCTCTGTGCCTCCATCTTCTTCTCTGTAAATTAGAGGTAATCACAGTACCTTCCGCCCAGGGTAGAGAGGATTAATACGTTCAGAATTCCTAGAACGGACCCCAGCATACCGTAAGCACTAAACAAATCATAGCTGTTACTGTCATGTTATGGTTAGAAGCTGACCAGCCTAAATGCATAGAGACAGAACATAGATTCGTGGTTGCCAAGGGCTGGTAGGAGGGGGAAGAATGAGGAGTGACTGCTTAATGGGTACCATGTGTCGTTCTGAGGTGATAGAATGTTTTGGAACCAGGCAGAGATGGTGGTTGCACAACATTATAAATGCATTAAATGTCACTGAAATGTTCACTAGAAAGTGGCTAATTTTATGTTATGTGAATTTCGCCTTGATTAAAAAAAAAGTTTAAAAAAACTAGCCAACCCGTATTCCCATCCCAATTTACCTCGTTTTAACCAAATCTGTATTTACTCATCTGCCAAAAGTAAAGATAATAATACCTTGACCACAGACCACAAGTGAGAGGTAAATTAGGTAATTATGTAAAGCGGACCGTGAATGTAAGACACCTGGCACGTGGAAAATCCTAAAGAAATGGCACCCACTATTCTTGAGTTTAAGGACTAACGTGGTGGGCACTTTGGAAATGACCACTTCTGCCCTTTGATGGACTGGATGGATGGTTGCCACCCTTCATGCAGGTCTTGTAAAAATTAAATATGGAGAATTCTCTGAGACCAACCTTCCGAGACTTGTCTGGCAAATTCAGGCTCTGCAAGTCAAAAGTTCTCACCCTCGCTGCTTTAGAATACACAGTGACTTAGCAAATATTTGAAATGCACCTGTCAATTACAGTCAACCATATTACTAAATAAAGGGACTTCTGTCCCCCTCTACTCAGATACCAGGAAACAGCTCCTACTCTGACATGAAAAGTCACTACTCCCCCAACATCTGTGATCCAAGCCACCAGCAGAAGGGATTTCTCACATGCTGTCTGCATGCCGTGTTCAGTTTTGTTTAAAAAGAAGTCACCCAGGAATTTCTAGAACACCTGTTCTGGCCTGGGGGAGGAGGACGGCTTTAATTAAAGAGACAAGTGCCTACACCGTCCTTCTATAATCTGGTCAAATTGCAACAGAAGGATGGAAAGGGGAAAAAACACACAGAGAAATATTTGAGATATAAATTACAAAGCCAACAAAAAAGGCAGAAATATTATAAATGGAAGACCAGGTGTGCTCTTTCCAAATTATGCTGAACTGAGCCCAAATCCCGAAAGTCTCGTTTTGTCCCGGCTATCCAAACAGATCTCTTAGCCTTCAGAAAAAATTACTAAAAATGGAAGTACAAATCCTCACTGAGCTGCTGCTTTGCCCAAACCTCCTGCCGGCATTAAAACTATCAGCAACAGACAGAAGTTGAAGTAGAATGCCAGAAAGTGTCATGAAACTTTTCTTGCTCACCTACTATGTATCAGGAAATATGCTAAAATAGTTAGCAATTTTGAGTTACCTCAATTCTTAAAATAAGTCTGTGAGGTAGAACTTATTAGCCAATTTTTTTCTTTCATGTTGTATTTATTTTTGAAAGAGTGCAAGCAGGCGAGGGGCAGAGAGAGGTGCTGGCAGCACAGAGCCTGATGTGGGGCTTGAACTCACGAACCACAAATCATGACCTGAGCCAAAGTCAGACCCTCAACCAACTGAGCCACTCAGGCGCCCAAAAAAAAAACAAGCTCAAAGCTCACAGCCAGGGCTGGGTGCATCGGTGTGTGCTCTGCACAGTCATAGAGAGACTGGGCTTGTTTTCATGATCTGTTGTCACTGTTTTCAGATTCTTAATTTTTTAAAGTTTATTTATTTATTTTGAGAAAGAGAGAAAAGAGAAAGAGAGTGCATGTGTGCATGAGTGGGAGAGAGGCAGAGGGAAAAGGAGAGAGGGAATCCCAAGCAGGATTCTCACTCTGAGTACAGAGCCTGACTTGGGGCTTGATCCCACAAACCATGAGATCATGACCTGAGCCGAAATCAAGAGGCGGACGCTTAACTGACCGAGCCCCTCAGTCGCCCCTGAAATCCTTAATTTTTAAGTGAGAACCATGTATTTTTATTTTGCACCTTGTCCTGCAAGTTACATCTCAGGTATCTGAGATCAGGTCCTGCCAGGGGACATGGTGACGTTTCCACGGGTCCACCACCACCTCACGCATGTCCCAAGGCAAGAGGACTGACCCCTGTGGTTGCTACTCTTTCTCTCATCTCTCAGGTCCAGGCTTGCAGTAAGGATAAAAGGAGAGGATGTAGTGACATCAACCATCCAACAATATCCAGTGTACTGGGCACTCGGGAGAGGGCTCCAGGGCATGGCTATGACCCACCGGCCCCATCTGGCTCATTGCCTGAGCTTTTTTTTTTTTTTAAACTATTTTTTTTATAATGTTTTATTTATTTTTGAGACAGAGAGACAGAGCATGAGCAGGGAGGGGAAGAGAGAGAGGGAGACACAGAATCAGAAGCAGGCTCCAGGCTCTGAGCTGTCAGCACAGAGCCTGACGCGGGGCTCGAACCCACGAATGTGAGATCTGACCTGAGCTGAAGTCAGAGGCTTAACCACCCAGGCGCCCCTCATTGCCTGAGCTTTACAACCCACAAGCTAAGAATGATTTTTATTGCTTAAAATACCTGGACAGAAAAACTTCAAATAATATTTCATGACACATGAACACTATGTGAAATTCAAATCTCAGCGTCCATATGGAAAGTTTTACTGAAACAGAGTCATGCTCGCTCATTTACAAATCACCTATGGCTGTTTTCAACTACTGTTGGGTGGTTACAAAAGAGGCCGTATGGCCCAAAAGCCTAAAATATTTACCATCTTACCCTTTACCAAAAAAGTTTGCCAATGATGTTTGATGAATGAATGAATGAATGAATGGGCAAATGGTTTTAGATGATCATTGTTAGTATTAGATTTGTACAATGTCAGTACAACTTAATAAAAAGTCTAAAACTCACAAGTAGTACCCAATCCCTTAGAATTACCCAAATGTTTTAGAAAGCATACCATTTAAATTCCGGATCTCTTGGGGCACCTGGGTGGCTCTGTCAGTAAAGCGTCTGACTTTGGCTCAGGTCATGATCTCACGATTTGTGAGTTTGAGCCCCATGTCAGGCTCTGTGCTGACAACTCAGAGCCTGGAGCCTGCTTCAGATTCTGTGTCTCCCTCTCTTTCTGCTCCTTCCCTGCTCTTGCTCTGTCTCTCTCAAAAATAAACATTAAAAAGAAATGTTAATAAATAAATAAAAGTCCAGATCTCTTTCATTTCCCATCTTTGGTTTATTGGTTGCAAAATAGCACCAGTTCCTCCCCTCTTCATACCTGTGCCCCTTGTGATGTGACTTTGCAGTTCCTGCCACAGAGGGGTGGAGTCTATTTCCTTATGTTCAGAGCCTGGGCTGGACTTGGGACTTCCTGTAGCCAATAGAAGTGGCAGAAGTGAGGACGTACCAGGTTTGAGCTTAGGTTTCAAGAAGCCCCGTGGACCTCCTGCTTGCTCTCTTGAAAGGCTGTCCGAAAGGGCATGAGAACAAGGCTGGGTTAGCCCGCTGGAGAACGACGGTGCCCATGGAGCAGAGACAAGGCAGCTCAGTTGCCCCTGTTGAGGCAGCGAGAGCCCACCCACAGCAGCTAAGCCCCATCACTGGCCTGAACTTGCCCACAGATATGGAACCCTTAGGGAGCCCAGCCCAGATGGGTAGAACCTTCAGATCAGCCCGTAGACCCATGTGCAAAAATAAGTGTTTACCCAGGATGCCTCTGTGCCTTTGGCAGTGTGCATTACGCAGCGTTATTGTGCTACCAGGCGACTGATGCACCATCCCTCTCCTGTCTGCTCACAGGCGTCTCTCTGCTCCATCATCATCAGTTGCAGAGGATCTGTGGCAATGAACATTTATCAAACCATAATAATAATAATAATAATAGCACTAAGAACTGCTGGGACGTTTACTACACACCCATGTGCTAACCATTTTCCTCAGATCTTCTCATTTAATGCCCACAACGCTGTTGGCAGCTCACGTACTGTAGGCAGCTTCTAAGATGGTGCCTAATGGTATCTGCCTCCTGGCATTCATGTCCCTGTGTAATCTCCTCTGGAGTGCTGGCCAGCCTAGTGACTCACACAGAGATGGTAGGATGTCACTTGTGAGAGTGGGTTACAAGAAAACGATGACCGCCGTCATACTTCCCCACTCTTGCTCTCTCTAGCGCCCTCTCTAGCTCACTCTGATGGAAGCGACTGCCATGTTGTAGGCTTCCCTATGGAGAAGCCCATGTGGGAAGCAACTGGGGGTGGTCTCCCACCAACCAGCCAGTGGGAAACAGGCTTTCAATCCAGCCTCCCATGAGAAACTGGACCCTACCAATGACCACTTGACAATTAGCAGATTCTCCCTTGGTCCAGTTGTGAGATGGCCACGACCTCAACTGTCACCTTCACTGCAGCCTCGTGAGAAACCCTGAATCAGGGGACCCAGACCCTGACCCATAGCAACTGTGAAACAGTAAGTGTCCCCTGTTTCGAGCCGCTAAGTTCAGGGGTAATTTGTTCACAGCTTAGATAACAAGGATACCGCATGATCTGTCTTACAGGTGAGAAGACGAAAGCATAGAGGTTAAGCCAACCCACCTACGTTACGTGGCTGCCTCCAGACGCCACGTTCATACCTGCTGCTGGCTGCCCACTGCTTCCAGAGACACGAATTTTACTCCCCTTTCCTCTCCAGCTTCTGTTGCACTCAGCCTCATTTTCTGTTCCTTGGGCTCCTGGCCTTGTTGCTTTGTCTGGTCTTTCTTCCTTTGCCCTGAGTTTTCTTTGTTTGTTGTCTCCAGTGGAGTCCTTGTCTCAGCCTTTCCTTCACTCATCCTTTGTCCCCCTGCCACCGTGCCCTTCCTCTCTCCAGGCCCCCTAACCTGAAGCATGGCATTCACAGGTAAGGTGGCCTCCCTGAAGGCTCTCGGCTACCCCTGTTCCAAACCATCAACTAGAATGACAGCTAGATAGCACTTTAGACATAAGCTACTCAGGGGCTCTGGGTGGCCCTGTCAGTGAAGTGGCTGATTTCAGCTTAGGTCATGATTTCACAGTTCATGTGTTCAAGCCCCGTGTCGGGCTCTGTGCTGACAATTCAGAGCCTGAAGACTGCTTCAGATTCTGTGTCTCCCTCTCTCTCTGCCCCTTCCCCTGCTTGAGCTCGCTCTCTCTCTCTCTCTCTCTCTCAAAAATAAACATTAAAAAATTTTAGAAATAAGCTAGTCAAATACCCCATCTCTGCAGTTCATGCAGGGGAAATTCTTGTTACCTGATGTTACATGACATGGCAACTATTATCCATTACCTTCTGCCCCCGATATCTGTAAGCTCCAAGAAGGCAAAGACCTTAAATTTTTTGCCCCTCTCTTCTCCAGGCTTAAACTAGATCTCACCCCACAGTAGAGAGGCAGAAATATACTCTCGGAATGAACGAAAATGGCATGAGGAAGAGGAGAGGGAATAAAGAGAGTGAAGAACAAACACCTGCTACACACCAGACGTTTTGCCGCTATGATCTCGTGTAATGATCACAACCACCTTGAGACTCCCCATTCTGAAGGTGGGAAACACCGAGGCTCAGAGAAGTCGGTAGCACAGCTGGTGAGTGACAAAGACTTGAACCCATGTCTCCTGGCTTCCGAGCCTGCTCTCCCTGATCTGCACACCACTGCTTGTGACCCTATGCGTTTCTAGAATGGCACCCCCCACACACCCTCCAATTAGAATCTACACCTCCAATGACCTGGCTTCCCAGCGACTGGTCTGAGTGGCCAGAAATGTTACCTTGGCCCTTCATGACAGCTTTAGAGACAGGGTTCAGATGTCTCAGCGGCACCCCTGGCTGGTGCCAAACAAGTGAATCCTGTGGGGATACAGGACAGCGGCTGAGGAGATAGAGGAGTTGGGTTGCAATTCAGTTTGCCCAATTACTAAACTGCAAGACCTTGAGCAAGTTGCTTGATGTTCTGTGCCTTGATTTCCTCATGGAGAAAATGCGGATAATACACAGACCTACACTCGGGGCTGCTGGGAGCATTAAGTGAGTTATCTATGAGATGTCCAAAAGAATCTGACATATAATAAGTGCTCACTAAAACTAAGGCACAAGAATGATCCTGGTTCCTCTCTGAACACCTGGCCCACAATCCAGTTAAGCGTGTCTTCTTTTCTGGATGAATAAACTCCCTCAGAAAATGTAAGCGACTTGCCCAGATTATGCAGCAAAGCCAGAAGAAATGAGACTCCACGCGCAGACCCATTCTGCCCTGTCTTCCAACAGCCCCTGCTCACCCCCCTCCCATGCTCCTTCCCGAATCTTCAGCCTCACGTTTCCAGGCTGTACTGAGTCATCCTTCTGGGCACAGCCCAGAGTTTTCATGGGTCGCTCCATCTTCCTTTCTGAAATGAGCCTTTCTCTAAGAGATCGGAGTAGGAGCTAGAAGATGGGGCCCCGGGTGAGGAGCCTGGGCGGGAGGCAAGGAAGAGAAGCAATCAGGGGCTTCCAGCCAGCCCCTGTCCGTCTCTGGGATGCTCGGCACTCATTCCCCGCAGAAGACTTATTAGCTGCAGAATGGAATGGGGAGCCCGCAGTAACGAGCCTTTAATTACGAAACTCTTTTACCTTATTGCTTTTGTGTGGCCCCGATGAAAATGAACAGTGGCAGTTTCTATTAGAAATGTTAATTACTTTCCCGGGTAATTAGACTCACTGGGTACTGTGAGCACCTGACCTCACTTCATAACAGCAGAGGCGGTAGGAAGGGGAAAAAATTGGTTGGGGGGGCAGGTGACAGGGGAGGTGGGGGAGGAAGCAAGAGTGTTTATAAATGCTGAGAAAAGCAAAACCATCCAAATTAGTTGAATGGACAATGAAGCTCAGAGGCCCCAGAGGAAGGCTCCTGGGAAGCAGGGGGCTTTCCAGCACCTGGGACCAGTCACGACGATGGACATGGTGGCAAGTCTTTCGAAATGCAGGGGTCCTCTGGACAGGGTCCCACTGAGCCTCCTCTTAAGGCTACCGAGAGACTCCCAGGCTGCTCTGAGACTTCCCCAAGGCCACACAGCAGGTGAGGCAGGGCTGCAACCAGAGCCCACTAAGCATTTCCTCCTTCGTTCATTCTACAAGCATTTGCCAGCTGCTCCGGCCGCCACTTTGGCTTGAAGGACAGAACTGGCCCAATTCCATTGCCCACGGAGTTTAAGGGCTGGAGGCGCAGGCAGATAACGGCACCATCACTGTTCACACACAGAAAGCACGCAGGAGAATAACCAGGCGGGAGGCCCTCAGCGTGGATGGAGTCATTGGAGAGGGCTTCTCTAGGGAAGTGCCTTTGTCCTGACACCTGAAGGTTGGAAAGGGCTCTGCTATTTGCAGGGTTGGGGTAAAAGAGTATATCACCTGGTATTGTGGGTTGAATAAGGTCCCCACCAATTTCATGTCCACATAGAACCTCAGAACAGGACCTTACTGGAAATAAAGGTCTTTGCAGATACAGTGAGCTGAGATCATAGTGGAGTAGGGCCCAAATCCAGTGACCGGCATCCTTAGAAGCAGAGGGAAACTGGGCACAGAGACCCAGACACACAGGGAGGAGGTCACGTGATGATGGAGGCAGAGAGTGGAGGGTTGCAGGTGCAAGTCAAGGAGTTCCAAGGATGGCCAGCCACCATGAGGAGCTGGAGAGGTGAGGAAGGCTTCCCCCGAGCCCAGCGTCCTCAGGGGGACAAGGCCTTGCTAGCACCTACATCTTGAACTTCTAGAACTGAGAAGAATAAACCAATGTTTTAAGCGACCTGGTTTATGGTACTTCCTTACAGCAGCTCTAAGAAGCTACTATACCAACTAATATACCTGGCTTCTATGATCCCCTGTCTCTGGCACTCTAGGCTAAATTCCCAAAATAATATAGGATGAGGTCATGGAGAGAGCACTAGACAGGGAGTCCAACTTTCCTGCTAACCTGCCTTGTGACTTTGGGTAAGTCACTCCCCATCTTGAGCCTTACCTAAGTCAGGGAGAACTTGGGGCTCCTGGACACATGGTCAGGGACAAGTGTAATCACCATGGCCTGGGGGCACATGTTTCATGTACAGATTCCTAGCCCCGCCACACATGGGCTTACAGAACCAGCTTTGCTGGGCAAGGCTATGGAAACCAAATTTCTAACAAACTCCCCAGGAAAGGGATCCTGATATGCCACCCAGGTTTTAGAGTCTCTTGGTTCAAACACACACCCTAAAGGCCCTTCTGTAACACTGTGTATGTAACCGTAAGGACTGTCCATTCTGGCCTTGGCCGTGAGTCACACCTGCCCATCCATGCTGACCTAACTCACTGCAGATGTCTGTTAGAAAACCCAAGCATCCAAGATACCCGGGACATGCTTGTGCCAAAGAGAGAGAGGCTTACTCCTCAGAGTCATTAAGGAAGCCATTTTATGAACTCACTAAGTTGAGAAAAACTCCTTGTGAGGTACAGCGGGTTTGCAAGGCCTCCTGCCGTCCAGTGGTCTACCCCCTACTCGATTATTTTTGCTTGAGCACCAACCCACAAGGCACCTTATTGACTGGTATCAGGAGCGACTTGTCCCCCTTATCCTAAAAAATAGGCTAATTGTACCTTGTGAAGGAACTTATTATAGGAATTTCTTCTTTTGTGTTTACGGGAGCAAATATCATATTTCCTGAGAAACCTGTTTTCTTCCCCTCAAGAAAACAGGCAATTCACCCCTGCTCACAAAGAACTAACTTTTACCCTTACTATGCTAAAAACATTGTCTTATATTTGAATGCTAAACACACCTTCCTTCCCCATATGATAAGCATCTAAGTCACCTACATCAATCACTATTGATAAAGATTATGCATGAGTCTTTTATCAATCTATGTTCTGGGAAATTTTCACATACCAAAGAAATTTGTCATCAGTAATCATTGTCTAAGGCAAAGGCAAATGCCACTTCTGTGCTGGCCCCATACATTTTTTCAATAAATAAAGCTGACTCTCGGGTCAGTGCAGAGATGCCTGCCTGATGAGCAGAAAGAAACTTGTGGCTCTCTCACTCCCTGCCCCCTTTACCAACTCTCATCTCTCTTGTGCCAACACCATCCATCCTTCAGGGAGCCCTGGACCTGCTGGAGCTGGACTCCAGCATTTTGGAGCCCTGCTCTTCTTTTAATTTGTCTTCTTGATTGTGTAATTGAATCCCAGCCACAGGGCTCAAACAAGCCTTGCCAGGGAAGGCAGGAAGCCAATACCCAGGAGTGACTGATAGCCATTTCCAAGGTGAGAAGCTCTCCAGGGCAGATGGTAGAAAGGCTGGATTCTTGCCATGGTTCTCAGGTTAGACAGTGTGGGTCAGAGCAGGGGGTGGGGCACCTTGACTTTGCCGATCTGACAAACTGAGGTTCAAATCCTAGCTCTGCCATCAGCCAGCTGTGTGACCTGAGGCAAATTCCTAAACACTTCTGTTCCTCAAAATCCTTGTCTGTGAACCCAAGGGTAGCACACCCACTGGGTGGGTTTGCTGGGAGAACTATAAAAAACAGTGCACCGGTGGGGAGGGGGTCAGCACATTGTGGGTGCCCAGCAGACCATAAGTGTATTGTTATTGTTACTATTTGATTAGTGGTATTAACAGTAGAAGGCTTGCACTTGAGGATGCTGGTCCTTTTGGCAGGGATAGCCCCCACCTGTTAGGGCTGAAAGTGGCTATGGAGAGGGCTGCCTCATGCCATGAGAAGAGCCAGAATTTGGAATCCGAACATGTCATTCCATCTCTGTGGCCATGGGTGAGTCACTTTAACCCTCATAGAGCACTGATGACCTCATCTCCATAGCAGAGCCCAGAATCCTGATCCCTCCACTCTTGCCACAATCAAATAAGACAACACACATGAAATTGGATAAACTCTCTATCTTTTTAGTAATCCAAAGGAGAAATTACTATTATCGAGCCAGATCCATAAGCCTGGCTGTATGTTGGAATCCCCTGGAAAGATTCTAAAAAATACCAGCGTCCATACTGCTTCTTGGACTGAACAACGTCAGTCTCCCGGGCTGGGGTCCCGGTGTAGCCAGCAGGCTCTAGGGAGCTGCTGGCCTGTCCCAAAGCTCCTTGTCTCTGTAGGAGGAAGGCAAGGTCCAGAGAGGAGAGGGGTCTTGCTCAAGTTCACACAGCAGGTCATTTACTCGCAGTCCCCACTTCTGCCCTCCGCCAGCATAAAACTCCAATAGGCAGGTTCTCAGGAAGGATTTTCTGTGTTGGGGAGCCTGCCTTGGAAGTCAGGGAGAATATAGCTAATGCTGGGTGGGGGTCTTTCTGCCCAGAAGCTTCTCGACGGTGGACACTGACCCAGCAGAAGTGCCTCTGTTCTTGGGTGATCAAGAGAGACTGGAACCTTTCTCTAGAGTGTCCTGGCAGGGGCCAGGGGATGAGAGACATGGAGGGAGGCGGTTACTGCAAACCACCATTGAGAGAAGTCTGTGGGAGGAAGCAGGAAGACAGGAAGGTGAGCAAGCCTCAAAGTCAAACCCATCTGGCTCTGAGTCCCCCTCCACCACTGACTGGCTGTGCACCATTAGGCAGGCAGAATAAATGAGAATTTTGCTATTTAAACACAGTGTTTCCTGCCAGGCTGGCTCTGGCTTCTGCTTCTTAGAAATGCTTCCTTCAGCCTAGTGTTCAGCCCACTCCGTTGGATGAATCAGCCCTTTGTGGGCAAGAACAATGTCAGGCGAGCTCCTTCGTCTATAGCCAGCGGCACAGCTGGGGAATTGAAAGAATAAGGCTGGGTCTCCAGGAGAAGAGTAGGGAACGGAGGCAGTGAATCCTCAACCTCTGAAAGGCTCTGCAGGGAGGAAGCCCCAGGAGGAGAACCATGACCCTAAAAGCAAAGTCTAGGGAAAGCCAAGAGAGAGAGAGAGATCCAACCCACCGGAAAGAAGAACTTTGTCAACTGTTGTAGGCTGATGTTGAAGAGACCACCAAACACCACATTGAAGCAAGGCTAAACTTTATTTACAGCCAGACCAAACCTGAACTCCAGATGGTAAGGAGCAGAGAATGGCCCCGAACATAAGTCACACTGAGATTATATACACATGCATAGGATTCTATGATGGCCAATTACACTGTGACACGGCCATCACCAGTTTTGGTGGGAACCTATCAAGTTTGTTCTTTGTTCTCCTAAAATGACCAATCACAGTGGGGCAGTGACTAAGCAATTTCTCTGTAGGTGTGGCCTTGATCAGACCATGGAAAAGGGGCAGGGAAAGATTTGTAACAAATCATCCAGTACATTTTATAAGTTAGCCCATTACTTTCCATAAGAGGTTGACCCATTACTTTCCATAAGAAGCTTAACTTATTATATCCTACAAGCTGTCCTCCAACTTGCAGCACGGGAGCCAGCTGCCTGGTGAGGTAGTGAGCTCCCCGCCCCTCTGGAACTTCGTTGGTGGAGGTGACTGGCCACTGGTGAGGATGGTATCAATGGGATTCCTGTATTCCGTGGACATGTGAACTGAATGAACTCCAAGGACACTCCCACACTCAGATTCTGGCTTGATGACTCTGAAGTGCCAGCGATGAGATTTGCAAGAGAAGAATTAGGTGAACAACCAAGTCCGAACTCAACGTGTCAGTCACATGAACTTGAGCAAGTTATTTATTCTCTCTGGGGCTGCTGTTTCCCCATTGGAAGTATAAGAACAATCGCAGGCAGTTTGAGTAAGCGGGGTGGGAATTCACCTATGCACTGTACCCGCTCGAGTCTGAGACGGCCAAGCGCCCGGCCACCCTTCTAGTCTCCATCAGCAGCCTCCAGTGGTCCCCAGGTTTTCCAGGAGACGCACTCATTAGGCAGGTTAGTGCACAGAATCAATCATCACTCACATCCGTGGATGCCCAGGATTAAGTACTGTCGCTGGATCTCTTCCCGTTAAGCTCTTGCCTCACAGAGGGAGGCTGTTCCACAGAGAGGGAGGTCTTAATGGCCAGGCTGAAGGGAAGCTTCGAGTAAGAGGGGGGTGGGGGCAGAAACGAGGTGTAAAGGATCACGAAGAATGTAGGCACAGTGTTTGAGCTGAAGATGCACACCCCTGAGTGCTGGTCTGCACTGCTAGGTGGGAAGGTAACTTCCTTCTAGGTTCACACCAGAAGCCAAACACTCTAACCCGCAGGGCACCAGCTGGCTGTCTCCTACGCCTCCTCCAGGCTCAGGCTAAGGGAGGGAGGTGAGCTTCAATCTGCCCAGGCAAAGCAACCAGGCCCAGAGTGATAGCACACGCCCCTGCCCTCTGCATGTGTGGGGTAAGTAGGGGCCTCCTGGTGGGATTTGAGAGGTCTCAGAGCACCCCCCACGTTGGTCCCCAAAGCAACTCCCCTGTTAATTTCCCATCCATGCTTGGAACTTCGGGCTTCTCAGTTTTTAAAGGAACTTTACTCCTGTCTCCTACAAGTATGCATCCTCAGCTCTCAGAACATCAAATCCACGATGGTCAAAACCATTTTCTGCAACTAAGAATTCCCAGTTGGCTCGGAAATCTCCTCTGGATTACCCCTGCTACCCTGAGAAGCTGGGAAGGGGATAAATTTCACCCCTGTCAAGAGAAGACACGTATAAAGTGTCCAGAAGCCCTTCCCAACACACAAACACACACACACACACACACACACACACACACGCACACACACCACCACCACCACCACCACCACTATCACTACCACCAGAATTCATCTAGGAGCCACCAAATGCCCAGGTGGTCTGTCCATTCAAGATGACAGCATCCAACACTCTCATTTCACCCATACGTGAGTGGCAGTGGCCAAGCGTCCAGGTCCTGTACTGCCTGGAAGTATAAACACTCTAAATGTTCTTTAAGCATCAAAGAAGTTCATGACAAACCATCCAGCCAAAACACAAGAACAGACGCTTCGTTGGATGAACCAAAAAAGGGAGGGTGAAGATGAAGATTCACTGGGCATTGCTTCACCCATTATACAGATGAGGAAGTTGAGGTGTTAAGAAGTGACTTGCTCATTACAGCCAACAGGTGGCGGAGCCAGCTTCCGATCCAAATCTGCCAGCCCTGAAAAGTGTACTATTTTCATTATGTCACACGTTTCCTTCCCAGAAAGCCTAACTTCGCTTACTCCACAGTGCTGGAAGTTGATATGGACACTTTGGAAGCAAAGTTTGAGGCCTACAGCTGTCAAAATGTAACAATTTACCAAGAATTACCTGGTAGCTCGCTAACACGCCAAAGCTCCAGTGTGGTTGATATCAACTCTTCTCAAACTTTCTTGTGCACACATATCATCTGGGGGTCTGGTTAAAATGCAGATTCTAAGGTAGTGGCTCTGGGATTAGGCTGAGACTCTGCATTTCAAACAAGTTCCCAGGTCCGGTCTGTGCTGCTGCTCTGTGGACCTGATTTCTGAGCTGCAAGTCTAGTGAGTCCGCCAGTGCCCGAACCCTAGCATTGCCACCTACCAGCTACGTAACCCCGGGCAAGTTACGAAGCCTCTCTGTGCCTCCATGTCTTTATCTGTAAGACGTGCATCAGTACAGCACTATCCCACGGAGCTGATTTTAGGATGAAAGATGATCTATGTGAGGCACTGAGCACAGTGCCTGGTGCAAAGATAAGTCACAATAAAGTATGACTAATATTGGAGCGAGTAGTAGTAATAGTGAGTTTTGCAGTGCAGTATAAGCTTTCAAAAAAATAAGTAAATAAATGCAAACTGTTAGTGTTATATTTTCCCACTAGCTTACATTTATTCAGCTTTCCCGAGTCCTATAGCTTCCTCTAGAAATGAATTTTAGACCTTGTAGAAGCATGGCAGTTTACATTTGTATAATGCATTTTCCTGTATGTTTGTGCTAAAGTTATCGATGTTAACTCAGTGCTTAAACCAATGGTGATTTATTGCGTCTCCCATCCTGTGGCTGTCTGAGTCTAACTGGGTGGTTATTCTACAGCCCGCGGGGTAGCTGGGGTCCCTCTGCCTTCACCCCGGAGCTTAGCTGGGAGCGATCTGAGGCTGGACCATCCGAGGTGGCCTTTCCTCTTGCAGGGCACCGTCCACAGGGACTCTCAGCACCCAGAAGTCTCCCCGACCTTCTCCTCATTCCAGAATGAAGGTCCCCAGTGGAGAAACTCCAACGTGCAACTGTGTATCAATCTGTTACCTGCATCATGCTTCCCAATGTAGCATCGCATCAGCCCAAACGAGGTGCATGGACAGGGACTGCACATAGGGCATGAACACCAGGATGTGTGGCTCATGGGGAGCCACCGAGGTGAAGTCGACCACAATTAACCAACCGGGTTAGAAGCCCCTTAAAGACAGCCCCTCTGCCGCACGCACCATTGTCTCCCAGTCCTAGATCATTGGGTGCATCCGATCCTACAACCGGCGCCAGAGACAGTGAAAGTGCAAAGGTTTCCCCAGGACATCCGGCTCCCGACCCGTCATTCTTTCCTGTCTATTCTCCTGCTAACCTTGTAGGATAAAGTTTTTCTGCCAGCCACTCCTTACCCTGTATGTCTCTTGTCTCCAAGCTTCCTGGTGACATAGTTAATTATTTATAAATGAACATTTAAATGCGCCAGAATAAGTGCTATTTAAAGGAACCCTGTGGTGACTCATTGAGTAATTAAAATAATCATTTATTCCATAAGCATTTATTGGGGTCTCAGTTTGCACCAGACACGGCAGGGGTGGAGATGGGGGGACAAGGGAGGGGTTACAGAGTGAGAAGCTGGGGCTGTTGCCCTCAGGGAGCTAAATCACTTATGCTTCCAAAAACAGATGTTTGTTAGGCATCTACTGTGTGTCCAACTAAGTGCTGGGCTGCACAGGCGAACTCAGCACCATTTCTGCCCTCCGGATGACACACTGTCACAGAGAAACCAGCAAGCGAGCGGTCCCCACCATGTGATGGCTACATGTGGACCAGGTCCTCTCAGAGCAGACAAGGGCTCAACTCTGCCTGGTGCAGAGACAGGGAGTCAAAGAAAGCTTCCCAGGCACAGGGATCCACAAACTGTCCCTGGACACAGAAGAAGTTGACTCAGTGGACACAACCAGGGAAGGGTGCAGAGAGGAGAAGGCACTAGAGACAATACAAGTCACTGGGTGAGTGCGGAACAGAGGGTCTCCCACTTCCTGTGTGCAGCGCTGCTTTCCTAAGACCCATTGCCCAAGGCTGCTCCAGCCGAAGGGACCAGCAGCCTCCCTTGGTCTGATGGTGCTTCCCTTCCTCATCCTTCAGTCTCCATCTATTTCCAAATATCTTAGTAAATCACAAGAAAGGGCAATCTTATCAATAGCCTAATCTCCAGAAACCTGTAGACCCAATATCCCTCCTCCAAAGCAATGTGGGAAACAGAGGCAGAAGGCACTGGCAGATAAAACTAAATTTCCTTATAACCCACCGCCCATTCACAAATCCTTGAGGCTGGCAGAGTAAAATGTTTCTGTGGGAATTCCCTACTGTCTTGATGCTAATGTTTTGTTAGAGGGAAAAGCAACCTTCGCTTGACAAGAGCCAAGCCTCCACTCCCTTGGGAGACTCCTTTAGCCTTTGAAAATCTCACTAGAAACTTCCCCTGACCTTTACTTCCCCCAACTCCATGGTATATAACCAGTCTCTCCTCTTGGTCCCCAGGCAGCTCTTCCCAACCACAGATCCTGTGTCTGTGCTCTAATAAAATCACTTTTTTGCACCAAAGACATTTTCAAGAACTCTCTCTTGGCCAGTGGCTCTGGATGCCATGAACCTCACTATCACCCCAAAAACCTCATCAGTGAGCTCTTATCCACCCTTCAAAACCCCATTGAAATAGCCTCCCTTTCTCTGAAAACAGCTCTGCCTTCCCCATGCGAAACTAATCATTCTAACTTCTGTCCTCTTGTGGCTGGAACACACTTCTGTGAATACTTTATTATCTTCCTCATTCACTTTCCGAGCACAGAGTTGGCCTTATCCCTCTGTAGCTCCCAAACCTGGCACAGCACATCCTACATATGTCTCCTAATAATCGCTACCATTGGTTAGATTCACACTTGTCTTCAGGCCTCGAAACATAGAGCTAAGAGTTCTGTGTATGTTGTGTAATTTATTCCTTACAATAGCCCAGTTGAGAAAACTGGATGATGGAAACAGAATTCACTACATGTCCAGTGAGTATGTGTTAGATGATGGGCAAATGAAGTAGTGACTGAGTGACAGAATTAAGTAGCAGCGTTGTTTTTATATTTTGGCTCTCTTTGTCTTCAGGACAACAGGCAATCCCTGGGACATCCTATTAGATTGAGGTGTCCTACATCCTGTCCTTGGGATCCCCAGGTGCTGTCATGGGAAGGAGGTTGACTAAAAAGTATGGAATAAAAATTCCTGGTTAGGAGACATCATTTCCCAGCCCCTCCCTGGAATGAAAGACAGGCCGTAGACATCGTAGACATCGTAGACATTGTGGCCTGTGGGCAGATCATCATCTCTTGGAGGGGAGGGGACTGCTCATTCTAGAATCTCTTTCCTTCTATACTGCATGCCCCCAGGCCACCTGCCTGGTCCTCCAAGTCCTTTCCATGCAGTTCTGTCTGTGATTTGCATTTCTCCTGGGCTGGGTGATTCGCACTTCTGTAGTGCCAGTGCACACACATTTCCTGTCTGTTCTTGGCTAGAGATGTTCAACAGGAATAATACCATGGCCAATGTCTGCAGAGATCGAAATGGATTTCCTCTTCTACAGCTTCTCCCCAAAGCCTCAGGCTGGGAGACGACAGGCTTCTGTAATTATGGCAGATTGGGGACTGGGGTGTGAGGCCAAGAACTCGTGGGCCACCGTTCCAGACTATCGCATCAGTTAGGGGCCAGAGACAGAAGGCGGGAGAGCTCTGGAGGCTGGCACGGGCCCAGCCCCCGAACCTTCATGTTAAACATCCCGGAGGGCAGAGACGTCTCCTCATAGATGGCAGCGGGAGCCACAGAAATGGTTTCACCATGAAAAATCGAGAAGGTAGGTGTACATCATGTTAAGCCCTGCAGCAGACTTGTGCATTCATTTTAGATGTAGAGCGTGTAACGCACGTAACAATCGAATTTTGGCATACTGCAAAGTCCTGCCAATTAAATCACCTCTACTAATAGCTGAGCTTTTGCAGTTAGGCTCCTCGGGTATGATCTGATAGAAGGATCTCAACAGGGGGGTGTCGGGGGCTCAGTGGGTTAAGCGTCTGACTTTGGCTCAGGTCCAGATCTCAGGGCACCTGGGCTCGAGCCCTGGGTCGGACTCTGTGCTGCAGCTCAGAGCCTGAAGCCTGCTTCAGATTCTGTGTCACCTGCTCTCTCTGCCCCTTCCCCACTTGCACTCTGTTTCTCTCTCTCTCTCTCTCTCAAAAATAAATAGATATCTTGTAAAACGTCTAGGGACGCCTGGGTGGCTCAGTGGGTTTAAGTGGCCGACTTCAGCTCAGGTCATAATCTTATAATCTGTGAGTTTGAGTCCTTCATCTGGCTCTGTGCTGACAGGTCAGAGCCTGAAGCCTGCTTCAGATTCTGTCTCCATTTCTTTCTGCTCCTCCCCCACTCGTGCTCTGTCTCTCGCTCTCAAAAATAAACACACATTAAAAAAAATTTTTAATAAAGAAAGAAAGATCTAAACAACTCAAAGAGACCATTGTAATACTACTCTCACTTATAGTTGAGGAAACCAAAGTTTAAATGGCTCACACATGGTGTCCAAAGTATTGCTGATGGACAGGGGAGCTGATCCTAAGTCTGTGTGACTCCTGAGTTTCCATGCCTTTTGGCCAGAGTGTGAGTCAAGTCCAGATTTGGTGGCCCCTTCATTTAACCCGTGGAGTTTAAAAGCCAGGAATCTCCAGGGTGCCTGGGTGGCTCAGTTGGTTGAGCATCTGACTCTTGGTTTCAGCTCAGGTCAGGATCTCACTGTTCATGAGTTCAAGCTCAGCACTGGGTTCTGCGCTGACAGCATGGAGCCTGTTTGAGATTATCTGTCTCCCTCTCTCTTTCTGCACCTCCCCCACTCACACTCTCTCTCTCAAAATAAATAAACTTTTTTTTTAAATGCCAGGAATCTCAGAGTCACAGAATTACACCAAGGACCCTCAGCAAGTTCTAAGAATGCAGATGGAAAACCCCTCATGAGGGGGCCATCCACACAGCCAGCAGTCTGATCAAACAACCTGTCCTCCCTAGTCGGTGAGGCAGGTGTCTACCTCGCCCATCTCTGTTCTGACTATCTTCGGATTCAGCAAGAGGGAACTCCCTTCCCTTCTGAAAATGCCAGGGGCTGCTGGCCCCAGCACCCAAAGCGTCTATAAGTCATTAAAAATCCTGAAGTCACTATGGAAGCTCTTGTAGCACTTTGCACCCAGGACAATGATGTTTCTCTGAGCTTTAGTTCCTTCCTCAGTCAAATTGGGAATCTGGTCAGCTTTGCCAGCACCAGATCTTCCAGAACAACCCTGCTCAACACAACTTCCTGCAATGATAGAAATGTTCTATGTGATCTTCCATCCAATATGGCGGCCACTAACCACACGTGGCTTTCAGCCCTCCAGATGTGGCCTGATGTGATGAAGGAATTTAACTGTTAATTTTACATAGCATTGATAGATTTAAGTTTATTATTTTTATTTTATTTTAAGTAGGCCCCACACCCAATGTGGAGCTTGCATTCATGAGCCTGAGATTGAGTCTCATGCCCTACTGACTCAGCCAGACAGGCACCCCAAATAGATTTCAATTTAGATAGCCATAGGTTGCTAGTGGGTATCATTTTTGATGCTGCAGTTCTAGGATCAATATTAAGTTAACCTCTGGGTCCCACAAAATATGGGAGCCTATTCTGCATTATCAGCAAGATCACTATAATAACCAATAGGATACCCCAAGGTGGCTTGAGGGGTTATTAACATTTCCACACTTACATCATCCATCTAGTGAAGCCAGGGGAAGTGGGTTAGGTGGGTGGGGGGCAGGTGTAAATATTCTAAAAACAAACCAAAAATCAATATTCCCTGTGCAAACAAACTTGAAAACGATTTGCCTTGGGGGTGCCTGAGCATTCAGTCATTTGAGCATCCGACTCTTGATGTCAGCTCTGGTCATGTTTCATGGTTCATGGGATTGAGCCCTGCCTCCAGCTCTGCATTGACAGCCCGGAGCCTGCTTGGGATTCTGTCTCTCTCTCTCTCTCTCTCTCTGCCCCTCCCCTGATTGCTCACACCTGCACACACGTGCATGCTCTCTCTCTCTCTCTCTCAAAATAAACAAATAAAAATTTTTTATAAAAAAGCTATTTCCTGGCTGACCCACATGACTACATGGTGCCCCGAATCCTCCTCTATAGGCATTTTGTTGCCAACAGAGCCTCTCACATTGGTTCCCGTATTTTTAAGTTTCCGTCTGAACAAAGCCAATAATTAGCACAGCAGCTCTCTGAAGTGAGTATCATGATCCCCACTTCCTAGATCAGGACATGGATACTCAGAGAGTTCAATGGCTTCTTTGAACCGTAGAAAACTGTCACTCCATACAGTGAGGCTTGAGGCAATCAGCCTATCTATTGTCCCATATTCAGAAATGATGGAAACCTGAATCTGTGATCCTTCCATTTGTCTTATTTCTTTATTGAAGTATATAATTAACATACAATGTTATATTCATTTCAAGTGTACAACATATTGATACAACAATTCCATACACGACTCGGTGCTTATATAAGCGTGGTCACCATCTGCGACCACACACATTATTGCAATATTATGGACCCTACTACCTGTGTGGTGCTCCTCATCTCTGTGACTTACTGGTTTTATAACCGCAAGTTTGTACTTCATCCTCTATCTGTTTCACCCATCCCCTTGCGCACCTTCCCTCTGGTGACCACCAGTTTTTTCTCTGTGTTTAAGAGTCTGGTTTAGGACTTCAAATGTCTATCCATCGATGAATGGATAAAGATGGGGTGTCTACATACACTGGAATATTACCTGGCAATCAAAAAGAATGAAATCTTGCCATTTGCAACAACATGGATGGAACTGGAGCGTACTATGCTAAGCAGAATAAGTCAGTGAAATTTAAGAAAACAAATGGATGAACATAGGAGAAAGGAAACAAAAAAATAAGATTAAAACAGAGAGGGAGACAAACTATAAGAGACTCTTAAATGAAGAGAACAAACTGAGGGTTGCTGGCAGGGTATGGGGGAATGGGCTAAAGGGAGGATGGGCCTTAAGGGGGACGCCTGTTGGGATGAGCCCTGGGTGTTCTAAGTAAGTAATGAATCACTGAGTTCTACTCCTGAAACCATTATGACACTGTATGTTAACTAACTTGGATTAAATTTAAAAAATAAATTAAAAAAAAAGTCTGGTTTGAAGCTTGTTCTTGGTTGCTTGTTTGTTTCCTTATTCATTTTCTTTGTTTTTTATATCCTATGGTATTTGTCTTTCTCATTCTGACTTATTTCACTTAGCATAATACCTTCCAGGCCCATCCGTGCTGTTGCAAATGGCAAGACCCTTTTAGGCTGTCAGTACCTGTGTGGCTTGCACATAGTGACTGAACACACAAAGCACAGAGAGGAGCTCTGGGCCTGAGCAAGGAGCAGATGTGTCTGGTTTGACAGAAGGGAGAGAATGTGGGCACATCACACGTGGTACTGCAGGGACCCTTTATGGGGCTCTGTTCAACTTCACAGTGCTGTGTGGCCTCCAACACACCTCTCTGCCTCTCTGGGCTTTGGTTACCTTCTCTGGACAACATAGGTGGGGTATGTCAAGTGTCTCTAGTAACTCAGATGCTTAGGACTTGAGAAATTAATGGAGTGCTTGCTGCTTGCTGTGTGCCTAGCACCACACTCCAGGGATACCCAGGGAGGTGGGAGCTCAAGAAACTTTGTCAGTTGGTCCTCACCATCTTCAGAGTCCCCTGACCTGTGGAGGCGTGTGTAGAAGGGACAGATAAGGACCTGGATTCACCAGTCTGGGCCTGCCAATTCAGGCTGTGTAACCTTGAGCAGGTCATAGAACCTCTCTGAACCTTAGTTAAGTCCATTATGAGGTAAGAAAACCACCCACCTCAGAAATTTGGATGAGCACCACACGAGACAACTAAGCAGTGCTTATCAGTGATATTTGTATCATGAATGTCACTTCTTTCCCCTTCCCTTTCTCAGCCAACTGAGAGAGAGAGAGAGAGAGAGAGAGAGAGAGAGAACTCACTGTCTGCCAAGAAGCCTTTCTCATCAGTCTAGATTCACTGCAGATTCCTACCCAGCCCGTCTCCCTCCCTGATCTGTGGTTCCAAGTCCTGCTGGATGCTCCTGACATACCAAACCTGTCTGGCATGGCAGGAGGCCGAGGTAAGAAACTTGGGTCACAATGACTGGGAGTGAGATTCCCCTCCCCAGGATCAGATCTTTGGCCAAAACTTCCCCCTTCTTGGCCCAGACAGGCTGGAAAGCTGCTCTTCTGAAGGTGCCACTCGGAGATCCCACTCATACATCATCCTTCAAGCAGGAACAGCTCCCACAGCTACAAGAGAGAGACATCTGTCCCTCTCCTTCCCACCGTCACCCAGAATGAGCCTAATTAGACTGTATCTTCTTTCAGCTGCTACTGTGATCAGCGCCACGGAAGTATTGAAACAGGCTGGCTCCAAGCACAGATGCCCAAAATGCCACGTATTCCCCAACTCCAGGGCTCGGGTGCTTTGGCCAGTGCCGAGAGCCTGGAGTCACACTGCAGAGACCTGTAGAGGGCAGAGGGAGATGAGATGTTTCTGGAAGGAAGTAAACATTTTCTTAAAAAGGGGCTAAGAGCCAAGCTAACTTTTGAAATTTTATTTCTGAATTTTGGATCTCTGATGAGAAATTATATCAGTCAGGGTCTTGGCAGGAAACAGAAGCTCATTCAGCTGGTGTTTTAAAAGAGATATTTAATGAAGGGACGAGGGTAGGCACACAGGGGTGGGCAGGATACAGAGAGCCCACGGGCATGTTGAGGGACCCAGGGACCAGCCACGGCAGAAGCCAGGGCCACTCCTGAACCCAAAAGGACAAGGAGAGGGAAAGTTACTATCAGAGTCCATTTAGGAGCCAGAGCCTGGAAAAGGAGCCACTTACATCCACTGTAAAACCACAGCAAAGAAGAGAGGACCAAGGTACACTCAACCAGACCCCAAACTCCTCTCCTCCAAGTGTCTAGCTCCACCACTGGCAAAACCCAATCAGAAGTCAAAGGTCAAGAACCCTGCAGGTGCAGCCCAGAGGAGCAGGGTCCTGGCACTTGTGCATGGGAGCTAAGTAACATGGAACAAATTCCCTACTTGTCCTTGACCTCAGTATCCATTTCTATAAAATTTAGAATATTAGAAACCATGTTTATAGAGCACTTGGCACAGACGTGTCAGATAATCAGTGATGTGGAGGTGGTTGAAAAATTACAGGCTCTGGGTTCACACACCTGGGTTTCCTATCCTGGCTCTATTAGTCCCATGGTGTGTGACTTTGGGAAAGCAACTTATTAGAACCCAAATACACCCCCTTCTAAACAGATATTGTAAGAATATGTGCTTTAGGGATGCCTGGGTGGCTCAGTCGGTTGAGCGTCCAACTTCAGTTCAGGTCATAATCTCATAGTTCATGGGTTCAAGCCCCACGTCAGGCTCTGTGTTGGCAGCTCAGAGCCTAGAGTCTGCTTCCAATTCTGTGTGCCCCTCTCTCTCTGCCCCTCCCCTGCTCATGATCTGTCTCTCTCTGTCTTTCAAAAATAAATAAAAATAAAAATTTTTAAAAAAGAGCACCTGCTTCAAAGGGTGATGTATATAAAGTGTTCAGCATAGTATCTAACACAGAGAGTGCCAATAAATTGTTGACATTGCTTTTCTCTTTGATAAAAATTGAGGAAAAAGTACCTTTCAGGTATGGCTGGAGGCATGTCTTTCCTTCATCTTGACTTTGTAGGGGCTGCTGAACTTGAATTTCAGTGGTCTCCACTCAGCACAGCCTCTTCCATGCTTGTGATTCTTTCCAAGCTCAGACTCACAAGCCTCAGGAAAGACAGACCTTCCCACAGACTTGGCTCCCACCCTCCACAATCCGGCTGCTCCTCTACTCAGAAAGGAGGGCAGCACTCAGCTGATGCATCATGGAAGGAGGCCCAGGTAGAGGAAAGGACACTTGTCCCCCTCCGTGTCCCAGGACAAAGAGGATGATTTCCCTAAATCACGATGAAGCTGGAGACACAGCCCAGAAAACCTTGGCTTTGACAAGCGTTTTCCAGTTGAAGGAATCGGTGTGCTCTTACCCAGGCTCACACCTCAGCTGTGAGCAGCAAGAGGACTGGGGTGTTCTTAACTAACATACTGCCCAGCCCCTGGCACAGAGCCTCAACGATACACTTGAGCACCCACAATGTGCCAAACCCTGGTTTTACTTCACCAAACAGAGCAGACACATCATGCCTTCGTGATGCTTGCAGACTGGCAGGAGAGTGAGGAATTTTACAAGTACAAGTTTTTACAAATGACACAGCTGTTGTGGAAGGTACTATAGGAGACCCCTGCTGATTTGGATACCCAAGGTTACAAAGGACCATTTCTCCCTCAGTTGACAGAAGAAAACATCAGAAAGAACATCAGATAGCATACTTTTCTTTAAAGTCACCAAAGAGTGGTGATGTAACAAAGTCTAAATGAACCAAATTCCAGAGAGAGAGAAGCACTTAATCACTGAGGAAATAGCACCTGCCATCCTCATATCTGGTATCTGTGGCCCAATCTGGGTATGTGCAGGCAGAGCAGGAGGTTTGCCATAGGGAGAGGAACTTGGCTGAAACAAGGATAAACCAACACACTTTTGGTGACAATGTGGGCTGGCGTGACAGATTGGAATCCAGAAGAGTCCAAATGCAATAATAAATCTCTTGGGCAAATAGTTCTCTCCCACAGGAATTGTGCTGAATAAGCAGCTGTGGGGGTAGAACTGGAAAGCAGGCATGGATCTTGCCATTTGTACAGTCCTTGGGCTGAATCCAGAGATGACCTGAAACTAACTAAAGCTGTCAACCAAAACCCTGCTAGCCCTGATCCTGATGAGATCAAAGAATCAGTCTCTCAGCATGGGAAGTTCAGTATTGGGACAAAAGACAAAGAGAGACCTCTTTGGATTTCTGTCTCCTTTGGACCACAAGTAAACTAAATTAAACTAATTAGGTTTCATGTCAGCCCAGTTCAGTTTCATCATTATGGGATCTGAATGATCACCTCTCACCCCAGCTTCCAACAGGGAAAAGAAAGATGTCCTCGCTGTTTAAAAAAAAAAAGTGTCTAATTCACTCTCTACTGTTCTCTTAATTAAAATGTCCAAAATACAATAAAAAATTACAAAACAATGTAATCAAGAGAAAAGATAACCATATAGATAGACCCATGGAAGATCCAGACACAGGAATAAGCAAACTAAGAAATCTAAAATTATAAACACATTAGAGATGTTTACAAGAAAATACATGCAGAATGAGTGGATAGGTAGGGAGTTTTAGAAGCTAAAGGAGACATTTATAAAAAGAACAAGTTGGAAATTCTATATCTTGAACATATGATATCTGAAATGGAGAATTCAGGGAATGAGCTTAACAGCAAAAACTGGGCCCAGCAGGAGAAACAATCAGTAAACTCAAAGAGCAGTCAGTGTAAATACACAAACTGAGGCACAGACAGAAGAAAATATGGAGGAGAGGGAGAGAGAGAGAGGCTTGTAAAATCACATCTAATGATCTAACATATGTATAATTGAAAAGGGAAAGTAGTATAGGAACTTGTAACCCATATGCGTGTTCCCAACTTAGATCTTTAAATGAGTGGTTCCCTGTGCTTAGGACTAAGAAATCCATATAGATCAATCCAATCCTGCTCAAATATTTCCATCTCAGTGAGGTGTCCTCTGACCACCCTATAAAAAATTTGCATTCGCCTACTCTCCCACTCATAGCTGGAATTTCTTCTCCCCCTATTTGCTGTATTTTCTTTAGCTCCTGTTACCATTAACAAGCTATATATTTTATTTATCTTATTAGTTACTTCTCTCATCTGCTAGAATATATGTTTCCCGAGGTTAAGTATTTTCATCTGTTTTCTTCACTGTTGAATTCCCAACCCCTAGAACATAGTAGGTACTCAAAAAATATTGCTGATTGAATAACAGTGAGATTTAAGTCTACTCAAAA
>NC_043709.1:12022190-12038757 GCF_006229205.1 Suricata suricatta | reverse complement strand
AGAGCCAAGTTTTATTCCTGTCTGTGCCACTTATTAGCTGTGTGCCCTTGAGCAAGTTACTTAACCTCTCTGAACCTCAGCCTCCTCATGTGGAAAATGAATATAGGACATTAGCTCAGAGAGCAGTTATGAGATTTAAATGATGTTGTGCATCTGAAGGCCAAGAATAGCTCCTGGTACACAAAGTGAACTAGACTTGAGATGGGTTCCATTTTCCTCCTTCTTCCTTAGGTGCCTAAGGACCTATTTGCACCTATTTCCCTTTTTGACAGCCATCCTTCATCATGCCCCAATTTTGTGATGTAATTTTGATAAATGACGTGCATATACTTGAGAGTCATCTAATTCATTGTGTATACCTTCAATAACAATTACTAAGTGTCCCTAACCTCCTGGCAGGACACCGCAGCTGTTGGATAGCCTCGGGGTATTGATTAGGTCTTATTGGACAATGAGTTCATTTATTTGGGCAAATAAGGAGGAAACGGCACTTGGAAAATAGAAGTTAATATGCCTCTTCAATCGTTTGGAGCATTGGTTAGACTCCTCAACATTAAAAAATTATTTTCATTCCCCCAGAAACAGCAGGTCCCCACTACCCATTTATACTCATACACAGTACCTCCCCAGTGTCACCCCCACTACAGCTGGTAATTACAAACTGCAGGGGAAATGAGAAAAAAATAACTCAAAACCCTTGAGTATGAGTATAACCCGAGACTTGCTTCCAACCAAGGGTATATAGCAAAAGTGATGCATGTTTACACACAACTGTTTCTGTGATTGTGTGGCACTAGATTAGTACCAATCTTGGTAGAATCTCTTACTTTCCCCTGGTTTTGAGCAAGCAAACAGCCATTTTAGGGCATGGCATGTGTCAAGGGACTACAGACAGGCTTCAGGAGCTGAGGGCAGCCTTTACCAAGAGCCATCAAGAAACAGAAACCCAAGTCTCATAGCTCAAAACACTGAAATCTACCAAGAGCTGTACCAGTTTGGAAATGAATCCTTTCTCCATCAAGCATCCAAATGAGAACCCAGTCCCACCATTACCTTCATTACAATCTCCCAAAAGACCCACGTGAGCTATGTCCAGACTCCTAACCCACAGAAACTGTGAGATCATAGATGTGAGTTTTTTAAGCCACACATTTAATAGTTATACTGTTACACAGCTGTAGAAAACTGCTATACATGGTAAGTGCTAAATGAATGGACTAAAACTTAGGGAATGAAAACTTGGGGAAAATTTCTAATCAGAAAAGGGGCAGACCAAGACCACTGATTGAACACACAAATATTTATTCTAAACCCTATTTATGCAGAAGACTAGCTAATTATGCTGAGCGCTGGTGGGGATGGTTCATTAGTCAGGGTAGGCCAACTGCTTTAACAAAAACTTCAAGACATTAACATGGTTTATAACATAATAATGGCTTATCTCTTCCTCATATCAGAATCCAGCATAGGCTGTAGAGGGGTAGGAAGGGAGTTAACCTCTGTCCGCTCCATGCAGTCATTCAGAGACCCAGGCCCCTGCATCTTGTGGCTTCTTCATCCCTTAGGCCTCAATGTCTTCCCCTGGGTCCTCCGAGCTGGCAGACAAGAAAAAAGAGAGAGCACATGAAGAAGCCCAGGGTGTGCTTTTTATAAGGGGCAAGCTTAGGAAGTGGACAAGTCACTTCTGTCCTCATTCTTTGACCACACCTCACTCACATGGTTTTGCCTGACTGCAAGGGATGCTGGGAAATGTCATCCAGCTCCTGCCCACAAGGAAAATGGAAGGCTCTGGTGAACCCATACTAGTCCCTGCTCCAGAGGGGAACAGTGAAGATACCAGAATACCTAATCACAGCTTTGTCCCCAAGTGTTCATAATATACTGAAAACAGGCAAGTGGCACTAATTATAACACACAGTCCAATACAAAAGATTCTTGAGAGACAGAGTGACTGAGACAGAGACAGTGACTGAGAGAAACAGAGGCAACTTGATGTAATAGGGACTCAGCTCTGCCTTTTGTTGACTTTTGATCCAGATCTATTTACTTACTTTCTCTAAGCTTCTGTGTCCTTGCTTGCAAATTTGAGAAAATACTTTAGCTTCTCTGTCCCTTCACCTATTAAATGGAAGTGATAATGCTTCCTTCAAAAGTCTGCTGTGGAGACGAGATAATCCACATAAATAAAACACTTAGCAAAGTATCTGACACACAGCAAAAGATTCTATAATAGCTGTATTGTAAATTATCATCATCATTATCATGATTATTATACTTTGCTGGGCCCCCAAAGGACTTGGAACTGTTTCAGAAAGTATAACGAGTTTTTCTTTGTGCAGCTGATAATTGTTTTATTGCCCACGAGCTTTGGAAGCTCAGAATAAGAAAGGATTGATGCTGACCCTTGGAGATTAGAATGGACTTCCTGGAGGAGGTGGCATTTCATGCAAGCTTGTAAGGATCAGAGCTATCTTCATGCCCCGGGATGTTGCCTGATAGGCAGAGCAGCCATCTTCTGCATCCCAGAGACACACAGACTGAGAGATAAAGGGTAAAAATCCACAAAATTCAGGGCCAGCTAAGCATTGACAGTGTGCATATGCATCAGTTCCTAATTAGAGGCACAGACCCTCCCCCCTCCATCTTGGATGATTTAAACAGGTATTTTAAAAGGAGCACCAGGTGATGTAGCAGGTAATAAACTTATGGAATTCATTTCCCCAGGGGCTGCTAAGGTGCAAATCTTAAATTATTTCCCCAAAAGCTTAGTTAAATTCATGCATGATTGATTCCTAATGGATTTATCCAATCCTGTTAGGAAGCACCTTCTTAAGTTTGAAGTCTTAGAAAATAGGTGTACCCTTCCTGTGATACTTGGCTCTGCATCTCTGTCACAGACAAAATACTAGGCTGCATATATCCCTGGGTTGGCTTGCTGTGACAATTCAATTAGAGGATCCTGCAAGGAGCTGCCCAAAATAGCACTGTGGACCAAGAAGGGCCAGCACGGGGCACCTGTGCGGTCACTCCCCGAACAGGTTCAAGGCAGGCATCGCCAATCCATCGCAGCACCATCGCTCGCTCAGCCGCATCACAGCTCCAGACTCTTTCCTAGCACAGCCCCCGACGGAGCCCATCCCTTTAAGTAAGATGAAAACAAGACCCAGGGAGTACAAGAAATCAGTCCAAGACGCTAGTTCCTCAGTTATCCCTTTAAGATCACTAGCCCGGCCATGGCCTACTGGGTTCCAGTCAAATCCAGGCGCCAGTCTAGCATCCGTCCATGCCTCTAGGCCATGTGATGGATAGAAGGCAATCCTGCAGCCCCTTCTTGCCTTCCTTACTCATAAACCTGCTATTTGCTTTACGTAACGGAAGTCAGGGCTTAGGAGACGATAGTGTATGAGACGCAGGAAGAGGAAGAAGAAAAGGAGACATGCAGGAAAAAGGAGGGGGAGAGGAGAGAATCTTTCATGTATGCATTCCATCTTTTGACGTTTGACATTTTACAAACACCTTTATACCCACTGTTATTTAACTCTCCTATCCCCCAGCTTCATAAAGGATAAAATACTGAAGCTCAAGGAGGAAAGGGCTGCCTAAGATTACACAGCTCCCAAGGGGTGGAGCTAAGACTCAGACTGGGCCTCCTGTACCAACCAAGCTCATGTTCCACTCCCACAGACTGGGATTTATTTGGGAGCAAATCTCTTTCTTTCTAGAGCTCAGATGCCCCAGTCTTCCATGTGGATCGAGAGAGCAAATCAGCCAGATGAGGCCCTGCCTCCCGATAGCATAGTACACCCTTGGCTCATGCTGCCCCATCCCTGCTCTCCTGCTGTCCAGAGAATGAAGATGTATTTGCTGATGCACTAGCAGAGAATGTCATCCTGTGGCAGCTGAGGGTAGCACTTGGGGACCAGATGTCCACCGTCTCCCAGGCCAGATCCCTGTCCCTCTCTAACGATGATGTTGGTGCCCCTAGAAATAACCTAATTTACCAACTGCCTATTATTGATTCATCCAACAAATATTTATTGAATGTTTACCATGTGGTGGGCACTGGGCCAGGCCCTGGGGATGCCGCAGTGACAAGCCAGTTCATGGAGTTTATATTGCAGGGGTGGGGGGGAGGATAAGGAATGATCATGTTTATAAATAATGCAGAAAATAATTTCAGAAATAACAAATACGATAGTCAGGGTCATCTGATAGACAGTAACTGGGGAATTAAACAGAGCTGGTCTACTTTAGAAAGGCTTTCCTGAGGAGTTGACTTTGAAGCCAAGGCCGGAAGGAGGAAGGGAAGTCACCCATGTAAAAAGAAGAGAGAAGAGCATCCCATGCATATGGAATGTCAAGTCAAAGCCTCTGAAGCAGGAAAGCCTACATTCAAGGATTAATTAGAAAGCTGGCAGAAATCTAGCACAAGAGTTATTATCCCATTTGAAAGATGAGCAAAATGAGGCCCGGAGAGTTAGAGCCACTTACCTAAGATCTCACAGGAATGTTTGAGTGGCATAGATTAAATGGGCCCTGAAAGGATCATGATGTTGTCAACAGTGACCTGAGGTCTTTGTCAGAGAACAGCCTCTCTGCAACTCAATATTTACCCCTTTCCCCTGCACGGTGCCCTATCAAGTCCTGTTCCTCCCAGAGCAACATCATGATCCCCTCCAGGGCACCTGCCTGCTGTATCACCAGCTGGAGGTGGCAATCTGGGCGAGGCAGGCCACGAGAGAGGAGGGGACTTCCTCTCTGCCTGCAAACGTCCTTCTCCAGCCAGGAGCACAGCCGAGGAGGAAATAACACAGTGAACGACATGATCAACGAGGCAGGTGGCTGGTTTGTTTTTCCAGAAGCACCAACTCATCTCAGGAGCTGGGCTAGGACTCCAGTTTGTGATGTCTTTGGGGGAAAATTCCTCTGTGTTCTCTTCATTGTAATTCAGCAAATTATTCCCTGAACAATTATTTTATCCCTCGCTCTAGGTTCATCTCTAACCTCCAGAGCAGTGCCTACACCCAGTATCGGTGGAATGAGTGAGCAGTTTACACACAGTAAGAGAGAGATGCAAACATATAGAAGCTCATTCAATCACTCACTCATTCATCTACTTGCTATTTATCAATCAATACCACTTGCCTTGTGCATGTCTAACACTCTGCTAGGCATGAGGTGGAAAGGAATGAAAGATGGAAAAGATGTGTTTGTTTGCTGATTCCCTCACTCACCTCTGTTGGGCTCCTGGATTAACGTTTCACAGCATTTTAAATCTACATGAATTTTACAAAGCCTTTGGAGCCGATTCTGAGTTCAGATCAGGCCTGACCATCTGTATAACCTTGGGTTAGGTACTAACCTCTCTTTCTCCATCATAAAAATGGGAATAATAATGCATTCTTTCCTGTGTTGTGTGGTAAGGTGGGGAAGAGCCTGAGCAGAGATCAGTAGTAGCTAGTCTCATTATTATGATGTCTGTTATTTCTGTTTCTGCTGTCAATGCCTTGAAGTAGGTGTTTTGTTCCCATTTTACAGACTTGAAAGTTATGGAAAGTCACGTGGCCAAATATCTTAAGGAATAAGAGCTGACCTTGAGCATTTGCCATCCATGACAATGATCCTCCCAAATTCATGCCTTTTGATTCCAATTAAAGCATGTGGGAGGCCTACTGGATCTAGAGGGAAAATTTTCCCATTTGATGTTCACTTCATAGTTGGGGTCATTGAAGCCATAGAGGTTAAGAGAATTCCCCACAGTCAACAGTCTTGATGGATCTGGGATTTGAACCCAATTTTCCTGGACGTTGGGGCTCTCACAGTATGTCAGACAAGGTGCTCAGTTCCAAAGACATGAAATTAAACATGGCCCAGGCTCAGTCCTTGAGGACTCTCAACCTAAGGAGGTGTGGATGATTGGAAAGGAGATATGTCTCCTGAGAAGAAAGACTCCTGAAAATTGACTCTGTCTTCACAAACAGATGCAGGACTGTCCTTTGAAAAGGGGAGGCAGCATAACAAATAGCTCAGCACACAGGCACTGGAATCAGGCAAATCTGGGTTCAGGTCCACCTCTGCCACTCTCAAGACTCTTGACCTTGAGGAAGTCATTTACTATCTCCAGCCTCTGTTTCCTCATCTCTAACATGGACATGACAACACTTACCTCCACAGGCTGCTTACAGCCAATTGGAAGTGGGCTCCACCCCTAGGGTCTCGCCCCTTCCCGGAAGATGTAAGTCAAAGGATGGCTGAAACATACTTTCCATGAGGGCAGTGACTCCATGGATCTTGTTTATTGCAGTGCTCCCTGCGGCCAGCACATAGCACAGTCACCACATGGACAGAGATGTGGGTCCAGGCAGGCATCCTAGGCAAAGGGGACCGCAGGAGCCTCTGGGCTATACTAAAGACCTGCCCCTTCCCACTGGGTTCCTTACCTAGAGTTGTATGTCAAACCTACTCACCCCTGCATTTCTTACCGGGGGGCTAAGGCAAACACCTCGAATTGTCAACCCAAAGGCTATTTGAAACCAATTTATTCTTGTCTTCCTCTATTACAGAGGTTGAAGAGCCAAAACAACCTATGTGTCACCTGCCTGGAGAGCCATATACACGGCTGGGGCCAGTGGGAGGTAGCCGAGAGGAGTCGTGTGTGCACGTGTGCATGTGTGTGCATATCTTGAGTGTACGTGTGTGTGCACGCATGGGTGTGTGCATGCGTTGCACTTTCCTTCTGTTTCTCTTCGCCCCTATCCCCTTGTAAGCTGCTAAAAGACTCCAAGGGATGCAGTAGTCACTGTGCAACTTTGAAGTGACAAGAATGAAGGTGTGTGTCTGTCTGGGAAGGAAGGTGGAGCATTTATTCTATTTGACAAACAATCCTTTATTTGTCTAAGTCACTAGGGACAGTTTCTATTATTTGCAGCCAAAAGCAATCCTAGTACATATAGGAATTTGCTAGCCATTCTATCTGGATAGACCTTTGTTGATTCCCCCCATTACCCCACCTCTTCTTCTTCTCCTTAGGCCAATTTTCTAGACATTTCTAACTGGAGTCATCAAGATGCTCCCCTGTCTGCCCTTACAGGAGTTAGCCTTCCCCTCCAAACTATGATCCTGGCCTCATGACCAAGGTATTTCCTTCTGCTTAGGGCCCTTCCTCATTGGGCTGAGATCAGGGTAGAAATGACTTACAGTCAATGTGACCTCGACTGTGTGATTTTATCTAATGCTGCTTCAGATCCCCAGCTTCCTGGCTGCTCTGTCTGCCATGCTGAAAACATCACAAGTCTTGGACTATCAGGCTCTGAAGGGGCCTTTCTGGGAATCGTGCTGAGGTGAGAGCAAATCTCAGTATGCTTATCCCTATGCTTTTTCTTTTCTGCATTGCCTTGAGGATAATTAGGATTATGACGGCCTTTTTACTGTAATCTTTTCTACTTCCTCAATGAGATCTTTAGCACCAAAGGGATGGACCCAGGGGAAGCCGGACATGGAGTTTATACCATAGCAATAGACAGAGGACAGAAAGAAACAGAGAGAAAGAGATCAGAGAAGGCCAGACCACCCTGTCACAGGGAGACCAGGAAACATTTACAAAGACATGAACATGAGCAAAATCAAGTATCTGGTGTCTTTTTGGAGGAGGTCTGGGCATTATCTAGTAAATCTCGAGGGATCGTCTGCTCCTACCAGGATGAACGCCTTTGGCAAATTTCAATCAACTAAGCTATTTTACAGCTCTATCAAGGCAAAAGTTGTAGAAAACTCAGAGTAATGCAAATGACTCTTGTCCACAGCAGTGAAAATGAATTTTGTCTGGTAGAGACATAATTGATTTCTACTTGGTAGGGAAATAATAACCCTGGACCTTATGTGTTATTGCCCAATAGCAGTGATGCTCAGTATCATTTGGATACATCTTGGGGATTGCCCAAGACGCTTTCTGGGAGTCTGTTAGGTCAAAAATATCTTCATAATAATAGCGAGGCATTATTTGCTTATTTTTCATCTCATTTCCTTGCAAGCATATAGCCAAGTTTCTTGCTATAATGATGTTACTATCATTGCTCTGATGGCTAATGGAATGTGTACTTGTATACTCTTGTGTTTTAGATTTTTCTCAGTTTTAATTTCTAATATGGCAAATATTGGTAGATTTAACCCACATAAGCAAATCTTTTTGAGGTCCTCAATCAGTTTTAAGAGTGTAAAGGGGTCCTGAGAGGCACCTGGCTGGCTCAGTGAGTGGAGCATGTGACTCTTGATATTCGAACTCTATGTGTGGTGTTGAGTTACTTAACATAGATTGTTTTTAAAAAGTGTAAAGTGGGAGCCTGGGTGGCTCAGTCAGCTAAGCATCCAACTCTTGATTTCAGCTCAGGTCAGAATCTCATGGTTCCTGAGATTAAGCCCTGTGTCTTATTCCATGCCATGGTGCAGAACCTGCTTGGGATTCTCTCTCTCTCTCTTCTTTCTCTCTCTCTCTCTCTCTCTCTCTCTCTCTCTCTCTCTCTCTCAAAATAAATAAACAAACACTTTTTAAAAAGACTGTAAAGGGATACAGAGACCAAAAAGTTGGATAACTGCTGCCCTATAGTATATTAACTGATTTTGTATCTATTAGCCCATTTATTTCCACATCCTTGATTGGTATGCATGTATGTGTGCATGTGTTTGCAACTGGTTTTAATATTTTACTGGTCTCTTTATTAATCAATTAGTTAAATAAATTCTTCATTCATTTTATATCTGCACAGGGGTCATGTCTTTAACTTTAAAAAATTATACTTTAACACTGGGCTTGGAGCAGAAGAGAGTGAGATGAGGTGGCCAAGGAGAAGGTGGACGGTCCCAGACCATGTTTAGGACACCCAGGTGGCTCAGAGATGGGTGCTGTGCTCTCCTTGTGCCCAGCAGCACAGAGCCGTGTGGAAGCCAAGTCAACACCCAAGACTATCACTTCATCATTCAAGCCAGGGCCGTATGTGAACCCTGCACAGAGATTGCAGTCACCCATGGACTGTCCAGCAACAAGAATCCAGCCCGTGTCCTGAGACTGGCTAAGCCCATCCAGAGTTTCCTGCATGGAAATCCCTCTTTTCAATGGCCCTGTGTTTTCGTAAGCTCCTCCAAAACAAAAGTTGGGGCTCTAGACACCAGAAGCAAGGTGGTGGTGTAGAAGGGAAAATCCTATTCCCTGATCCTACTCCTACCCCTGGAACTAAAGTAGGACTGAGAAATGCCACACTATCCACTTTCCTGGCTAAACCCCCAGAGAAGCCGTGACATGCCCAAGGCGATACTGGTTGTCAGAGGACACAGGAATGGAAGGCGGGGACCCTCTCCCTGCCAGGGCTCTTGCTCCCACTCTCCACTGCCTTGTTATACTGCCGAATCTACTCAGCTCTCCTGGGAATAAATACATTTGTAAAGGCCTTCAGGGCTCCCAAGAGGAGAATGGATGTGGAGTTTGTCCCAGGCTGGCCTCTTGTCCTGAGCTTGGGTTTCTTCCTCACCTGACTGTGGAAATAATGGGAGGAATAAACAACCCAAGCCAGTCGCAGAGCCCACAGTGGGAGCCAAATGAATACTTGCTGACTCAGAACGCTTTTCTCTTTCAATCAGTCCCTGCTTATTGCTCTCCAACAGGAATGGGATCCTGGTGCTTGTCGGTGGCTGAGCAAGGTGGTATTGGAGTGAAGGAGAGAAGGAAGGGGGTCCCTGTCAGTCAGATGGAGGTGGTGGTGCAGGGAGGTGTTTATGGTCATCTCCTAAAGGCTGCCAGCACATGTGTACATGATATCCCCATTCACAGCAGATATGACATTACAAATATGTGAATATTTCCACGATCCCCTCCTTCTGGATGTTCAGAAGAGAAGATTCTTGCCTGAAACATGAGCCTAGCTCTCTCCTTCACTGGGGGGAATTTAGGATAAGGAGCAAAGCAGAGAGAATCCTAACAACATCTGAGAAGCTAAAATAATCTATGTTGGGGTTGCCATATTATGGCCCATGAGCTAAATACAGCAGTCCATGAGCTAAGAGTGGTTTTTAAATTTTAAAATGATTGAAATGAAATCAAAAAGAGAATGATATCTCATGACCCATGAAAATGATATGAAATTCAAATTTCAATGTCCATAAATAAAGTTACATTGGCAGACAGCCAAGCTCACTAATGTGCTTCCTGTCCAGAGCCACTTTGGGGACACAGTGACAGAACTAAGCTGTTGTGACTGAGAATGTACTGTTGAAAAGCCTAAAGAATTTCATCCATAGCCCGTCAGAGATGTTTGCCAATCCCAATCGACATAATGCACCAAGAGAGAGGAGATAATAAATTGGGGTAGGTCCAGAGTCAGGAAGAGGGTAGGGGAGTGGAGGAGGGTGGCAAAGATATTTAGAGGTGAAGAGAAACAGCTGTCCTCCCTATAAAGACACTGAAAGTATTTGGGAGGCACCTGGGTTACTCAGTCAGTTAAGCATCTGACTTTGGCTTAAGTCAAGATCTTGTGGTTTGTGGGTTTGAGCCCCCCCATAGGGCTCTGCACTGACAGCTCAGAGCCTGGAGCCACCTGCTTTGGATTCTGTGTCTCCCTCTCTCTCTCTCTCTCTGACCCTCCCCAGCTTATGCTTGCCTTCTCTCTCTCTCTCTCTCTCTCTCTCTCTCTCTCTCTCTCTCAAAAATAAATAAATAAATATTTTTTAAAAATAAAGACACTGTAAGTATTTGAAAGGATATTCAGGTTGTTTTTGTGTTTTAAGACTATTCTTCATTGGGGCGCCTTGGTGGCTCAGTCAGTTGAGTGCCTGATTTCAGCTCAAGTCATGATCTTGGGTTCCTTGAGTTCAAACCTCGCATCAGGCTCTGTGCTGACTTCTCAGCGTCTGGAGCCTGCTGCATATTCTGTGTCTCCCTCCCTTTCTGCCCCTCTCTTGTTCTCTCTCTCTCTATCTCAAAAATAAACTTTTTTTTTAATTAAAAAAAATCCTCATCAAAAGTCAGTTTTTTGTTGTGGATACAAACATATGCAGTAAAATATAAAACCGTGTATGAGAGTTATATCCACTAAACTCAAGACAGTGAATCCTTCTGGGAAAGAAAAGGAAAGGTGTGAAGACAAGAGCAGGTGAAGCTCTACCTATAATGTGTGATTTGTTGAAGTTTTTAAATTTAAATATCTGAAAGAAATAAGCTGACAAGTAATAAAAGATGGAAGATCGTTTAGTGACAGAGACAAAACCGTAAGAACTGATTGTTTTTAATTTGTGTCTGGCACAAAGCACAGGAGATATGAAAGGCCAGCCAAGAGACTCTTGGTCATAAGTTCTTTTACACAGTGTTTTTGTTTTGTTTTATTTGGCCTTGGGTTTTTGGTTACTATAAGGACTACTACTTTGCCTGAATCTAAGACATGCATCTGTTCCCCTTACATTTTAGGGTGTGATGTATGACTGATTGTAGAACATAGTTGAGGTTGGCAGAGTTTTTTCTTTCTTGGTGCTACAGAAAATAGTTCATCTTATAATTTATCATCAATGGTATCTTAGATCCTCTCTTGAAGGGACAAATTAAGTGGATTCTCTTCTTGGGCATTCCATCGAGACAAATGGGGTAGTGGTAATTTGGGGGGTTCTATTAAAAAGATAAACTGAGGGGGCACCTGGGTGGCTCAGTTGGTTAGGCATCCAACTTCAGCTCAGGTCATGATCTTGCAGTTCGTGGGTTCGGGCCGCCCCATATCGGGTTCTGTGCTGACAGCTAACTCAGAGCCTGGAGCCTGTCTTCAGATTCTGTATCTCCCTCTCTCTCTGATCCTCCCCTGTTCATGCTGTCTCTTTCTGTGTTTCAAAAATAAATAAAACACACTAAACAAAAAATTTTAAAGACAAACTGAGGCATATTAAAATTTTTAGGAGTTTATTTGAGCAAAACTCAATTTGAAGGGGGCAGCACCAGTGCAGAAGTGGTTAGGAGGACTCCACCAATAGGAGCTTGGAGAGAGACTTTTCTAGAAAAGAGGTGGAAGCAAAGCAAGGAAATTATGGATTGACTATAGCTTAAAGCCTAGTTGGCTGTTCGTGACTGATTGTCCTCAGCTTTCAATTTTGTAAACTTGAGCCATTTACAGGCTTAGATCTTAGGTTTGCTCATGTAGGTTACCAGGGCCTTGGAGCCACCCCAGTCTAACAGAGTCTGTTTAATTAATTTAACCATTGACTGAGATTACCTCTGAGTGACACACTGCATTGAGCCTGGCCCACATGGGGTCTCAGGATCTATCTGTGTTTAATTTCTGATGGGAAGAGAGCAGGAAAGTCTGGGTCACACACATTGTTTATGATCATCTCTTCCTAGAAAAAGGAGAGAGTAAAAATCATATTGAGTCCTTTTGATGTGATGAATCAGAGAAAACTTTGTTCTGGTCAGCAGAACCTGACCTGGAAAAACGATTGTCCTAATTCCTAAGTGTTATTAAACTCCATCTCCCAAAGTGAAATAGAATACAGAGCCCATAGCAATTAAGCCCTCTTTCCTGTGAGTTGGTCTTAGAAGCAAGGGGTTCAACGAGAAGCAAGCTGTCTCGCGGGAGACAGAGCAGAGAGCAAACTGTGCTCGGTCGAACAGAGCTGGGGACACAGGAGGTACTTATGAAAGATCAGAGCTTCTGACGGAAGACTTGGACTACAGGTTAGCGTGCAAAACACACCTTGCTGAGATGAAACCCTGAGTCTCAGCCCAGCTCTTCTCATTGTCCCTCCCACCATGCAAGATGGCAGAAAACTGAGGAGGCAGGGTGCCCCTGAAGCCACATGAGGAGAGCCCCCTTCCCTCTATTTACCTGGGGAGTTTAAGAACGTTGGATTCAGCACACCCATGTGGGTAATGTAGGGATTTTCCCACTCAACATTTCCTGAACAGGTGCTAGGCACTGTCCAAGGTACCTAAGGTAAAGACCTCCCTGGAAGCTCTTGTGTTCCCCCCAGTTAATCTTTGCATAAATTGTCTCCCTTCCTTCTCGCAATAATCCTAAGATGCAGGTTCTCTTTTCATCATCCCTACGCTACAGATGCTGAAACTGAACCTCAGAGAGACTAAGTGACTTGCCAAAGGACACAGTGAGTAACTAACAGAGCCGGGATTTGAGCTCATAGCATTGAGGCTTAAAGTCTGCGCATTTAACCATTATGCTATATAACACTCCTATACATGGAAGTGAAAATTGAATACTATTTCTGAAAATTGCTCTGCTCTCTTAGAAGTCATTCTGAAATGGGATAAAAGCTTGGGCTTGGGAAATCAGACAGGAGGTAGAATTCCTTCCCTGCTGCTGGCCTATATGTCCATGACAGTGGGGACCGTGTCCAGCTTGGTACTGTTGGATCCCCTAGTACCAAGCCTAGCACAAAGTAGGTGCTCACTAAATATTTGTTGACTGAATGAATGCGTGAATTTATTTATCAGCGGAAGAGCCTTAGAAGAACCCCCCAGTGTGCCGACTTTCTTGTTCCTCACATGTATCCATTCTTCCTTACAGAGTCACTGCGGGTATTTGATGAGGCTGGTTACTTCAGATACATAACACAACGCCTAACACATACTAAGCCCAATGCCCCTGCCATGTGTCACATATCTGGGGCATGGATAGGTGCTCTCAAGGGACATGGGGCCTGGCTTTGGGAGATAAATCACCACATACAGGAGACATTGGTTTTTTGGGCAGAGCAGGGTAGTAATGAAGGTGGTCTGGAATCCAACTCTCCCTGTCGCTTCTGGGGATGTCCCCTTGGTGGGCAGTGTTGGTGGGCATAACCACCCACATGCCCCTGTGGTAAGCTGAAGGTCCCATCCTCACTCTCCCAGCCCCTGCTTCTTTAGGGAGCCCAGACATGTGACTCGTATCCAGCCAGTCAGGTGCTCTCCCAGTGGGGAGAGGCTGGCTGGGGATCAAGACCATGGCAGAGCTAGTGCTGCAAGCCTTCCAGGATGTTCCCATGACACTTTGTGCTCTGGGTTGAGCCCCCTGTTGTTATGAGATACCCCCCCCCACAATGTCTTCCGACTATACTCTTGGTTTTTGTTTGAGCCAGCTGTTTGGAGTTCAGCTGCGACCCTTCAAAATCCTTATGTTGAAGTCCTAACCACAGGACCTCAAAATGTGACTGCATTTGGAGATGGGGCCTTTAAAGAGGTGATTAAGTCAAAATGAGGTCATTAGGATAATCCAGCATGACCGGTGTCCTTATCAGAAGAGGAAATTTGAGACACACACACAGACAGCGACAACTCTGTAAAGACATGGAGAGAAGACAGACACATCTACAAGCCAAAGAGGGGTCTCTGAAGAAACCAAACCTGCTAACTCCTGGATCTGGGACATCTGGCCTCCAAAAATTCAGGACAATGAATTTCCATTGTTCAAGCCACCTGGCCTCTGGTGTACTTTATTATGTCAGCCATAGCAAACTAACACAGCATCCGTGGTCAGTTTCCATTACTTGCAATCCTAGAAGGATGCAACTCATGACTTCCTCATTTGTAATGGGGACAGGTGTGATGTGGAGGCACAATGTGGAAGTTAAGACCTTGGCCTTAGGGCCAGGCCACTTAGGCTCAGATGCTAGCCCTGCCTCCACCATCTGCAGGGCCCCGGGCAAGATGCTTCAACTCTCCATGAGCCTCAGTTCCCTCACTTGTAGAAAGGGTTAATAGATGTACTCTTCCCACTTAGGACTGCCAGGAGGATAGTTAATACATGAGGAACACTAGGAACCATGCTTGGCACACAACGAGGGATACATGACTGCCCCTTATTATTTCTGCTGTCCCCTTGGTGGAAAGACACATGCTGTAAGAGAACCAGAGAAGTCCTGTCTCAGAGATGGACTTGGAGCTGGTTGATAGTCCACTTTCCATGGGGGATATTCTTTCCTTCCCACAGTTCTGGCCAGCTGAAGCTTCCTCCCCGCTTCCTGTACCCCAGTAATGCAGGAAGGCCTCCACTTTACATGTGCCTATGGTAAAGAGCTTACATCTACATGATGGTAGAGCTGGAAGGGTGCCCTGACCTCCCACTGTATTTCAAGCCATGGGGCCACACAAAGGGGCTGGAAGAGCTCTACTCTTTATGTTCCCCCCCACCCACAGCAGAACACACTTGGAAAATGACCATTTCTAGTCTGGTCCACCCATTGTACACAGCAGGGAACCGAGGCTCCAAGAGGAAACACACTGCCCCTCGTGGCAGTGCTGACAACAGCAGTGCAGCACCTCTTGACTCTGGGGTTAAAGGAACCATCAGAAGAATGTATGGCCTTCAAGAGCCCAGGAGGGAGATGATGAAAGGTGAGAAGAGCAAATGGAACTTCTTGCCGCCTGGAGCAGCCCTTGAGACATCAGTCCTGGGAGGAAACAGAGCAAACAACAGGGAGACTTGGAAGCTGGGTGGCAAGGCCCCCAGACAGCCCTGCTCTGGGGGCTGCCAGCGCAGTGGTGTGCTCTCCAGAGCTTCTAGCCTCCCTGGCCTTTCCAGCTGGTGTCTTCATTATCTTCCCCTCTCTCTCACCATGAGTGAGCACACTGTGGCTTCTTTAAAGGGACCATGGCCACAACAGAGGAAGCTGGGTTCAGGGAGGTGGTTACCTCTTCAGTAACACTCCCAGGACAGACTCTTGCCAACCAGCCTGCTCACTGGCCAGCACACTGGAGCGGGGTTGAGTCCCTCTCATTGCTGTTCTTGAAGTAGAAGGTCCTGTGAGAGGATCCAGGGCAGTCAGACTATAAAGGAGGGCAATTTGGGTCCTTGGAATACCATTGGCTATTTATTTATCACCAATATGGAAGTGTTTCAATATTTTAATAACCAGTGCCAGCTGAAACTCAACATTGGCTAAACCCAGAGACCTGACCACCAACCAACCAGCTCCGAGATGGATGCTTCCAAGGCCCTCCATGGGCTACAGACAAAAGTTGCATCCTCTGAGTTGTCATTCAAAGCCCTCCAAGATCCATCTGACCCCTGCATCATATTCTAGGCCCATCTCCCGTAGCTTCTCTCTGTGTGAGGCCGTGTAGGGTCACGGAGAAAGTACTGGTTGTGAAGCTGAAAGACCTGGAATAAAATTCTTGCTCTGCCACTTATAGCATTAACTTCGGCTAAGTTCCTCGAGCCTGATACCATCAAATGCCTGGCATTTGTGCTAAGCATTAAGCTTCACAAGCACCCTATAAAGTGGATCCCATTCAAAGCCTTATTTTACAGACTGAGGCACAAGGGCATGTTTAATAGCTCACCCAAGGTCATCAGTCTCCAAGGCACAGGATTAGAACCTACTCAAAGTCAAGCGTATACATTTGACCACATCATTATATGGCTCCCATCAAGAGGAGGCAGCTAGCTAACTGTGAATGGGCACTGGTCACTATGAAGTCTCAGTGCAGGTCGGTTCCCTGCCCGACACATATCCCACAGGGACTTGCTGTCCTCAGGGAAGCCAGCTGCCCACAGAGATGGCAGTTCCCAGGAGGTTTCCATGCCCAGGTCTCAGGCTCATACCT